>NW_024070185.1:64576694-65130968 GCF_014754425.2 Oryx dammah | reverse complement strand
TTTTATGGCAATACAATAGAATCTTTGCAGAAATATATATAATATATATATGTATATATATATTATATATATATTGCCCTGGTAATATATGAAGATAAGTAATGTACATTCCCAGAGGAGGAAATTTGAATATGTCAATACTGTCACAATAGGCTATAAAGCTAGTTAGAGATCTGCTAGGCTTAATTTTCAGTTCAGAAGAGTAAGAATGGCAAATAAGGCTCAACATATGTTTGTGATTCTAAGTTTGCCAGATTCTTGATCCCTTCTAAATTTGCTAGTCCTTCACTATCTTGGTCAGAAATTGTTTGGTATTTTTCTTTCCTCCACTTTATGATTCTTATGAAACCCAGAAAAATAGTACCAAACAGAGGAATTAGAGGGATTTAGAATCTGTTTGTATGAGATGAGATAGAAGACGTTTCTCTTTGTGCTCTTGATCTAAAGTTTTGGAAACATTGAATATCAATAAAAAGAAAAAAATGTCACCAATGCTGTCTGAGGGGCAAGTTCCAGACCATGCTGATATTACCCTTCTCAGTTTCCTAATCTTATCAGAAAACCATGGATGAGCTGGGCATCCTGGTAAATTATCCCAAAGGCTGGCAAAATGATTTTGTATAGAGTTTAGAATGTTATGTAACAGTATCATTTGGAATATTGGGAGAAGATGTGAGTCCAATTTTCCCTACACTTAGCTCTATCAGCAGTGCCAGTATCAGTAATCTTTATGTATAAATTTGGAGACAGATTTTTCCATTGACTTTGGCACATCTATCCATCTGGTTAAAGGCCCTGTAGGACACAATTCTTGTGCTACTCTTTGTAATTTAGGTTACTAGATATATATTTTTCTGCCAAGAAAATTTAACTCTGACCTTTAGAACATGCTCTCCCAATCTCATTCATAAAAGGGAGATAAGAATACTTAGTTTGCAGCATGGAGATAAAAGAGGGTAAAGCATATAACACATAGAGTGAATTCAATAAATGACAGATACATTTCACATCCACTATGATCCTTAGCTAGTAAATCTTTAGAACTGAAATCTTGGGTACCAACTTTCCTGTCAACCATTCTTAAGTTAACCTTTTTCATGTTATTTTAAATGATATAGCATTTCATTGTATTAGTAGCATAAAACAAAATTCTATATTTTTGATATTTTAATATCAATTATCATTTCTCATAAAATGCTTAATAGATTAAAACATTGGAATTAAATATGTTTCCTTTTAATGAGAAGCAAAAAGTTTTACCAAAATATTTGAGTCATTTTTTCATATATTTTTACACCCTTCAAGTATTAAAAATTTTTACTTAATTTTTATCAACATACATGTATTTGGCACATCTGAGGTTTTGATTTCTTATTTAATCTTTATTGACATTCAATTGACAAATTATAATATATTTGATACATATGACATGATGATTTGATACACATATATATTAAGTATATCAAATTAATTTACATAAGTTCATTAACACATCTATCTCCTCACGTATTTACCTTCTTTTTTTTTTAGAACACAAGTTCTATTCCCTTAGCAAATTTCAATTATATAATAAAATATTTTCAAGTATAGTCACTATGGTATGACTGTCTACAGACTTTATTCATCTTATAACAGAAAGTTTATACACTTTGACCAGTCTCTTCCTATTTCCCCCACCCTCCAGTACCTATAAACCATTATTCTCTTCTCTGTTTCCATGAGTTTGCCTTTTTTAAAAAAATTAAATCAACATGGTACCATACAGTATTTGTCATTCTCTGTTTGACTTATTTCACAATTTGATAGCTTCCAATTTCATTCATGCTGTAGCACATGGCAGAATTTTCTTCTTTTCTAAGGCTGAATATATTCTGCTGTGTATACGTATAGCACATTTTCTCTCTCCATTCATCATCTGTAGCCACTTAGATTGTTTCCATATCTTGGCTATTGTGTATGCAATGAACATGGGCATACAGATATCTCTTTGAGATATTAAGTTTATTTCCTTTGAATATATGTCCAGAGTGGGATTACTGGATTATATGGCAATTGTTTTTTTATTTTCTTGAGGAAACTTCATCCTATTTTGCAAAGTGGCCATACTAATTTACATTCACACCAACAATGTCAAGGGTTTCCTTTTCTCCACATCCTTGCTAAAACATGTTATCTCCTGTGTTTTTGATGATAGCCATTCTGACTGGGGTGAAGTGATATTTCATTGTGATTTTGATTTTTATTTCCCTGACAATTAGTGATGTTGAGCTTCTTTTCGTGTGCCTGTTGGCCATTGTATGTTTTGGAAAAAATATCTTTTTAGGTCTTTGGCCCATTTTTTAATCAAATTGGTTGGTTTTTGTTTGTTTGTTGTTGAATTTTATGACTTCCTTGTTATTTTGAATAATGACCCCTTATTGAATACATGGCTTGCAAATGTTTTCCTCCATTCCATAGGTTGTTTTATTTTATTATTATTTTTTTTATTTTGTTGATGGTTTCCTTTACTGTGGAGAAGCTTTTTAGTTTGATGGCATCTCACCTGTTTATTTTTGCTTTTGTTGCCTTAGTTCTTGGTGTTAATTGTCAAGAGCAAGAAGCTTACCCCTTCTGTTTTCTTCTGGGAGTCTTGTGGTTTTAGTCTTAAATCTAAGTCTTTAATGACTTTTAAGTTAAGTTTTGTGAGGGGATCCACATTTGTTCTTTTGCAGTTGGATATCTAATTTTCCCAACAGCATTTATTGAAGAGACAATCCTTTGGGATATTTCTCAGACTTTTTTTTTTTATATATATACTTTTAGTGGCTTGATCTACTATCAAATATATTAATTCATTCCATGTCAAAGCTTATTGTGACTATAACTTCAACAACCACAAGAAAAGCATTTATCAAGAGAAAGACACAGCACCACCCTCAAACCCTCTTTTTATGGCTGGCCGCCTCATGCGAAGAGTCGACTCATTGGAAAAGACTTTGATGCTGGGAGGGGCTGGGGGCAGGAGGAAAAGGGGATGACAGAGGATGAGATGGCTGGATGGCATCACTGACTCGACGGACGTGAGTGTTAGTGAACTCCAGGAGATGGTGATGGACAGGGAGGCCTGGCGTGCTGCAGTTCATGGGGTCACAAAGAGTCGGACACGACTGAGCAACTGAAATGAACTGAACTGAACACTACTTTACCCTGAGTAAGAGTGCCTACTCTGGGTCAGCTGCAGGCTTTGCAAGACAACTCACCCCAGGATTAGGGCCAGTGTAGGGAGAACCTAGAATCCAGTAAGTCTTCAGTCTTTCTGTGTTTGCAGTTGAAAATCCATAGTGGTTGTGACAAAATTAACAAATCTTGACCAGCCATTTTTTCCTCCTCTAGCAAATTTCTTGTAGTGTATTACTTGGAATGATCAATCTTTTCTTTACTCTCCTCAATGAATATGCTATCATGTTATGTTTGCTTCTCTAGAATTTCAGAACAAAAGCAGCCTTAACTCCTCTAAAATTTTCATCTTTTATTTTACAATCAAAATCTAATTCAATTTGAATTGAGAATTCCCTTAACACTTCAAAAACCTGAACCAAATTTCAGTAAGTAAAGTGCCATGGTAATCAGTTGAAATTTGAGATCCTATTTCTGATAAAACTTGTGAGTCATGATCTAAATGTGCTATTAATTATTCATGGAAAGAACTCCTATAAAACTTTCTGATATAATTTCTGATTATACATAGTTTCCTTACATGACAAAATAAAAATAATAGCAATTGGAAAAGTAAAGTAAAAAAAATGCCAGAACTTTTATAATAATACATTCTTTTTTATCAGTCTACTTGACTCTGCCTACATTTATTTTAGCTTACACCTATGGAGCCTTGTCACAGTAGCTTATTGAAATTTGTTCGTAAGAGTAGCTTTTAAAATTATTACATTGTAAGCCAATCATAGCTCTTTAAGCCACTTCTTATTGTAGTACCTGGTTAAGAACAGCTCCACAAGTAAAACACATAAATGACAAATATCATATATTTTATCTACATATCAGTTCAGTTCAGTTCAGTTGCTCACTCATGTCCAACTCTTTGTGACCCCATGAACCGCAGCATGCCAGGCCTCCCTGTCCATGACCAACGCCCAGAGTCCACCCAAATCCATGTCCATTGTGTCGGTGATGCCATCCAACCATCTCATCCTCTGTCGTCCCCTTCTCCTCTGGTCCTCAATCTTTCCCAGTATCAGGGTCTTTTCTAATGAGTCAGCTCTCTGCATCAGGTGGCCAAAGTTTTGGAGTTTCAGCTTCAACAACAGTCTCTCCAATGAACACCCAGGACTGATATCCTTTAGGATGGACTGGTTGGATCTCCTTGCAGTCCAAGGGACTCTCAAGAGTCTTCTCCAACACCACAGTTTAAAAGCATCAATTCTTCGGCACTTAGCTTTCTTTATAGTTCAACTCTCCCATCCATACATGACCACTGGAAAAACCATAGCCTTGACTAGACAGACCTTGGTTGGCAAAGTAATATCTGTGCTTTTTAATATGCTGTCTAGGTTGGTCATAACTTTCCTTCCAAGGAGCAAGTGTCTTTTATCTATCTATATATAGATATAAAAAATATGATATATTTGCTGTAGCAAAAAATATTGGTATTTTTTCCCCAGTGACTAGATTCAGTTCAGTTCAGTCACTCAGTCTTGTCCCACTCTGCAACCCCATGAACTACAGCACGCCAGGCCTCCCTGTCCATCACCAACTCCCAGAGTTCAATCAAACTCACATCCATTGAGTCAGTGATGCCATCCAGCCATCTCATCCTCTGCCATCCCCTTCTCCTCCTGCCCTCAATCCCTCCCAGAATCAGAGTCTTTTCCAATGAGTCAACTCTTCTCATGAGATGGCCAAAGTACTGGAGTTTCAGCTTCAGCATCATTCCTTCCAAAGAACACCCAGGACTGGTCTCCTTTAGAAC
The DNA here is from genome assembly GCF_014754425.2 of Oryx dammah. NCBI lineage: Eukaryota > Metazoa > Chordata > Mammalia > Artiodactyla > Bovidae > Oryx > Oryx dammah. Next base: position 65,126,005 of record NW_024070185.1, on the reverse strand, counting down.
AGACTGGTTGGATCTCCTTGCAGTCTAATGGACTCTCAAGAGTCTTCTCCAACACTATGGTTCAAAAGCATCGATTCTTTGGCACTCAGCTTTCTTCATAGTCCAACTCTGACATCCATACATGACTACTGGAAAAACCATAGCCTTGACTAGATGGACATTTGTTGGCAAAGTAATGTCTCTGCTTTTCAATATGCTATCTAGTTTGGTTATAACTTTCCTTCCAAGGAGTAAGCATCTTTTAATTTCATGGCTGCAGTCACAATCTGCAGTGATTTTGGAGCCCAAAAATAAAGTCTGACACTGTTTCCACTGTTTCCCCATCTATTTCCCATGAAGTGATGGGACCAGATGCCATGATCTTAGTTTTCAGAATGTTGAGCTTAATGTTTTGTAACAGAAATCATTCAGTGAAAGATTTCACTGCAACATGTATTTTTAATGCCCTTCATTTTTTAGTGAAAAAGATGAGCAAAATTGTTTAACTTTAATTTTTAATTATTAGGAAAATTCTTAGACTTTTTTTCCTTGTAAAGTAAATAGAACCAGTGAAGAAACAAAAATTGGCAGTTTTTTTTAGAAGCATGCTGACTAGATAATGTTAGCTTTTGCATTTTACATGAAATAGACATGTCTTGAAAATGTAACATGCCAAGACTATTTTATTCAGTTTTTCTGAATGGTCTTATGAAACAAAGTCAAATATTTTATTTTAGAAAAGTCTGCTTGCTCTTTAAATGTCATTTTCTTATCTATTTTGTATTTCCTTTTATCAATGTATCTGGGAAAACTTTTTAGATTTGGTTATTCCATTCTATAATTCAGTTAAATTAGTATTATCACAGAGCTAAACAAGGATCACCCGCAGAATCAATAAAAACAGTTTTAAAAGTATCTGGTTTTGCTGGTCCTGATGGTGTGATGTGACCTGAGAGCAGATGTGGATAGCATTTTATGAAGATTAGTTAAACATTACAACCCCCATCAATGTGATAAGTAGCAAGAATTATTTTGCCATAATTGCACACTGAAAAGAAGGTGATGAAGCACTCTTGTCTGGTGGAGCTTTTATAAGCAACTGACAAGATTATGTAATGTGCATGGATTGAGTATGACCTAAAGATAATTAAATTGCATTTGCTTGGGTCATTATTTGAGCTAGAAATGAGATGCAGGATTCAGAGTCCACCATTTACCTTGTGCATAAAAATTCCCTAAATCTCAGTTCTATATGTGTCATTTGTTTTGGAAGATGAAATGTCACACCTACCTGGATAGGCCTGGGCTGCTTTACTATTTAAAAAATACACATTACCTGGTGTAACAATGTCCAAGTCAAGCCATCCATGAAACTGTATAAGGGTTGATCATAAGTAACTTTACACAAAGAAATGTTTAGGCAACATGATTATCAAGATACAGTTGACGAAATTATATTTTTACCTTTTAGTGTTTGACTTTTCAACTTGTTCTAGATCAACTGTGGTCTTCTCCTCATATTTGGATATATTTCCACAAACACTTAATATAAATGCTTTATCAAATAATCCGCATTTTGCATAATCCGCATTTTGCATAATGTATTTTAAAAACTTTTCTCTGAAAATGATTGCTACATTTTGAAAATGTATACATGTGGCTCTTTTGAAGACCTTTAGCAAGTTTATCATTTAAAGTTTTATTGTAGCTCAATAATGTTTTAAATACCTTGAAAAAAGTAAATAGAGCATGAATACATAAGTAATTCAAAATGTATTTTAATTAGAGACTATTTTAAAATTTGAAAAAAGAACTGTGTGTTTACTGATTTGTGAAAGGAAAAAAAAGATCTCTTGCCCAATGTCAAATTATAGACAATTACATACCAACAAATGGCAATTAAATTGAACTGCTTCCAATGCAGTTTGAGTCACTAAAGGCAGTAATCATAACATGTTCTTCAAAATGTAGTTCTATATTGTTCACTGAATGACAACATAAATCATGATATAGATTAGTCACAGGTTTAGATGACTTAGGTTGGTAAAACGTCATGGCTTAGATGACCTAGAAGCAGAGGGCATTGGTGCTTTTATATATATTTTTAAGAAGGTTACTTAATGAGAAAAGAGATACCTCAGAAAAACAATGCAACTTTGTTTTTATAAATCAGTTTATAATTTTCAGTTCAGTCCAGTTCAGTAGCTCAGTTGTGTCCGACTCTTTACAATCCCATGAATCGCAGCATGCCAGGCCTCTCTGTCCATCAACAACTCCCAGAGTTCACTCAGATTCACATCCATCAAGACAGTGATGCCATCTAACCATCTCATCCTCTGTCGTCCCCTTCTCCTCCTGCCCCCAATCCCTCCCAGCATCAAAGTCTTTTCCAATGAGTCAACTTTTCGCATGAGGTGGCCAAAGTACTGGAGTTTCAGCTTTAGCGTCATTCCTTCCAAAGAAATCCCAGGGCTGATCTCCTTCAGAATGGACTGGTTGGATCTCCTTGCAGTCCAATGGACTCAAGAGTCTTCTCCAACACCACAGTTCAAAAGCATCAATTCTTCGGTGCTCAGCTTTCTTCACAGTCCAACTCTCACATCCATACATAACCACTGGAGAAACCATAGGCTGGACTAGATGGACCTTAGTCGGCAAAGTAATGTCTCTGCTTTTGAATATGCTCTCTAGGTTGGTCATAACTTTTCTTCCAAGGAGTAAGCGTCTTTTAATTTCATGGCTGCAGTTTATAACTTAGCTACACACACATATATATATATACACACAGACATATATATATATATATTATATATATATATATCATGATTAAAAAATTTAACTTTACATATAGAATAGTAAATTATTGCTATACAAAAATATTATTAGTGACTAAGGAAAACAGCCACCCCAGATATTAATATTTAATTTAAATTCCCACTCAGCAGCTAAAGATTTACCAAATAATTTAGTAACCTGAGGCTAATGTATTGTTTTCTCATGCCAAATTTTAGCTTTAATTTTATTTCATCTATTATATTTAACAAACTAAAATGGGATTCCTTTTAAATTTAATTTTTTTATTGAAGTGTAGTTGATTTAAGATGTTTTGCAATATGTTGGGGCTTCCCTGGTGGCTCAGAAGTTAAAGTGTCTGCCTCTAATGAGGGAGACCTGGGTTCAGTCCCTGGGTTGGGACGATCCCCTGGAGAAGGAAATGGCAACCCACTCCAGTATTCTTGCTAATGATGTGTTTCTGATGTACAGCAAAATGATTCAGTTATACATACATGTATATAAAATATATTCTTTTTCATATTTTTCCATTATGATTTATCACACAGCTTTAAACATAGTTCTCCATGCTATACAATAGAACCTAGTTGTCTATCCATTCTCTATACAATAGCTTGCATCTTCTAATTCCAAATTTCTAATCCATTCCTCCCCCAACATTCCCTTCCTCTTAGCAAGCACAAGTCTGTTCTCTACATCCATGATTCTGTTTCTGTTTCATAGATAAGTTCATCTGTGTCATGTTTTAGATTCAACATTTCAGTAATATCATATGGTATTTGTCTTTGACTCACTCCACTTTATGTAGGTACATCCATATTGCTGCAAATGGCATTATTTCCTTCTTTTCTATGACTGAATAGTATTCCACTTTATATATATATACATAGATACATACATATATATATACCACTTCTTTCTCCATTCATCTGTTGGTGTACATTTAGGTTATTTTTGTGTCTTGGCTACTGTAAACAATGCTGCTATGACCATATGATGCATGTTTATCTTTTTGAATTATAGATTTGTCCAGAAATTGCCCAGGAGTGGGATTGCTGGCTCATATGGCAACTCTATTTTTAGTTTTTAAAGGAACCTCTGTACTATTCTCCATAGTGGCTACACCTGTTTACATGCCCATCAACACTGTAGGAAGGTTGAGACCTTTTTTAGATAATTATTTTATTTACCATAAGAAAGAAATCATGCTACCAATTAAATTATAACATGCCATGGATTTAAAAACAACTGATCTCATTGATGATAAAATGTTATAAAAATGTGCTTCTGTAAATCGATGAAATACTTTGTTACCCATTTGGTTTTGGTGAAAGCATATGCTGCCTGAGATGGAGATTATTAAACTGTGTGCATTCATGGCCCCAAAGGCAGAAATAAAGGAAGCAGGGTGGGAAAGAGGGAGATGTGAAAGGTGATGCATTCACAGCAAAGGCCTCCACTGGTCCTCCAGGGAGCTTGGGAGCTGGAGGGGAGGGTGGAAACAGGCTCTCAGAGCTTTCCTAAATTAGAAGAGCAGGTGGCACTAGTGGTAGGTAAAGAACCCAATGCAGGAGACATAGGGGACATGGGTATCCCTAGGTTGGGAAGATCCCCTGGAGGAGGGCATGGCAATCCACTCCAGTATTCTTGCCTGGCAAATCCCATGGACATAGGAGCCTGGCAGGCTAGAGTCCATAGGGTCTCAAAGAGCTGGGCACAACTGAAGACTTAGCACACACACATATGACCTTGAGCAAGGCTGTTCTCTTCAACCTCAGACTGAGGGCAGTGGAGGTGGACATTTGACAAAGTCTGTAGATATTTTCAGTTTTCACAACCTTTGGAAGTGGCGGTGGGGAATATTAGGGAGGTATTGGGGAGGGTTGCTGCTACTTTATCTGATGGGTAAAATCTTGGGGTGCTACTAACCCCCCTACACTGCACAGGACAACCCCCAACACAAAGAATTATTTAGCCTGAAATAGCAATAATGTCAAGGGTGAGAAACCTTGCCTGGGAAGTTGCAGGGCTGGAAGGAGTGGGGGCCAGCTTTCTGCATGACATTGTCCAATCTTCAAAGCCTTAGACTTCTAAAAAATCAGATATAAGCAGTAAATTAGAAAAAAAATGGCTTTTAACTTTGAAAGCACTTCTAATATAGGAAGAGGGTAATTTATATTACAACAGAAGCCTGCTAAGGATAATGTAAAAAGAACACCTTTCTCTTACGAATTACTTGCCGCTCCCTTAGAAATTGAGGGCAGGATTGCCAGGATGAATAGAAACCCATAGGGTGATTCTATTGCAGTTAGCCAGCAAGCAATGTGCAATATATTTTGCCATGAGACTGTTTGATCATAGTTTTTGATTAATAAAGAACTTAAGACTGTAATTCCATTACCCTGATCTAGATTTTTAAGTAGTGTAACAATTAGCAGCTTTTTTCTTCTGTGTTAGACTTTTGTCAAATTGCATTTCCAAATATTCCTCATGCTTCCTTGTATAAGTGAGTTTTAGATTGCTCTAGATCAGCTGGTGAAAAATTGTAATTGAAAGTGGGGTCCAGGTGCTTGCTGCTCAAAAATCAATAAAAAGGCCACATTGGCAGAAAGGAAAGTTTGCTTTACTTTGGTTGCTGGCAGCTGGTGGGGTAGAGAGGACATCTGTCCAAAGGCTTACCTCCTGCACACACATAACCAGTGGGCAAGAGCTTTCATAGGTGAGGGGGGCAGTGACATGTAGAAACAGCACAGTCAGCTCTGGCAGACATCTTGAAATTGGCCATGTGATGGTCTGACCATCCTCATCTTGATTCTTTTAGGTACAGGAATCTTCAGTTCCAGGGTCTGTTTGTTCCCATTTCCTTGAGGCCAGTTCTTGAAGTTGTAGCAGCTTATGTCATGACTATAGTCCATGGGATCGCAAAAGAGTTGGACAAGACTTAGAGACTAAACGACAGTACTACAAAATGTCATGGTTACAGTAAAGTCATCATATAGTCAACTTCTTTCACCTGATGAGGGCTTCAGTATCTACAAGACAGCTCACAGGATATGGCTCAGAATATTATCTATAGCTCTTGAGAAGGAACTAAAGGTCCTTTATTGTTCAATCTGACTGAGACCCCATGGACTGCAGCAGGCCAGACCTCCCTGTCCCTCACCATCTCTCAGAGTTTGCCCAAGTTCATGTCCATTGAATCAGTGATGCTGAAGAAGGCATTCATGGGGCCTGGACTCCATCTTAGGCCTGTTCATGCAGGTCATGCTCGACCACCTTTCCAATGGACTCTGAACTCTGTGTTTAGTGCCTATGGAAACAACAACAGAGGGATAAGACCCCCTCCAGACAGGGGAACCTTGAAGATCGTATCTAGGTTACTCATCGCCTAAGAGAAAACATACACTAATCACCCCTTCTTCCAGACAGGCCATGAATTTTTCTGTATCAATTGGAGTGTAACCTCGGGCTTATTGATTATTGGCTAACTGTTTGACTCTTTGAGCACATGAGCACATAGCATGTGAGTGATGGGGTTATTGGGATTGTATTTTCCTTGGTTTATGTAAGTCTCAAGGAATTTGGAGTGGTGAGTTCAGACACATGCACATGAGGTATAAAAGATTTTCAAAGATGCTGGTCGGGGTCCTTGGCTAAGAGGAAGCTCTGCCTTGGGCCGCCGGTGTAATAAACTGCACTCCACTATCCGCATTGTCCTTCTGAGTGAGTTTGTTTCCCAGAATGCGTGGCTACAACAATGCCATCCAACCATCTCATCCTCTGTCGCTCTTAACTATGATTAATAACTATACTATTATTACTTAGTTTTGTTGAACAGTTTTCCTTTGTTTCTGAATTTCCTCACTTCTATGATTAAACTTTTTCTTTGGCTAAAGTTTTTCCTCAGAGAAAAGGCGGGCAGAGGACATGGGGTTAAGGACCGTAGGTTCCTGCTCCATTTTACAATGATTTGTCTTCCAAGCAAGGGATTATTTCAGTAGTGCCCAAATCCTTGAATTATCATTTCAAAAATTGCAGACACTCCTGTAGAGTGAGAGATCATAGCTTATTATTACTTTAGAAAAAGTATGTGAGATGTGCACATTGAAAGTGTCTATACTTTTAGATAAAGGGAGAGATTTCACAAACTTAATTAAGATTTTTTTAAAAATCATTGGTTATACTACAAAGGACAAATTCTTAGCCTCATTCTGAAACTAAACCTAAAGCCAGTAACCCATGGGCTTAATTATAAAGAAAAGAAGAACAAAATAACAACAGACTTTAAAAAATTGAAAGAGAGGTGAAAGTGTTAGTCATTCAATTATGTCCTATGCGACCCCAAGAACTGTAACCTGACAGGTTCTTCTATCCACAGGATTCTCCAGGCAAGAATACTGGAGTGGGTTGCCATTCACTTCTCTAGGGGATTTTCCAGAACCAGGAATTGAACCCAGGTCTCCTGCCCTGCAGGTAGATTCTTTACCATCTGAGCCACCAGGGAAATTTTTTTTTTTTTAAATCACAGTACAAAAGTATTTTTGAGGAAAATTTCTAAGCATTCAGATTTATTTTGGAATTTAATAATATTTTAATTTGCCAAGACTAAAAATCCCCTTAAACATAAGTAACAAACCAAGCTGGCTGCCTGGGTAACCATTCTGACTTGGAGCAGGGATTATCCATGAAATGAATTTCTGCATGTGCTGTAGCAGCTGGGTAGCAACAAGATAGCACACAGGTATCTAGAAGAATCCTCTGTAAGACTGGGGAGAGGAGCTGTGCCCCGGAGGGTGAATCACTCTTAAGCCAAGTACTAGCCCCTACGATGGTCAAAGGCCAGGCCTGGGTTCCTTCAGGATGGACTTCATCAGATGCCATCCAGGACAGACTCACACCTTCAGCAGTTTATGACAATTGATTGCCTTGAGCTTTGACTGGTTTTCAAGGAACAGGTTTCAGTCTTTTGAAGGAGGCCAACCCCTCCCTCCAGGTCATATCCAATGGGCCAGCTTCACACAGTCTTTCTTTTTACATATTCAAGTTTGATTATCAAAACAAAGGCTGCCCCTGCAGATACTATTACCACATGTGTTTGTACAGTAGCTCAGTCGTATCTGACTCTTTGTGACCTCATGGACTGTAGCCTGCCAGGCTCCTCTGTGCATGGAATTTTCCAGGAGTGGGTGGTTGTTTCCTTCTCCAGGGGATCTTCCTGACCCAGGGATCAAACCCATGTCTCCTGTAGTGGCAAATAGATTCATTACTATTGCACCACCTGGGAAGTCACAGATATTACTAGAGAACTTGAAATCTGCTCCTCTTCAAAATAACGTAAATTCATTATTTACTTGAGAAACATCACAGTACCTAAGGAATTGTGGGAAAATACATATATGTTCATTACAGAAGGCATATTATAGTGGCTGCCAGGGTTTATCCATTCAGTAAGTGCTTTTGTATCTTTGCTGTGTTGTGGTTTATTCCATTTCATAAATAATAGCTAGATTTTTTTTAAGCTCTTTTTCTAAATTGCAATACTTGTGCACACACTAAGCTCAGTGAGTGAATTTTGGAGGGGGCAGTGTTTAGGACTTTTCATCCCTTTGTCAACTTAAAAAATATTCACAGCCTAAAAGTTGAGAGTTATGCTTTATTTGGTGGGAATTTTAGGGTTTAAGCCTGGGAGATAGCATCTCAAGTTCCCCTGAGAGAACTGCTCTGAGGAGGTGAAGGGAGAAGCCAGGTTATATAGGAGTTTTGCAGCAAAGGGCAAGTAGTCAGAACCTCAAAATGTTATTGTTAATTAAAGAAAACCAGATATCTCAAGTTAAGGAATGTAGGGCTTTACTATATATGGGAAGATGCAAGAGTCTGGGCTCACTGAAATCATTCCTTTGATATGCACCTCAGCTCTTTGGGGCCAGTATCCTGTGTTTTCACATCCTGAGCTTCCTTTCCTCAGGAGTCACATTGGGAGAGGCTATAGTTGTTGGCTGCTAAATAGCAGGTATCTTTTCCTTCCTGAGTTGCCTTAGGGCTTACAGGCTCACCTTGGAAGGCTGATGACTGCTCCATCCTTGTTTACTGATGTGGCAGGAAACACTGTATTTCTCACCTACAGAGCAAGTAGGGAGAGTTGGTAACACAGGTCCACAACTGTCTCATCTCATTAGTGGGATTGTAAAACACAGGAGATGTTTCTGAACAGCAAGCCCCGTTTTTATCCTGTTTCAATGTGTTTCGTGTTCTTCCTCACATATGTGACTTTTCCTGGGCAGACCCATCTTTTGAGCATAATAAAGCCGTGTCCATAAGATTTCCCAAACTGGAAAAAGAAAGTACATGGAACTATAGAGAAGAAAAGTAATTAATGAGGAACTGGGATCTGTACAGCATTGAATATTTTAACCTGGAATCCAATGTTTATTCCCTATTTATTGTAAGTCCATTTTACTTATTTCTATTCCTTTTAGGAAACTAAAAATCAGTCATTTATATTATTGAATTCAATTGATATTTTTAAAAAAGAGACATGACATGAAACTGTTTCTATATCAGCAAAGTGAGCTGCAGTAGCATAATGTATAGTGCATGAATGCTCCGTCCTGTCGCGAACCCATGGACTTTAGCCCACCAGGCTCCTCTGTCCACGGGATTCTCCAGACAAGAATATTGGAGTGGGTGGCCATGCCCTCCTGCAGGGCATCTTCCCCACCCAGGGATCAAACCTATATCTCTCGTGTCTCCTGTGTCCCTCTTCCAAGGGATCTTCCCGACCCAGGGATCAAACCTGCCTCTCTATTGTCTCCTGCATTGGCAGGCGAGCCCTTTACCACTACTCCAGTTGGAAAGCCCAGGAGCATGGATAGTACCCTGTTTTTGATCCCAACACCCTGCTTTTGTCCCCAGCTCTTTGGAAGTGGACTTGGGGTTTTCATGGTCTTTTAGTATCGTGTCTATAATTTACCCCAGCTGCACAGGTTTACAATAATGTTTAGTCCCTGTAGTATCTTTGTATTTTGCTGTTCAAGAAGACTTTTGTCCAGGTGCAAGCACTGCAGCAAAGTGTCTCAGGTCCCAGGTCTCAGACTGTCTTTGTGTAGCCATGCGTCCCGGGAAACACTCACTCAGAAGGACAATGCAGATAGTGGAGTGCATTTATTACACCGGCAGGCCCAAGGCAGAGTCTCCTCTTAGCCAAGGACCTTGACCAGCATTTGTGAAAACTTTATATACGCTAAGTGTATGTGCCCAAACCCTCCTCCCCAAATTCCCTGAAACTAGTCGGAACAAATTTCACTCTTCACTTTCATGCATTGGAGAAGGACAGGGCAACCCACTCCAGTGTTCTTGCCTGGAGAATCCCAGGGATGGGGGAGCCTGGTGGGCTGCCGTCTATGGGGTCGCACAGAGTCGGACAGGACTGAAGCGACTTAGCAGCAGCAGCAGCAGCAGTCTGAACAAAGGAAGTCAGTTCAGTTCAGTCGCTCAGTCGTGTCCGACTCTTTGCCACGCCATGAATCGCAGCACGCGAGGCCTCCCTGTTCATCACCAACTCCCGGAGTTCACTCAGACTCGTGTCCATCGAGTCAGTGACGCCATCCAGCCATCTCATCCTCGGTCGTCCCCTTCTCCTCCTGCCCCCAATCCCTCCCAGCATCAGAGTCTTTTCCAATGAGTCACTCTTCGCATGAGGTGGCCAAAGTACTGGAGTTTCAGCTTTAGCATCATTCCTTCCAAAGAAATCCCAGGGCTGATCTCCTTCAGAATGGACTGGTTGGATCTCCTTGCAGTCCAACGGACTCTCAAGAGTCTTCTTCAACACCACAGTTCAAAAGCATCAATTCTTTGGCACTCAGCCTTCTTCACAGTCCAACTCTCACATCCATACATGACTACTGGAAAAACCATAGCCTTGACTAGACGGACCTTAGTCGGCAAAGTAATGTCTCTGCTTTTGAATATGCTGTCTAGGTTGGTCATAACTTTTCTTCCAAGGAGTAAGCGTCTTTTAATTTCATGGCTGCAGTCACCATCTGCAGCGATTTGGGAGCCCCCCAAAATAAAGTCTGACACTGTTTCCACTGTTTCTCCATCTATTTCCCATGGAGTGATGGGACCAGATGCCATGATCTTCGTTTTCTGAATGTTGAGTTTTAAGCCAACTTTTTCGCTCTCCTCTTTCACTTTCATCAAGAGCCTTTTTAGCTCCTCTTCACTTTCTGCCATAAGGGTGGTGTCATCTGCATATCTGAGGTTATTGATATTTTTCCAAACAATCTTGATTCCAGCTTGTGTTTCTTCCAATCCAGCGTTTCTCATGACGTACTCTGCATAGAAGTTAAATAAGCAGGGTGACAATATACAGCCTTGACGGACTCCTTTTCCTATTTGGAACCAGTCTGTTGTTCTATGTCCAGTTCTAACTGTTGCTTCCTGACCTGCATACAGATTTCTCAGGAGGCAGGTCAGGTGGTCTGGATTCCCATCTCTTTCAGAACTTTCCACAGTTTATTGTGATCCACACAGTCAAAGGCTTTGGCATAGTCAAGAAAGCAGAAATAGATGTTTTTCTGGAACTCTCTTGCTTTTTCCATGATCCAGCAGATGTTGGCAATTTAATCTTTGGTTCCTCTGCCTTTTCTAAAACCAGCTTGAACATCAGGAAGTTCACGGTTCACATATTGCTGAAGCCTGGCTTGGAGAATTTTGAGCATTACTTTACTAGCCTGTGAGATGAGTGCAATTGTGCGGTAGTTTGAGCATTCTTTGGCATTGCCTTTCTTTGGAATTGGAATGAAAATTGACCTTTTCCAGTCCTGTGGCCACTGCTGAGTTTTCCAAATTTGCTGGCATATTGAGTGCAGCACTTTCACAGCATCATCTTTCAGGATTTGAAATAGCTCTACTGGAATTCCATCACCTCCCCTAGCTTTGTTCATAGTGATGCTTTCTAAGGCCCACTTGACTTCACATTCCAAGATGTCTGGCTCTAGATGAGTGATCACACCATCGTGATTATCTGGGTCATGAAGATCCTTTTTGTACAGTTCTTCTGTGTATTCTTGCCACCTCTTCTTAATATCTTCTGTTTCTGTTAGGTCCATACCTTTTCTGTCCTTTATCGAACCCATCTTTGCATGAAATGTTCCCTTGGTATCTCTAATTTTTTTGAAGAGATCTCTAGTCTTTCCCATTCTGTTCTTTTCCTCTATTTCTTTGCATTGATCGCTGAAGAAGGCTTCTTATCTCTCCTTGCTATTCTCTGGAACTCTGCATTCAGATGCTTATATCTTTCCTTTTCTCCTTTACTTTTCACTTCTCTTCTTTTCACAGCTATTTGTAAGGCCTCCCCAGACAGCCATTTTACTTTTCTGCATTTATTTCCATGGGGATGGTCTTGATCCCTGTCTCCTGTACAATCTCACGTACCTCATTCCATAGTTCATCAGGCACTTTATCTATCAGATCTAGGCCCTTAAATCTATTTCTCACTTCCACTGTATAATCATAAGGGATTTGATTTAGGTTGTACCTGAATGGTCTAGCTGTTTTCCCTACTTTCCTCAATTTGAGTCTGAATTTGGTAATAAGGAGTTCATGATCTGAGCCACAGTCAGCTCCTGGTCTTGTTTTTGTTGACTGTATAGAGCTTCTCCATCTTTGGCTGAAAAGAATATAATCAATCTGATTTTGTGTTGACTATCTGGTGATGTCTATGTGTAGAGTCTTCTCTTGTGTTGTTGGAAGAGGGTGTTTGCTATGACCAGTGCATTTTCTTGGCAAAACTCTATTAGTCTTTGCCCTGCTTCATTCCACATTCCAAAGCCAAATTTGCCTGTTACTCCAGGTGTTTCTTGACTTCCTACTTTTGCATTCCAGTCCCCTAGAACGAAAAGGACATCTTTTTTTTGAGTGTTAGTTCTAAAAGGTCTTGTTGTCTTCATAGAACCTTTCAACTCCAGCTTCTTCAGCATTACTGGTTGGGGAACAAAGGAAGAGAAAGATACAAAGTTAACTCATGATTCCTATGCGTTAAGCCTAGGTAGTTAAGCATGGACAATTATCAATAGGCCTGTGATCATACTCCAATAAGCATAATAGAATTTATGATTCTATTTGGTTACACAGATAATTAGGGTATTCTTTTAGGCAATGGAGTGTCTAGGTATGAGCCCTGGTGTTCTTCCATCCGAGGGGGTCTGGTTTTCCAGTTGGTATGTTGTTTCCATGGATATTGGGCATATAGCTCAAAGTCCACAGTCCGGCCCAAGATGGAGTCCTGTTTTCAAGATGGAGCCTGTTCTGTCTGTTTCCTCCTTCGTTGTCAAGTCCAGAAGATCAAGGCCACATGTCTTTATTAAGGTCCAAGGATGGAGTACTTTTTTGAAGTTCCCAGGGCTAAGGCTGGATTTGTCAATTCAAACCAACAAGATCAGGGTTGTGGTAAGCTTTGCAGTTGGAAGAGTCTTATCTAAGGAGTGCACATGGGGACAGAGCTTGAAGGCAAGGAAGACTATTGATCACCCAGGGCTTTGGAGAAATCATATTGGGAGCTTATACCTACCTGCGACCCTAAAGGTCATGTACTAGGCTTGAGGGAGGGCTAGTGTTCAAAGCCCTTGCTGGAGGGATGGGCACACAAAATGATGCTGAGACAGCAATATTATGGAGTGCTGTGCTTAGTCGCTCAGTCGTGTCTGACTCTTTGCGACCCCATGGACTGTAGACTGTCAGGCTCCTCTGTCTATGAGCATAACCTAGGCAAGAATACTGGAGTGGGTTGCTATGTCTTCCTCCAGGGGACCTTCCCAACCCAGGGGTTGAACGCAGGTTTCCTGCATTGCAGGCAGATTCTTTATCATCTGAGCCACCAGGGAAAGTGCTAAATTTTCAACACTCACATTACACCCTTGGAAATGAGTCATAAGACAACAGCCCTAAACCTTGGATTAATAGACGCATAGCTTCCTCTTGATCCGCACATGAAGAAGAATATCAATCTTAAACAAAACAGTGCTAGGGTTAAGTGTTAGGACTATTAATGCTCTACTTTCAGTGAAGAGCAAAAACAGCATGGAAGTTCTTTAAAAATTAAAAATAGAGTTGCCATATGATTCTGCAATCTCACTCCTGGGCATATATCTGGAGAAAACCATAATCTGAAAAGACACAAACACTCCAGCACTATTTACAGTAGCTAAGGCATAGAAGCAACCTAACTGTCTATTGACACATGAATGGATAAAGAAGATGTGGCACAATGGAATATTACTCAGCCACCAAAGCAAATGAAATAATGCCATTTGCAGCAACATGGGTGGATGCATAGATTATTATATTAAATGAACTAATTCAGAAAGAGAAAGACAAATATCATAGGGTATCGCATATATGGGCAAAAGTGATAAAACCTAAAAAAATGATACATATTAACTTATTTACAAAACAGAAAGAGACTCACAGACTTCGAAAACAAGTTTATGATTACCAAAGGGGAAAGAGAGGGAGGAAGGATAAATTAGGAGTTTGGGATTAAAATATACACACTGTCATACATAGAGGGCTTCCCTGGTGGCTCATATGGTAAAGAATCTACCTGCAATTAAGGAGACCTGGGTTCGATCGTTGGGTTAGGAAGATCCCCTGGAGGAGGAAGTGGCAACCCACTCCAGTATTCTTGCCTGGAGAATGCCATGGACAGAGGAGCCTTGTGGGTTACAGTCCATGGGATGGCAAAGGGTTGGGCTTGACTGCGTGACTATCACACACACACACACACACACACACACACACACACCATATATAAAATAGGTCAACAACAAGGTACTACTGTATAGCATAGGGAGCTATACTCAATCTCCTGTAAATGGCCTATAATGGAATAGAGTATAAAAAAAGAATATATATATTTATATATATATGTATAACTGAATCACTGCTATACATTTGAAACTAACACAACATTGTAAATCAATGATAAGAGTTACAAAAACATTTTCATATAGAAATGTGCTAAATGAGATGAATCTGAATTATTTGTTGATTGACTCCTTTGGTAAATAATGGGAATATTTTTGGAATTTTGTCTCACTCCACTGAAACTCTGGCTCATTTTAGAAACTGTTAAAAAGATAATGCAAAATTTATTGTGATTGACATATAAAGGGAAATGATTGAAAACTTGAATATTTGTCAAAAGATAGAAAACGATGATACAGCACTGAGGTATTATAATGTTGTTGAGCAATATTTGCAATTTACATAATATACAGAGTTCTCTATAAGTTGCTTGAAAAGTTTGACAATAAATAGTATTTCTGTGTAAATCACTATTTTAAAAAGGCAGAAGGAAAGGAAAGAACTGGACTATGTGGATATATGTAATAAACAGAGAATTGACAACCAAGTTTATTAGTCACAAAACTCATGGAAGTTGATGCAGTAATAGAGATCAGAACATTCAGTTCAGAATGACTACACAAAGGGAATTGTTTTGAAGCACTATTTTTAAACTAGCAAAAATAGAAGTTGGAGGAGTTCTAGAAAAGTATCCCAGGAATGTGGGGAGAAATGCAGTCGGAGGAGCATACAAAGGTCAGGCCATGGAACCTGACCATTGCAGAGGCCAGGTGGTGGTGAGAGATGGCTGGTAGCTGAGCATGAGGTTTAAGTGGACGGGATAGAATAATTATCATCTAACTAGAGGAAAGAATCAGAGAATAATTGTTGCAAATTACACCTGGGTTTTAGGAACTTGTTTATAATGTGGCACAATAGCATTTTCCTACTCAAAAGCATTCTAAGAAACGCAACTTTTAGAATTTTCTTTTCACCAAAGAAGCAACCCCTTACAACATTTCCAGGTTACCTAGGAAATGTCACCAGGGATCACTTAAGCATTTAGTGGCTACAGCCATTGGTTCTTTCCATGAAACTTTCTCTTTGGGAAATCTCATTCACTTTCCAATCCTCCCATAATTGCTAGATGGTCCATAAGCTTAGAGTTAAATGTTTTGCTTTGATTTAAGAGGTCTTTGGGACACATGACAGAACTGAGAATGATAGCTTTTGTCATTGACATCACAACTAAGGGATAATAGATCAATAACTATTTTTAGAATAAATTGGAGAAGATCTGAAAGTGGATAGGACTTTGGGGCACTATTAGCATTAA
The DNA here is from genome assembly GCF_014754425.2 of Oryx dammah. Classification (NCBI taxonomy): domain Eukaryota; kingdom Metazoa; phylum Chordata; class Mammalia; order Artiodactyla; family Bovidae; genus Oryx; species Oryx dammah. The sequence goes on along the minus strand of NW_024070185.1, from coordinate 65,110,053 downwards.
TCACAAGGTTATTACTCTATGGTGCATGGACACCTGATGAGAGGAGAAGGAGGTGGTAGAGCAGACATGATATTGGGGGAAACGCACCATTTTGCATTCTTTTAGTGTCCCGGTAGATGAGATGTTATAATCCAGAGTTAAAGAGCAGTCTTCTCTGGGATAAAAAAGAAACAATTGCGAATAAGTTGGTAAGTGGACTTGGTGATGAGTTTGATAGGAAAACCTTCTGTGATTAACCCATCATTTTCATTGTGTAAGGAGTAGCTACACTTATTTAAAGGGCTTTTGAACTGTGGTGTTGGAGAAGACTCTTGAGAGTCCCTTGAGATCAAACCAGTCAATCCTAAAGGAAATCAATCCTAAATATTCACTGGAAGGACTGATGCTGAAGTTGAAGCTCCAATACTTTGGCCACCTGATATGAAGTAAAGAAAAGAAGGAAAAACCTTGATGCTGGGAAAGATTGAGGGCAGGAGTAGAAGGGAGCAACAGAGGATGAGATGGTTGGATGGCATCACCATCTCAATGGACATGAGTTTGAGCATACTCCAGGAGATAGTGAAGGACAGGGAAGCCTGCCGTGTTACAGTTCACGGAGTTGCAAAGAGTTAGACACAACTGAGTGACTAAACAGCAAGAGCAACAACAAAAGGGACAAAAGTGCCCACTGGAAGCCAATACATAGGATTTGTCTGCACCCAAAGAAATTCTCTATACCTTGCTGCTCATAGCCCAAAAGGTTGGAAGAAGCAGTAGCTGAGGTCTTCTGTATATCCTCTCTTGCTGTGGATAATAATAATCTAACCTACATTACTTTGCTCTGCTGAAATATTCTCATGGTTTACTAACATGTTATAGTAATTGACAGATTGTTCATAAGATTGATACAAAAAAACAGCTGTAATTTCCTTTTCTTTGAGGAGGCTTATATTTTCTCCTCTAGAATACAGATACATGTATTTTTTTCTTTTTTCTTTTTTTACACATTTTAGCAGAAACACACTTCAGAAGTAATAAACAAAAATGAGAGAAAGAACAAATCAGACACTACCCTGGTTTTATTTGAACTGTTATTAGCATCTTGTTGGGATTAGAGCAAGGTTCTTCATGAGTAATTCCCATGGCATCTGCTTGGCTAAAAGAAGAATAATGTTTGGGAAGTAGCCACTCTGTGTTAACAAGACATGGGAAGAGAAACATGTGTGACAATTTCTCTGTTTAATTAGATGGTTGGCACAAAGTCGATTGAAGCATTTATGCCCTAATTTGTCCTTATTAGAGCCTCAGAAGAACTATTTTAGTGACATTATCTTTTAAGATATTTGTGATATTTGGGGGCCAGACTTGGAAACTGAGATAGCAAAGATTGAGTTAGGGAATTGGGAGTGGAAGAAGAAGGAAGGGGGACAAAGTGATAATCCCCATAGTCTTGGCACATGGCTGGATTGCAGTTTTTCTCTTTGCTCCCCCTTAGATGTGACCTCCTGGAGTGCAGGGATGATGCCCTTTATATTGGCTCTCCAGCACCAGCCACAAGCCCAGGCATAGATCAAACAGTTAATGAATGCTCAGTGAGACAATGAGGGAGTGAATGTATGACTGTGTGAATAAAAAGGTGCCCTGCTAGCAAAAATCACAGGGCACATAGATTCAGTGAGAGCGGAGTTAGAAGGACTTGGTGATACAGCCAGAAGAAAACAAGGTAATGAGAAAAATCTCTACATGTGTATATTAGTCTGGGTTTTAAACTAAAACCACTCTCACTTTAGGCAAGCAATCAGCTTTACTGATGTAAATGTTAATCTCACTCAGAAACACCCTCCTAGACATACCCAGAATAATGTTTAACTAAATATCTGGGCAGCTGTGGCTCAGTTAAGTTGAGACATAAAATTAGCAATCACAAATTATGGTTCTGGTATTATCAGAACCAAGGGACCTGACAAGGTCATGTGTACATTGCTTTATCTCCATTGAGAGACTGTATAAAACAAATAACGTTTTGGCTTAAATTTAGTGACTACATTCACTGATTTAAAAAAAGAATAAGAGGAGTTGGACTGGGAGATGAGTCTATTCACTGAAATTCAATAAGTAGATTTCTATGGACAGTTTGATTGACATGTTTGAAATGTTTGTGTATGTTTATGTGTGCATATCTGTAAATTTTATGTGATTTTTTTTTTTAAAAAGTGTTGAACAGTTGGGTCTTTGGATGATTTCCTTAGGTGAGATTTAAAGCAGTGTCTTGATTCAAAAAGAAATATTTTTTCTTCTTGTTGGAAAAATAGCTTGAAACAAGTTCAGTGCATGTCCCAAGGTAAATATTGACAATCAAGTGTTTTCAATCTGTGTGGGGGTGAATTGTCTTATTTCTTCCTTAATATTACAGATAACATCTTTTCCCACTTTGATATTTCAGAAAACAATTACAGTCATACTATTGACATACACCTTCAACATTGTGTCTTGTACCACTTTTGAGAATAATTTTGAGTTGGCTAACAAAGTTTTTTATCCTTAGGGTTTCCTTCCAAGGATATGGCACTTTTTAAAGCTGTATATGACATTGTCAGTGAAAATTTAATCTTGGAGAAGATGTATGGATTCAGCTAACTTTTAATAATTTTTTGCAACTGGTCCTGTGGGTATGTATACCCTAGTCTCTAGAACATACTCAGTTATTTGCTGCATTGCTTTAAAAAAAGATTTTCTTATGAAGAACGCACTGAGAGAAGCAAAAACAAATAGCTCAATGCTTCATCATGGAGTTTACTCTGATAAAGACTCACGTTTCAGATCAGATGAGGGAATATGACCAATTTTCTCCACCCCACTATGAATAATCAGGCTCTTGTTCTCACCAAAATACCCAGCACTCTGAGTCCCTAACACAGTGATTTTGCCACCTTTTGTACTTCACACAAATAAAATCATTCATAATGTACCTTTGAGTCTGTCCTTTTTTGCTTGTATTATATTGAGAGGTCTTTCCATGTTGTTGTAGACGATTTTTCAAATTTATTGCTGCATAATATTCTACTCTATAATATGAATATATAACAGTATTCTATCCTTCAGTTGAACTGTTGCACTGTTCTCAGATTTTGGCTATTATGAATAAATTCTATTTTGAACATTTTTGGCATGCTATTTGTGCACCTTTGTATCTATTTTTGTTTAGCCTATGAATAGGAGAGAAATTGTTGGTTCCTGGGTACAAGCATTTCCAACTTTAATAGATAATATCAAACAGTTTTCAAAGTCACTTTATAATTTACATATCCTCCAAATATGTGTGAACATTCATGTGATGCCACAGACTAATTGTAATTATTTTCCTGCCTTTTTTCTTTATTTCTTTTTTGTTTGTTTCAGAAATTTAGCCCTTGCTGTGATGAGTAATGATATCTCCTTCTGGCTTCATTTGCATTTTCCTGGTGGTTAATGAGTTTAATAATCATTTCATGAGTTTAATGATCATTTGGAAAGAAATCAATGCAGGATGCTGGTTAGTAAAGGAGGGAAGAGGGAGAGAATGCCTGGAGAAGTCCAGCTTTCCTTGATCTACATGGTCAGTCTGCAGCAATCTTAATAGGAAGGATCTACAGCAGTAGATAATTTGATCTTTGTCACCTTCCTCCTATCCTTACCAGTGATACACCCATGTCTAAACTCAAAACATTTTTGATTTCCTCAATCAGTCTCAAGGACTTAGGTGTCTGAAATTACCAACAGTAACTGTTTTGACATATAAAACAAAAATCTTAGTTCCTTATTTATGTGGGGAAACCTGCATTTTATAGAGCAGACCTTGTCAGTTCATTGTCAGGAATATCCTTGTTGTGCTTCCAAGTGAACTACTAATCAGATAAGTATTTATTCTGTTGAGTCATTTCTGTGGGGTGATTTATCAGAGTCATCTTGGAATATTATGGATAGTCCATGACATACATTAAAATACATATTCTAGATAAATGCTTGACTCTCTCTTTTTATCTCCACCCTGTAAAAAATCTTGGACAAAAAAATGTTATAGTTTGGTTTTAGAGAATGTTCACCACTCTCTCTCTACTAATACAAGTTTACTTCAAATATGTTGCAAGGTAGTTAATTAGGTTTCAGCTTTTTTGTTTGGGATTTTCTAGGATGATCCTTAGTTAAGTTGATTGGATTCAAACTTTGATGTGTATTATCTCAATAGTACATATAGAGATCATAAATGTAGGGTGCACAGTCCAGCTGTGTACATCATGCAGACTTTATAAATCCACTTAAAATTTTCAAATTTATAATTTTAAAAATGGGAATAAGAACATTAAACATTTGAGTGACTCAAGAGTTTAAATTAATTCAAGTGTGACACATAAGTTTACTACCTGGTATACAGCTGACATTCAATAAGTGGGAAGTACTATTCTTTAAACTGCTGCAACTAACATCATTACTAATCTCATTCACTCACAGTGTTCTCTTTCTCATCTGGCTCTCGGGGTAACTTGACTTACAATGTCTAGGAAAATTGAACTCACATTGTCCATAGGAGATTTTTAGACAAAGCAGCAAGTGGTATCAGTGAAGAAGGATGGAGTTAAGAAAGGAATTGGACCAGCAAAAACAAGGCAGACAACAAGATACAGGAAGAGAGAGGAATCAGAGGTGGAAGAAAGAGGAATCAGAGGTGGAAGAGAGAACAATCAGAGGTGGAAGAGAGAGCAATCAGAGGTGGAAGAGAGAGCAGTCAGAGGTGGAAGAGAGAGCAGTCAGAGGTGGAAGAGAGAGCAGTCAGAGGTGGAAGAGAAAGCAGTCAGAGGTGGAAGAGAGAGCTGATGAGAACATAGATTCTAAGGAATTGAAGAAGGACAAAAGGCATTTGACAATTACAATTCATTTATTTACGCAATGTTGATCTTGAAAAATAAGTGTCTAGGGCTAAAATAAATTCAGAACTTGATGCTAATTGAATCTACTTGTATGGCAACTGCCAGAGTTCAATGCTCATACATAGAGCATAAGAGTTATATCATCATCACATAATTTATTTAATCTTTACAATAACAGTTAAATTAGGAACAGAAGCTTTCTTTGAATTTGAAAAGAATCTGTCCTCTCAAATAACCCTTTTTTTTTTTTCCTTTTGGTGCCAGGTACTGTGGTAAATCTTTATACACATTCACTTACTCAATCATCATAGTGGTCTTGCCTAGGAAGCAACTGAGGCTCAACAATGATTATTTCTCTGCCCCAGCCATGTATGGCCATGGGAGGCCATGGATCCAGTGCTCCCATGCTCCTTTGGGAAAGACCACTGTTATTCTCTCTGAGAGTCACAGGAACCAAGATCTGAGCATGGCTGTACCATGGGCACATCATACTCCGTGGGTGTTCCCTTCGTATATGAAATGTGAAACTTAGGTCTAGTGGCTTTTCAAGTGTTAAGCTTGCCAAACTCTGTGAGGTTATTAGCATCTGTGTATGGTTTTCAGAAATATGAATGATGAGAAGAAGAAGGGAGGAAGACATTAGGGAGAGGTTCTAGTGAGACATTAAGAATGCTTAACATCTGTCATAATTTTACATTTGTTCAAAAAGAAAGAAAGAGACCTGTTCCATTATCACTCCTAGGAATGTATCTCAGCAAGAATGATATTGTTTATAATTATTTACAAGTGTGTGGTTGGGGGGCATTTGAATGTGTCAATAATAAATTCTGATTTTCACTTGTGAAAAAGATGAAGAATGATGAGAGAAAACCAGGCAATAGAGGGACCTTTACTTGAGTTGAAGCTTGTTCTAATTTTGTTAAAATAAAGAAAACACAAGACACACAGAGAGTAGATTTTTAAATAATTAACAATAATTTATTGTTTATAAGAATATTAACTGTATTCCATTAATAATAATAAATGAAATTTTCTATTGGTTTAGCAGAACTGAGCTTTTCAAGATGGAAAACAACATATTTTTCAAATGACTCTCGATCTTAATATTAGTTTTCACTACATATACACAATTGATAGCTTTTAATATTTAAAAATTGCCTATTAAGCATGTTTCAAAAACTCAAATGAACATAAATAACCCTACAAGTAAATTAATTGCTAATTTATAGTCTCTGTTTTTATTTCATTTAGACCTTTGGGCTTGATTGAGATTTAAAAAGCATCATTTCTTTCAGATGTTAATATTATTATTTTAATCTTGCAGATTCAAAACCAATTTATTTTCATGTAAAGTTAATTTAAACTTAATTAAAACCAGACTGTGCTCTATTCTATAGCTATTACAGATTCCAATCACTAGTACATATCCTTTGGCATAGATTTTTTTTCTGTTTTTATGCTTTAAATTTATAATTCATTCCTAAACTCTATAATATTTTTCCTATTTGAAAATAACTTGTAGAAAACTAAAATGGCAAGAAGTCTTTGTTTTTCTTGCATCCCAAGTTTTTTATTACTACTAAAACAGGAATTCATATCTTTGAGAGTGTATCATTAATTTTATGTTTCTTTCTCCTTAATGTGAATTTCATGGGCAGAAGAATTGTTTGTAGCACTATGGAAATATTTGTCTAATGGTAAGTTAACAATAATAGATTTTAAATGAGTTGGTATTTTTTCTCTAAAAGCCCAGTAACGACTAAATTTTTTCCCTTCCCCTCTTTTTCTTTTCTCCCTTCTCTTTCCTCCATATATTCATGAAGGAAACATTTTGCTCCCACTCTGCCCTGAGCCCTGCTAGAGGAAAGCTATAACAAGGTGAACTAAGATATATTCCACTTGATACGATCTCTCAGTGCAGTGGGGAGGCTTGAGGTCACTGAATTTCTATACTTTATGTAAATGAGGTCTTTTCCTTCACCATCCAGTCCTCACTCCAGTTTTGGACTGAGTATTTATTAAATGCTTCCATAATCTGGAGTTTTGCTTCACAGATTTTATCTCTAAATAAAGGACTTTTTCATTAAATATACTGTTAATACCCCATTAACATAAAAATAATAAATTTACTCTGTCACATATAATTTTGTTAAACTTTTAGTACTTCTTTGTAATACAGCAATTGATTTGGCAAAATGTATGACACAACAATGGACTTCCCTGGTAACTCAGTGGCAAAGAATCTGCCTGCAATGCAGGAGCCTCGGGAGACACAGGTTTGATCAATCCCTGGGTTGGGAAGATCCCCTGGAGGAGGGCATGGCAATCCACCCCAATATTCTTGCCTGGAGAATATACTGTCTATTCTTCCAAGGAGCAAGTGTCTTTTAATTTCATGGCTGCAGTCACCATCTGCAGTGATTTTGGAGCCCCCAAAAATGGTCTCTCACTGTTTCCATTGTTTCCCCATCTATTTGCCATGAAGTGATGAGGCCCAATGCCATGATCTTGGTTTTCTGAATGTTGAGTTTAAAGCCAACTTTTTCACTCTCCTCTTCCACTTTCATCAAGAGGCTCTTTAGTTCTTTTTCGCTTTCTGCCATAAGGGTCGTGTTATTTGCCTATCTGAGGTTCTTGATTTTTCTCCTGGCAATCTTGATTCCAGTTTGAGATTCATCCAGCCTAGCATTTTGCATGATGTGCTCTGCATATAAGTTAAATAATCAGGGTGACAATATACAGCCTTGACGTACTCCTTTCCTGATTTGAAACCAGTCTGTTATTCCATGTTCAGTTCTAACTGTTGCTTCTTGACCTGCATACACATAGGTGGGTTGGCAAGGCCTGTGAGTTAACATTTCTATATTTATCCTACAGTTGTTGTCCAATCACTAAGTGGTGTCTGACTCTTTGAGACCCCACAGACTGCAGCACACCACGCTTCTCTGTTCTTCACTATCTCCCAGAGTTTGCTCAAATTCACACACATCCCCTGAGTCACTGATGCTATCTAACAATCTCATCCTCTGCTGTGCTCTTTTCCTTTTGCTTTCCATCTTTCCCAGCATCAGGGTCTTTTCCAATGAGTCAGCTGGAAAAGAGTTTGCACCAGGTGGCCAGAGTATTGGAGCTTCAGTTTTAGCATCAGTACTTCCAAATATCCTTTAAGATTGACTGATTTGATCTCCTTGCAGTCCAAGGGACTCTTCAAGAATTTTCTCCAGCACCACATCTTAATTCTGGTGTTCAGCCTTTTTTATGATCCAACTCTCACATCCTTACATAGCTACTGGAAAAACCATAGTTTGACCATACAGACCTTTGTCAGCAAAGGGATATATTTGCTTTTTAATATGCTATCTAGTTTTGCCATAGCTTTCCTTCCAAGGAACAAGCGTCTTTTAATTTCATGGCTGCAGTCACTGTCAGCAGTGATTTTGGAGCCCAAGAAAATAAAATCTGATACTGCTTCCACTTTGCCCCTTCCATTTGTCAAGAAGTGATGGGACTGGATGCCATGACCTTAGTTTTTTGAATGTTGAGTTTTAAACCAGCTTTTTCATTATCCTCTTTCACCCTCATCAAGAGGCTCTTTAGTTCCTCTTCACTTTCTGCCATTACAGTGGTATCATCTGGATATCTGAGGTTGTCAATATTTCTCCAGGCAGTCTTGATTCCAGCTTGTGCTTCATCTAGTCCAGCATTTTGCATAATGTACTCTGCATAGAAATTAAACAAATATGGTGACAACATGCAGCTTTGTTGTATTCCTTTCCAAATTTTGAACCAGTCAGTTGTTCCATGTCCTCTTCTAACTGTTGCTTCTTGACATGCATACAGGTTTCTCAGGAGACAGGTGAGGTGGTTTGGTATTCCCATCTCTTCAAATTTTCTGCAGCTTTTTGTGATCCTCACAGTTAAAGGCTTTAGCATAGTCAATGAAGCAGAAATAGATGTTTTTCTGGAATTCCCTTTCTTTCTCTATGATCCAGTGGATGTTGGCAATTTGATCTCTGGTTTCTCTGCCTTTTCTAAACCCAGCATATACCACTGGGAATTCTCAGTTCAGGTATTGCTGAAGCTTAGCTTGAAGGACTTTGAACATAACCTAACTAGCATGCAGAATGAGTGCATTGTACGGTAGTTTGAACATTCTTTGGCATTGCCCTTCTTTGGGATCGGAATGAAAACTGACCTTTTCCAGTTCTATAGCCACTTTAGAAGCTTCATCTTTTAGGATGAAATAGCTCAGCAGAATTCCATCATCTCCACTAACTTTGTTTATAGTAGTGATTCCTAAGGCCCACTTCACCTCACACTCCAGGATGTCTGGCTCTAGTTGAGTGACCACACCATCATGATCATTTTAGTCATTAAGACATTTTTTTGTATAGTTCTGCTGTATATTCTTGCCACCTTTTCTTAATATCTTCTGCTTCTGTTAGATCTTTGCCATTTCTGTTCATTATCATGCCCATCTTTGCATGAAATGTTACCTTCAATCTTTCCTTGGTGTCTTACAGTTTTTCAAGTCCAGGTCTTTTACCTTCTTATTTGGATTTATCCCTAGGTATTTTATTCTGTTCAGTGTGACGGTAATTGGGATAGATTTCTTAATATCTCCGATAGTTTGCTATTAGTATTTAGAAACATAACATATTTTGTGTATTGATTTTTTTATCCTGAAAACTTACTGAATTTGTTTAGTAGGTAGAAAAATTTTTTGTTGGTGCTTTTAAGATTTCCTACATATAATATCATGTCACCTGCAAAAGTGAGAGTTTTACTTCTTCCTTTCCAATTTGGATGTCTTTTATCTATTATTCTTGACTAATTGCTCTGGTTAGAACTTTCAATAATATGTTTAAATAAAAGTGGCCAGAGTGGACATCCCTGTACTGTTCTTGATCTTAAAGAAAAAGCTGTTCGCTTTTCACCATTAAGTATGATGTTAGCTCTGGTATTGTCATATATGGCTTTTATTATGTTAAGATACATTTCTTTTACATTGGCTTTGTTGAGAAGTTGTGTCATACATAGGTGTCAATTTTGTAAAATGACTTTTCTACGTCCATTGAAATGATTACATATTTTCATGATTGATTTTTTTAAAAACTGGTATGTCATATTGACTGATTTGTGATGTCAAACCATTGTTGTATCCCAGAATAAAATTCCACTTGATTATGGTGTAAGATCATCTTAATGTATTACTGAATTTGATTTTCTTGAGGATTTTTGTATTATATACATTGGAGGTATTGGCCTGTTGTCTTTGCCTGGTTTGGGTATTAGGATAAACTTGGCTTTGTAAGATGAATTTGGAAGACTTCCCTTCTCTTCAAATTCTTGAAAGAGTTTGAGAAGGATATGTGCTCTTTCAGTGTTTGGTAGAATTCACCAATGAAGCTGTATGTTCCTAGAATTTGCTGTGTTGAGAGGTTTTGATGAATGATTCTAATAATGTCTATTCATATTTTCTATTTCATCATGATTCAATCTTATTTGGTTGCATGTTTCTAGGAATTTATACATTTCTTCTAGGATGTCCAACTTGTTGGCATATAATTATTAGTAGTACTATCTTATGATTTTCTGTATTTCTGTGGTATTAGTTATAATATCACTTTAATTTATGATATATTTAACTTCATCTTTTTTTTTTTTGGTGAGTCTAGCTAAAATTTTCCCAATTAAAAAAAATACTTACAAAAATAATCTCTTAGTTTTACCTTTTTTATTATCATTTTAGCATCTATTTCATTAATTTCTTAGTTTCATTATTACCTAATATTAGTTATTGCCTTCCTTCTACTATTTTTTTTTTAATTCTTTTCCTAGTTCCTTTAGGTGTGAAGTTAGGTCATTTATTAGAGACTCTTCTTATTTTTTGAGGTAGGCATTTATTGCCATTAATTTCTTTCTTGGAACTGCTTTTGTTGCACCCCATTAATTTTTTTGGCTATTCTAAGATAAGATGGTAAAGTGAAAATCTTTTATGTATCCTGTGGATGGATAAGCAGGGTAAGGGCCAAGAAGTGATGGAGTGGGTAGTCATTCCCTTCTCCGGAGGATCTTTCCCACACAGGGTTCAAATCTGGGTCTCCTAAATTGCAGGCATATACTTAACTATCTGAGCCACCAGGGATGATCTGAACAGATCTACATATATGTGTAAATTCTAACTGCCTTTCAAAACTTGAGAAACACTTCATTTGCTATATTAAATAGCTTTATCTCATTTCATAGATGTGTTATTCAGCTCAGATTGAGAATCTGAGTATGCATCAAGGTTTTTGCAATACTTTTAGAGATTAAAAATCCAAAAGAAAAATATATTTTTCAGTAGCAACCATACATACTTCACTTCACATTATTCTGGGCTTTTAACCCATCCAACAAGGAAATAAAATAAAATTTCAAAGACAATAAAGAAATAAAAGTTAGTAAAATTATCAATGAATTTCCCAGGTGTCTCAGCGGTAAAGAATCTGCCTGTAATGCAGGAGACATGGGTTTGGAAGATCCCCTAGAGAAGGGAATGGCAACCCACTCTAGTATTATTGCCTAGGAAATCCTGTGGACAGATGCCTGGTGGCTACAGTTCATGGGGTTGCAAAAAAGTAGGACATGACTTAGCAACTAAGCAACAACAACAAAATTGTCACTATTCACAACTGATATGATAGTGTACATAGAAAAAGCCTAGGAAACTCATAAAATTTTAGAGCCAAGTAATTAACAAAATTTCAAGTTGCAATGTCAATATACAGAGTCCAGTTGTATTTCTGAATACTAAGAATAACTAACTGAAGTAGAAAAATGGAAAGCAATCCAATATCCTTACAAACCAAATAACAAACAAGAAATCCTAGGGAATAAAATGTAGATGGGCAAAACTCAGACAGTGAGAACTGGAATGTATTGCAGAGAGGCATTAAAGAAGACATAAATAAATCAAAAAGCATATTATAATCATAGATTGGATAAGTTGAAATTTTTAGGAAGTGAGTTCTCAAAAAACTTATCTCCTGAATCAGTGCAATCTCTATCTAAATCCCAGATGACTATTAATCCTTTGTACAAATTAAATAAGCTGATTATAAAATATATGTGAAAATTCAAAGCCCCAAAATAACTAAAACAATTTTGGAAAATAGCAAATGCACTATCTGATTTTGTGACATCCTGTAGGGCTATAATAATCAAAAGAATGTAATACTGACATGAGGATAAAGAAATAGAAGAGATATGGACACATGGTCACATGTAGGTGTCTAGATAGACCCACATGTGTATGGTCAATTGATTTTAAAGGCACTAAGGTCATTTGAATGGGAAAATACAGACTTTTTAATAACTAAAGCTGATGCATCTGGTTAATCACTTAGAGAGAAAAATGAAGGTGACTTCTAACACAGACATACATTAAACTTGTCAAAAGATACATTATAGGCAGAAAGGCGAAAGACAAATTTTCTAGAGCAAATTATGATATATTTTTTTTAATTTGGATGTAAGCAAGGATTTCTTGAGCTTCCTTGGGGGCTCTGTGTTAAAGAAACTGCCTGTCAATGCAAGAGACATGGGTTTGACCCTGGGTGGGGAAGATCCCCTGGAGAAGGAAACGACAACCCACTCCATATTCTTGCCTAGGAAATCCTATCAATCAACAGAGGAGCATTGTGGGCTACAGTCCATAGGGTCACAAAAGCATTGAACAGAACTTAGTGACTAAACAACAGCATCAAGGATTTCTTAGACCCCAAAAGCACCAATATTTTTTTTTTAATTTGTAACTTCAACTTTGTAAAAGTTAAAAAACTTGCTGTTTCAAAGAGAATTAGGCAAAAAAAAAAGGGGGGGGCACAAACTTGTAGAAAATATTTGCAAGAAATTTATACAGTATATGCAAAGCACTCAATAATAAAAACCCAAGTAAAAAAGCCAAATAAAAAGAGGAAAAGATTTCACCAAACAGAGATATGATATTCAAATGAGCAAAATTAAGATGAAAGAATGTAGAACATCATTTGTCATGAGGAAATTACAAATTAAAATCACAGTAAAATATCATTCCACATCCAACAGAGTGGCTAAAAAGAAAAAAAAAGACTGACAATACCAAAAGAAAGATTAAGATTGGAAGTCAGTGAATGCCTGTAAATTCCGGTTAAGAATGTAAAATGGTGCAGTAATTTTGAAGAGGTTACCAGTGTTTTATAAAGTTAATCATAAACTTACCAGACAACACAGCAAATTTATTCCCAATTTTTAACCCAAAGAGAAATAAAAAATGTCTGCTCTAAGAGTTGTACAAAAATATTTACAGTAGCTTTATTTATAACAATTTTTTTAGTGGAAAGACTCAAATACCTATTACTAGAAGCATGGGCAAACACACTGTGGTCTAGTGATACTGACTTGACAATAAGAATCAACAAACTACTGATGCAAGCAACAACAAGCATGAATGTCAAAAGCATAGTTCTGAGTGAACGAATCCAGCCACAAAGGAATATGTACTATGTCATTTCATTTACTTGAAACTTCAGAATAATCAGAACCAAGCTGTGATAGTAAAAGTCAGATCATTGGCTCCTGGCATTGAGGGTGCAAGGACATAGACTGGAAAGAGGCTTGGGGAATTTTGAGGGTGAGGAAAATGTTTCACATCTTGATCAGGGTGATAGCTATGTGGGTATATTCATACATTTGGCAGAATGCATTAATCTCTAGTAAAAATCTGTTGTTTTTTATTCTATGTGAATTATATACATCAATTAAGTTAATAAAAATATATGTTATGTATCTATATAAAAAGAAAGAATGTATACATATATATGTATAAAAGAGAGAATGTCCCACCATTGTGAGGTTATTGTAGATGATTAATTTTAACATTTTCTCTGTATAAATCTATGTAATGAATATTTATTACTTTTTTTTCTATTACTTACTGAACTTTGAAAAAAGTGTTCAAAATTATAAAATTTTCAGTGGTTACCAGATATATTTATGAAAAACCAAGTTTTTCAACCACTGAGTACTGAGCACTTCACAGCTTTTTTCTCTCATCAGATATATGGATAGTTATATATATTTTCATCCATTATTTGGGGGGAAATGTGAAATAAGTGGCCAGAAGCCAGAAATTATTATTTCCTTTACATGTGCTTGTGTTCTTCCTTACGTTTCTAAAGCCAATAAACAATAACAACACTCAAATCTTAAGATATTTTTATCAACCATTTTGTAAAAATATAAGAAACATGTTTAGTTATTGTTGCTGAAGTTTCAATCTTTCTGTTACAAGATTACACTAACATTTTAACATTCACTCAAAATTCTCCCTGTCTTTCTCAGGTCTATAGTTTTATTTACATTAGGAAAATAAATTCTTCTAGGGAAAAAGTAATTGTGTCTATGACTGTTTAAGATGTTATCTTTACACATAGGAGGAAAAATAGTTTAGATATGTTTCTGGCTCACTGAAGTTCTATGTGAATTGTTTCTTCATTAACTTTGGGGAAATAACAACAGTAACAACAAAAGATTTTGAGTTCTGAGTCGATTTACTCTAAAGATAAATTAATGGCTTATCATTGATTTTTTTTTCTGAGTAAGGTTATATAAAACTTAAATTGATGAAAATTAAAATATGTAACTTTAGAATTACCAAATAACATTTCTTCAAAACATGAGTACATAACATTGTGAGTTAAAGTCAACCCTGTTGACGTATAAGCATCAGTGAGGCCTTGTAAGACTTGGGAAAGGATTTGAAACCAAATATTATTTAAACTGCCTAATTTAAATAGTATTCAAGAATTGTTCCTAGAAGCATCTGTGGTTTGAAGTTTTCGGTCTATATAAATAGACTTCTTTTGTATTTAACTGTAGATAAGCATCTTTTATTGCCCAAGAGAATATATTCATTCCAAGGCTATTTCTTTCTGCTTTGGATTCTGTATTTCTAGCCAGTTAGCTTTGCCTAGAGGAATTGCTTTAACATGGATATGTCTGGTGATGTAAGAGAAAAGATTTAGACTTGATTGAAAAATGGACTCTGCATGATAGATTTTCTGGTTTGATAAGCAAAGCGGCAGGAGTATACCCCTGTAATAACAAACTTAGTGCTTTGCAATAAGACACACACCATGCCTAATTTACCAGTGCTGTGATAAAAAAATGCATTCTACTTAATCAGATTTTGCAATATTTTCAACTTACAACTATGTTTACTATTTGAAACATATAATACATACAATTTCTTACTTCCTTTCCTTCCTTTTTTTCTTTTGCTTTGCTTTGCTTTCTTTCTTCTATTTATTTTCCCTTTCTCTTCTTTTAGTTCCTTTTTTCTTTTTTTCCAGTTAGCAAAGCTTTCTTTTTTGAAAGATACATTTGCTTTTTCATAATTGCTGACAAATAAATGTACTGCTAGATTTTACTATACAAAGCTATGCATTCTCTATACAAACTTTGGGAGACAGTGGAGGACAGAGGAGTCTGGCGTCCTGCAGTTCATGGGGTCACAAAGAGTGCATGGGTTCACAAAGAGTCAGACATGAACAACAACAACAGTGCCTTCTCTAACTCAGTGCTAATTAGCTCTTCCTAGCTAGTGAAGCCGCAGGAAATTTACTAGGAGTGCATTCCCCAGTAGTGTTCCTCTCTGTTTCACTTGACGCTTTCGGATTGGCATTCCAGTCTCCTAGATTCTTCTTTCAGTTCTTCAGTCGAATCATTTATACACATTCTAATTTCTGTCTTGTCTCATGGAGCAGTGCAATAGTACATGATGAACTATTTTAAAGTTAAAAGACTTAGAGAAATAATTACATAAACCACACATTTTAAATTCTCTATTTAACTTTAATTATAATATTTATGAAAGTTTTAGCACCTATATAAATGCCTTTGTGTTGTTTACTTATCTTTTCTGAATGTAAATTATAATCTTATGCAACATAGTTGAGTTGAATTATAAAATGAGATATAGTTAATAAATGATGTGTTCCATGATATTGACAATATAATTAGAGCCTCTAAATTAATAAATGACAAGTCACAGTAATTCATAAATGCTATCAAATAGTAATAATCTGGTTAAAGCATATAATGCAGTTGCTGACAGGAGCATTTTCTTGGGCACAAAAAGTGCAGTACAAATTTTTAATATGACAAGAAAATTTGAAGGCTAGCAGTGTAGTTAATAGAATAATGGTTTTTTGAAGATAACTACATCCTAATTCTCAGAATTTATGACTAAGTTACATAGAAAAGGAGAATTAAGGTAGCAGATGGAATTAAGCTTGCTCATTTGCTGATTTTAAAATAGAAGGATGATCCCAGATTTCTGAGTGGGCTCAGTGTAATTACAGGGGTCTATGATGTGAATGTGGGAAGCTGAAGAAGAGGTAGGAGTAATGAGATTAGAGGATTTGACCCCCTGCAGCTGGCTTTGAAGATAGAGGAAGGGTTTGAGGAGACAAGGAATGCAGGCAGCCTCTAAGAACTGAGTAAGTTAAGGAAATGGATTCTTCTCTTGAGCCTCCAAAAGGGAATACAACCCTGCTGCCACCTTGGTTTGATCCCCGGGCTGGGAAGATCCCCTGAAGAAGAGAATAGCTACTCACTCCAATATTCTATAAAGAACTGTAAGATAATAAATTTGTGTTGATTTAAGCCAATAAATTTGTGGTAATGTGTTACAGGAGCAACAGAAAATACAAGCAAATTACAACTATAAGTATTAAGTGGACTATTATGAAATAGTGAAGGACAGGGAAGCCTGGCATGCTGAAGTCCATGGGATGGAAAAGAGTTGGATTGGACACAACTTTAGTGACTGAACAACAACAAAGAATGAAATAGAATTTATTCAAAAGCTAAAAGTTGTGTTATGCAAGTTTTCATAAAATTTGTTAGTGTTCTACAGTTAATCTGAATTTAATTTAAAATTTAAATTTGATGTTACTTTGCATATAAAAAAGTTGTTTCAAGGTTTAAAGATAATCATGAGTAGCTGTGCTGTGCTTAGTTACTCAGTCATGACCGACTCTTTGTGACCCCATGGACTGTAGCCCACCAGGCTCCTCTGTCCATGGAATTCTCCAGGCAAGAATACTAGAGTGAGTGGCCATTCCCTTCTCCAGGGATCTTCCCAATCCAGAGACTGACCCAGTTTGCCCATATTGCAGGCAGATTCTTTACCAGCTGAGCCACCAGGGAAACCCAGACAAGTAGCTAACTTGCTCTAAAATAAGTTATTTTAAAAATGGTGTTCTTCTGTGGCATTCAATTGTCAAAACATTTCAATATCATTCTTTATGAGATATTGAAAATCTGACATTAACCATTGGCTAAGTTTGGCAAGGTGTGGGCAAAAGTGACTTTGTTAGTCACACTGTAGTCATTGTGAAAAATTAATGAAATTATTCAGACCAAATTTTTCATAGCTAGTTATGTGACAAGTAAAGCAAAGAAGATTAAATTTTAGAAGTGGTTTTAACATTTTAATCTAGATGGTTTCAGGGGATCTATCTAATCACACAATTTTGTTTCATCAAATCCTAGCTGCTCCCTGAAAATTATCTTTGGTAGGAAAAAAATTTATATTATATATCTGAATTCTTGTTTTACTCCAATGTGCTGCTGGTTAAGATGGCTGTGGAGGATCTATATCACAAGGTATGCTGTGACATCTAGAATTATCAATAATATGTAAAGAAAATAGACTGCCCCTAGACTGTAACATAATTCTGTTGCATAATAACTAAGCCACTTAAAAAATATAACCTCATATATATGCATTATATATATAATTTAAGATGGTGACTTGGGTGTATCAACTGACTCATTGTGGTGTGTTATATAATATATATGATCTTTAATCCTTCTAGTAATAACTTTACTCTCAATACCATTAACCTTTGTATGATTCTGCACCTGTTTTATTTCAGTCCCCCATTCTTTATATGTAACAAGACCTATTTCCAATCTCAGACCACTAATCTACCGGGTGATCTTCGATTACTTTGAAAAGCAAATTAATGGATTGATTCAGTTTTGCTCTTAACAAGCCTCATCTATTTCTCTGCCTTTTCCTAACCCAACACAGATAAACCCAAAGCTGCTGGAACACTTGAAATCTTCCCTTGAAGGCAAAAGAGGACAGAAAGCTCTAGGACATGGCAGAGGAACATTTAAAGTTTGAAACATTTCCATTTTTCCCAATTGTGCACATATGTCTATTTACACTGTTTAAGTCATAAAAGGTAAAAATAAAAAACACTTAAAAGACTTTGTTACAATTTCATTGGAAAATGGTAAAAAATACATTTTGTAATACAAACTGAAGCAGAAGGAAAGTTTAACCAGCATATTTTATTTGTCCATCCTGGAAAAAAAATAACTGAAATCCTGTGACCTGTTTGTGTTATTTGGTTATCGTTAGGGGGAAGTGGAGCTGTTTGCCTGCTCATTTGCTTGTAACAAAGTACAACTGGATAACATCAGAACTTAACCAATCTGGTGTTTGTCAGAAATAATAGTCATCTTATCTTCTGGCCACTAGGAGAAAGTTTTTGATAAAGCTATCTACTTGGAAAATGGTATCTCAGGCTTAAGATTGTAGCAGAGGAACAGAATTACTGCTGTGCCTCTGTCAGTTATATTCCATTTTTCCAAGTCACATGTTTCCTGTAACAGTTTGAAGAAAGTTTTGAAGAATTGGCAGTTAAGTCATCTCTGTTCCATGTGCCCATGACTACAGTTGGCGTTACGTTCAGTAGATGAGATTTCCTAATGTTGGAGCCAATTTTGATAATAATGAAAATGTGGAGAGCTTCCACCATGGTCTAAAATTGATTTCCTAATAAAAATGGTGCTCTGGTCTCATGTGGATAACAATTTGCTTAATAACAAATAAGAGCATCTGCAATGTTTCCTGCTCCGGTAAATGAGGTTAATCCCTTTTCTTATGGGAGGCAGCTGTTGTCCTTCACCTCTGCCTCAATGTTACCCTGAATTCTGCAAGCTGGCTGGAAAGTGGTGTGTCTGTGTCCCCACGGTGGATGAGGACCCTTTCCTGGAATCACTGCCATTGCCTGAGTTTATATTTTAAAAGAAATGAGAATCCAAGTTTCAGCAAAATGGCATTATTTACAAAGCAGAAACATACTTACAGATATCGAAAATAAACATTGTTAACAAAGCAGATAAGGATAAGTCAGGACCTTGGGATGAACACATATACATACATACACACATACACACATACACACACACACACACACACACACACACACAACTATATATAAGATAGATAACCAACAAGGACCTATTGTTCAGTACAGGGAACCCTACTCAATATTTTGTGATAATCTACATGAGAAAAGAATTTGAAAAAGAATGAAGATATCTATACGTGTAACTGAATCACTTTACACCTGAATCTAACAAAACATGGTCCATCAACTACAATCCAATAAAATTTAAAAAAAGGAAATGGGTGTCCATCCTTAATTTCTTCCTGCATAGGAAGCAAGCTCAAATGCCAGATATCAAAATTTGAAAGGCTTGACTGAACTCCAGGTAAAAAGCAAGAAACAATTTTAAGAAGCTAGGGCAACATTCAGAACAATTTTACGGGAGTAATTCTCACACTAAGCTTACTGGTGGGTGATTTGGGGCCTAAGGATTAGATATTTGAGTTAGAGACAGAAAGGGATAATGACACCAAACTGACACATTAAGGTGTTTTATGTGTGAATCTTCAGGAGTAAAAAGCTATCACAATATATTTTAAAATATTTATTGCATATCTATATGATCCACACAGTTTTCCAGACAGAGAATATAGCAATGGAGTCTCTGTCATCATGGACTTATTCTTTAGAGACTGGGAAACAAAATAAAATATTATATATAGGACCAAATGGTGTGAAACAAAATAGGAGAAAATATAGCTAGTTGTAAACATATTATGGAGCAGTATGGGTGCTCTTTTTGGATGGGGATGTAAAGAAAATCCTGGCTGATGAGGGATTCTTGGAGGAAACATCATGGGTATGGTACCTGGGGAACACATCACAGAGGAATAGCAGAGAGCTCTGTGCAAGAGGACAGCTCCCTACATCAGAGACCATTTCACAATCCCACTCTGCATTGAGGTCAAATAGCAGCACATGTCAGAGTGAAATTTGCCTGTGGATAATGAAATCCATTGCCATAGGTGTGCCTATATCCCCTCCCTCCCACCTTACTCCCATACCTATTCATGTTAACATTTGGCAGAAAACAACACTATATTATAGAGCAATTATCATTCAATTAAAAATAAATTTAAAAAGATAAAATCCATTGCATATTATCACTTTAACTAGATGTATTTAATATTTCTTTCTTTCAGCCAATAGCCATTTGTGATGATTCTTTTTTAAAATATTAAACTAAATGAGAGTTCAATCATTTCTCTTCATGCCATAGGGATTTAACTACTGTTTGTATTTTGACATACTTTTGTGTGTTTTTAAAATACACATATACTTTAAAAATCACATGAGTAACATGCCTAAGTGTCATATTAAAAATTTATATATTGCAAATAAATCCATAGTTCATTTTTCCACTCTAATTCCAATTTCTTCACTCCCAGAGGCAAATCATCATTATGAAATTGGTGTCTAGGCATCCAGCCTTTTTCAAATATACCTGCATGTACACACATATACACACAGTTGAATCATTTCATATGTGCTTCAACTTGGCATAGTGGTAATGTACTCTTTACCTCATTCTACGGCTTTCTTCTTATGAACAGTATCTCATCACACTGCATCAATGTTGAGACAAAATGTACGTCATCCTTTCATAGCTGCTGGGTAGTATTTGTTTTCAAATGTGTATGTATGTGTTAAAGTGTGTGCATGTGAGAATTTACCTGTGTATGCAAGTCCATGTGTTTGGGTATAAGTATAGTATTTTATGTAGTACATGCATGTGTGTTCAGGGCCTCAATCATGTCCAACTCTTTATGACCTCTGCAGCCCACCAGGCTCCTCTGTCCATGAGATTTCCCAGGCAAGAACACTTGAGTGGGTCACCATTTCCTCTCCAGGGGATCTTCCCAACCCACAGATCGAACTGGCATCAATCCCTGCGACTCTTGCATTTTCAAATGGATTCTTTACTGCTGAGCCACCTGGGAAGCTCATTTTATGCGGTGGCTCTGTCTCAATAAATGAAGTATAACGTGAAATGTTAATTATGTTTTAAATTTTCCTACATGGTCTTCAGATACTTTAGTTGCAATTTCCCTTCATCAGTTAAAATTTCCCATACATCCTATAATTTGCTGGCCAGTGTTATGTATTAAAGTTTAGTTTGAAAGTTTAATATTATATTAAATCTAATCCTCACCCCTTTCCCATTCTCAACATAAGCTTGATCTGAGACCCTGACTTCCTGAAATGGGAAATGAGAAGCTATCCTCTCCTATATCAGGCCCTGGCTTCTTCCTCTTTGATGGCCCCTCAGTTCCTGCCAGAGGTGGATCACCCCAACACAACACCTCTTGTGGCTGTGATCTCTTCACATGTTATATAGAATTAGAGTAAGAGAAATATTAAAGGTGTCTGAGTCTTCAAATTTTATTTTTAAAAACTGACATTTCACATTAGTGTTTCTCTTGATAACAAAGAGATTTTTTAATTATTTTTTTTTATTGAGGGATAATTGCTTTACATAATTTTGTTGTTTTCTGTCAAACCTCAACCTGAATCAGCCATAGGTATACATATATCCCCTCCCTTTTGAACCTCCCACCCATTTCCCTCCCCATCCCACCCCTCTAGGTTGGTACAGAGTCCCTGTTTGCATTTCCTGAGCCATACAGCAAATTCCCATTGGCTATCTATTTCACATATGGTAATGTAAGTTTCCAAGTTACTCTTTCCATACATCTCACCCTCTCTTCCCTCTCCCCATGTCCACAAGTCTATTCTCTATGTCTATTTCTCCATTGCTGCCCTGTAAGTAAATTCTTCAGTACCATTTCTCTAGATTCCATATATATGCGTTAGAATATGATATTTACCCTTCTCTTTCTGACTCATTTTACTCTGTATAATAGGTTCTAGGTTCATCCCCCTCACCAGAACTAACTTAAATGTGTTCCTTTTATGGCTGAATAATATTCCATTGTGTATATGTACCACTACTTCTTTATCCGTTTATCTGTCAATGGACATCTAGGTTCCTTCCATGTTCTAGCTATTATAAATAGTGCTGCAGTGAACAATGGAATACATGTGTCTTTTTCAACCCTGGTTTCCTCAAGGTATATTACTAGGAGTGGGATTGCTGGGTCATATGGTGGTTTTATTTCTAGCTCTTTAAGGATCTCCATACTGTCTTCCATAGTGGCTATAACAATTTACATTCCCATCAACAGTGCAAGAGTGTTCCCTTTTCTCCACACCGTCTCCAGCATTTATCATTTATAGACTTTTTGTTGATGGCCATTCTGACCAATGTGAGGTAATATCTCATTGTGGTTTTGGTTTACATTTCTCTAATAATTAGCTATGTTGAGCATGAGTTTGTTAGCCATCTGTATGTCTTCTTTGGAGAAAAGTCTGTCTTCTTCCCACTTTTTCATTGGGTTGTTCGCTTTTTTGATATTGAGTTGTATTGAGCTGCTTGTGTATTTTGGAAATTAACCCTTTGTCAATTGTTTCATTTGCTACTGTTTTCTCCCGTTCTGAGGGTTGTTTTTTCACCTTACTTATAGTTTCCTTTGCTGTGCAAAAGCTTTTAAGTTTAATTAGGTCCCACTTGTTTATTTTTGTTTTTATTTTCATCACTCTAGGAGGTGGGTCATAGATGATCTTGCTTTGATTTACATCATCGAGTGTTCTGCCTATGTTTTCCTCTAAGAGTTTTATAGTTTCTAATCTTACATTTAGGCTTTTAATCTATTTTGAGTTTCTCTTTGTGTATGGTGTTAGGAAGTGTTCTAATTTCTTTCTTTTATATGTAGCTGTCCAGTTTTCCCAGCACCAGTTATTGAAGAGGCTGTCTTTGCCCCATAAAGATCAAGGAATCCATCCAAGAGGAAGACATAACAATTGTAAATATCTATGCTCCCAACAAAGAGCTTTTTAGAAATATATATATATATATTAAAATCACCTTTTAGTCATATTTCTCTTATTTATTGCTTTAGTGTCAACTATCAGGTTTTCCAAGGTAAGTGAATTTCTGAGAGATAAATTTTTATTGTAAATATAAAAAAGACTGCATTACCATTTTGATCCTATCAGTCTCATTTACTCTGGCTTCACTTTTGTTTATCTTGCTGAGTTCAGCTCACCATCAACTGTCATGCAAAGAATGGGTAAAACAGTTTAAATTTCCAAGGAGAATCTTGGAAAAAAAATGTTTTATCTTTCTGGAAATAATCTACCCTATTCCTGAACATTGATAGAAGTAGCATAATTTAAGAAACACAGAAATTGCAATGATAAAAACAAAGTCTTTTTAAACTACACCTGCAATGTTATGCAAAATATCCATAGATGATTTTTTAAATTAAGTGCCTAAAAGTTATTATTTTAAAAATCAGTTACTGTCTGAGAGGAGTAGCACTTTAAGCTGTTATCTGCCACTAACACCAGTTCAATGCATGCCCTTATCTAGTCAGTTAACCTATAATGAACCACAAAGGGGAAGGAAGATTGAGGAAGGGTCTGTTGGCTGTGAAAAGGCTAAATATATCAGTTCAGGATGCAACTGAACCCAACGTATTGATAGGAAGGTGGCATGGGGAGAAAATAACACATACCATTTTACATGGAGACATCCCTGAGGTTCACTCTAAATAAACACACACAATCACGCAGCACATCAGGCAGTTGTGAATGTGTCTGCTTACAGATTAATTTATGTGTGTCTACACACATGCACAATCAATAGATAAATACAGATATGTGGGATGAATTTAGTATTTGTGCTTAATTTGAAAATATATCAATGGACAGCATCAACATGTGTAAAGCACATTAAATCAAACAAGAATTTCATCAAAATGCCCTTATTAAAAGTCAGTTGGATGGGAGTTTTGGATTGACATGTACACCCTGCTATATTTAAAATAGATAACCAACAGGGATTTACTGTATAGCACAGGGGACTCTGTTCAATACCCTGTTGAAAGTGAAAATGAAAGTCTCTCAGTCGTGTCCAACTCTTTGCGACCCCATGGACTGTATAGTCCATGGAATTCTCCAGGCCAGAATACTGAAGTAGGTAGCCTTTCCCTTCTCCCAACCCAGGGATCTTCTTCCCAACCCAAGGATCAAACCCAGGTCTCTGCATTGCAGGCAGATTCTTTACCAGCTGAGCCACAAGGGAAGCCCAAGAATACTGGGTGGGTAGCCTATCCCTTCTCCAGTGGATCTTCCTGACCCAGGAATCAAACCAAGGTCTCCTGCATTGCAGGCAGATTCTTTACCAACTGAGCTATAAAGGAAGCTTTTTAATACTCTGTTACTAAATGGGAAAAAAATTTGAAAAAGAAGAGATGCAAGTATGTGTATGCTTGGATCACTCTGTTGTACACTTGAAACTAACACAACATTGCTAATCAACTATGCTCCAAAATAAAATAAAATAAAATAAAATAAAAAAACAACCATGAGGCACATCAAGCCACAATGAAAGAATATGGAATTCTGCTCTCTTTGGCTCTGGTCAAGGACACCTAACTGTGATATTATGTGTGATAACTGTAATTTACAAAAGATGTAAAATAATGCCTGTGAAAAGTGAACAAAAAGTGAAAGTGTTCATTGTTCGGTCGAGTTGGACTCTTTGTCACCCCATGAACTGTAGTCTGCCAGGTTTCTCAGTCCATGGAATTCTCCAGGAA
Organism: Oryx dammah; assembly: GCF_014754425.2. NCBI lineage: Eukaryota > Metazoa > Chordata > Mammalia > Artiodactyla > Bovidae > Oryx > Oryx dammah. Next base: position 65,085,231 of record NW_024070185.1, on the reverse strand, counting down.
AGAACACTGGAGTTGAGTACCCATTCCTTTCTCCAGGAGATCTTCCCAATCCAGGGATTGAACCCAGGTCTCCTGCATTGCATGCAGATTCTTCACCACCTGAGCCACCAAGGAAGCAAGCCCCAATGCCAGTGGAAAAGACACTCAAAACAACATTGAAGCAGACAACTTGATATCTACACCCATTTTTTTCAACTATAGGGCTTATCTAAGGGCAGATCTTCCTCCAGCCTTGGCTCCTGTGAGGGAATCCTACAGCAGAACATGGTCAACATCTCAGGTAACACAGCAGATAGGATGCCCCAACCTCCCCACTCTCTGTCCAGCAAATCTAAAGTATATTAAAATATTAAAATATGGTATTTCAGAAGGTCCTAGAGACAGATGTCGGTGTTGGTTGTCCACAGTGGTAACTGCCCCACCCATGTCCTTGCCATTAGCTTGTCTCCTGTCCTGTATCTGTCCCTCACTTCCTCACTTCCTCACTTGGGTTTCTGCCAGGAGCCAGCACGGGAGATACCACCCATGACAAGGTCACGTGGAAGAGACCTGACGAGCAAGGCGGATCAGGACTTGAGGGACCCCCTGGACCTGCTTGAGCATCTACCCCAAAACCAGAATCTGTCTGTCTTACTATTTTACGCCTTTCACCAACTCTTCTGACATTAACAAGGGGCTATCCCCAACCACGTTTCTCTGGAAAAAAAAATCAACTTAGGGCTCTAGTTGCTAAGTCTCTTGGGCATGAAAGGAATATTTCAATTCAAACCACCTCTGACGGCTTTCTAGCTTGCCTGACAGGTTTATCCAGAGCAACTTCACTCTATTAAAAAAAAAAAAAAATAGCAACAATGTCATCATCCCATGTTTGAAGTTTCATGAGGGAAAAAGCATTAGACTTTATTTCTATGATCCTTTCAAGGAAAGACAATAACAAAGGTGTGTGTGTGTGTGTGTGTGTGTGTAGGTACTTCAGAATGGTGACCATTTGTTCAAGAAAGAAACAAACACCAATAATCAAATGTATTGCTCTGTATTGCTAGAAAATATTGCACTCTCCAAGGCTGTTTTATGTCAGCCTTTCTGGAGCAGAAATCCAAAACAAAGCAACTACTAAAATAGAAAATTATTCTTAAAGAATTCATTAAAAGAAACAATTCAATTATTACCATTTTTACCTTCTTCAATAAAGCAAACTATGAACAACTAGATTAGTTGATGCTGATGTAGACTCAAAAAAATAAGAACATTTCTTACAGATAAAATTTTAGGGAGCTATTTCTTTTTCAGTTTTTATCAGAAACCAGTGAAAAGAAACCCATTATTCATAATATTTCCATCTAAAACAGAAAAGTTATTGAATTTGAATCATGCTACTGGCTTATATGACTTCTAGGGGTAAATGTCAGGAAGGTGCAAATGTTTCATTAAAATAGTTGTATAATATTTAAATAGAAATAATATTTGATATATGTAGTATTTTATAGACTTTCCCACATACCTTAAAATACCCTCATTCAGAAAAACATCCTGGGTCAACAGGGAGCATTTAAATCTATTTGAATGTTTATATAGTTTGAATAATAATTAATAGTAATGTAAAAATTAATTTATCTGGATGAGTATTTGGGTTAATATATACCTGTGTTGTTCTTAGGTTTTGAGAATTTAGCTTTCATGAGATTTTTTAAGAGTTTTTGTTCACTTAGAATCAGATAATCATTTTAAATTACATTTAATTTTCCCACATAAATGTTCTCATTTGGTCATAACTGAGCATCTCATTAGCAAATACACTATTTAATGTCCTCCTGTAAGTTGTAAAATGTATAGTTAGCTGATTAGAAAGTCCAGAGACAAACTATATTTTTGTGTTGTTTTTTTTTTTTTTGGTTAATACCAATCATCTTTTGGTAGGAAGTATGATGATTTATGGGATTTTTAATAGCAACCTGGTGATTTATGGGATTTTAATAATAGCCTATTGAGAAATAATTCATGCGCTGTACAATTTATCTCATTAATGTGTACAATTCAATGGTTTATACTATATACACAAAATTGGATAACCACTAATTTTAGAACATTTATATTCTTTTTAAAAGAAACTCCATACCCGTCACTCCTAATTCTTTCCTAGCCTCCAGCCCCAGCCCTAGGCAAACACTAATCTGCATTCTGTGTCTATGGAGTTCATTATTCTGCACATTTCATATAAAAAGAATCATAAAATATATGAAAAATATGTGCAATATATGATCTTTTCTGACTGACTTCATTTACTTAGCATATTGTTTTTTAAATCTGGCTTATTATACCTTACCTTTAATCAGTATTTAATTTCTTTTTTTGTTGCTGAATAATATATGGTTGTATGGATACATTACATTTTGGTTATTCATTCATCATTTGATGAAAATTTGGGCTTTTCTTCTAAAATAGGAGAGAATTATGAGATTCGAGGTTATACTTAATGATTCCATGAACATTGTGCAAAAGCTTTTTAAAAAGATGTAATTAGTAAAGTGAGATCATATTGGAGTAGAATAGTCCCTTAATCCAGTAAAACTGTGTTCTTAAAGAGGAAGAGAGATGCATGAAAAGAAGAGGACAAGGTGACGAGAAGCAGAGATTGGAGTAATGCGTCCTCAAGCCAATGAAGGACAAGGATTACCGGCAGACAGACACCAGAAGCTCGAGGCAGTGAGAAAGAGTTCACTCCTGCAGGTTTTAGAGGGATCATGGTTCTGACACATGTTTATTACATGTTTCTAGCCTGTAAATTATGTGAAAATAATTTTGTTTTGTTTAATTAGTTGATTTACAAAATTGTGTTAATTTTACATGTACAGCATAATGATCCAATATTTTTGCGTATTTTATTTCATTATAAGTTATTGCAAGATATTGGGTGTAATGTTCCACACTATACTGTAAATCCTTATTGCATCTATTTTACATATAGTAGTTTGTGTCTATTACTCACAGACCCCTAATTTGTCCTGACACCCCTCCCTCTTCTTTTCTGGTAACCATAAGCTTGCTTTCCATGTCTCTGAGTTTATTTCTGTTTTGCATATACATTGATTTGTATTATTTTTTAGATTGCATATATAAGTGATATCATATGGCATTTGCCTTTCTCTATCTGACATTTCACAGAGTGTAATATTCTCTAACTTTCTGTGGTTTTAAGACAGGGTTTGTTACAGCAGCCGTAGGAAACTGATGAACTTTGTACACTATAATTAATCATTGTCTTGCTGCTTTAAAATTTTTCTGTTTTTGGCTTTCAGCAGGAAAAACATGATGTGTCTCTATGTGGCTATCTTTGTGTTTTTCCTACTTGCAGTTTGTTTTCTTGGATCTGTAGGTTAATGTTTTTCATCATCTTTGGGGCATTGCAGTCATTATTTCTTTGAATATTTTTTCCTGCTCCATTCTTTTTCTCTTCTTCTTGTACTTCCCTTACATATATGTCAATGATATCTAATATTTCTATGAGACTCTGTTTATCCTTCATTCCCTTTTCTGTGTTTGTTCAGTTTCCATAATCTCTATCGATCTTTCTTCACATCTACTCACTTTTCTGCCAGTTCTAACCTACTTTTAAGCCCCACTCTAATAAAGTTTGTACTTTGCTTATTGAGTCCCTGGCATTTCCATTTTGTCTCTTCTGTAACTTCTAACTCTATATTGATATTCATTATGAGACATTGTCATTACACATGCATTTATAATGACCACTCTGAAGGGTTTTTCTTATAAATCCTGTATCTGGGCCCTCTTACAGTTTTTGTTGGCTACAGTGTGTTTTGTGTAGCAATCTCACATTTCCATTTCTATGCATGTCTTTCCCTGCCTCTTCAAGCATGGAAGCTCAGCTATATAGGCACTCTGGGACAAAGGTAATCAGAACACTGTTCTCAGTCTACCATGTCTCGGACAGAGTTTCTGCTCTATGTGTAGGAGCTGGGTGAAGGAAGAACGTCCTCCATTTCTCAGTCACCCTTGCTAGAAATTTAGACTCTGTAACTCAGTGGTGGAGCTAATGAAAAATTCTTATAGCTTTCTTCTCCTAATTGGACTCCATATTCCTTGACTGGGAACTGAGGGGAGAGAAAGACGTGACTTATTGGCCACACACATGAACCCATGCACATGGGACAATGAGAAATGAAGGCAGTGCACTGTGGCTCACAAAACAGACTCTCACTGGTGTTACTGAGATTGAGTAACTTTTCTTCAATAAATGACTCTTCCTTTGCCGTATGTCGGTAGGACAACTCCTGAAAACTTTGAATGGTTGGGCTTTAACAGTGCATGCTAAGTCACTGTAATTGTGTTCAGCCCTTTGCAACCCTATGAACTGTAGCCCACCAGGCTCCTCTAATCCATAGGATTCTCCTGGCAAGAATACTGGAGTGGGTTGTCCTGCTCTCCTCCAGTGGATCTTCCTGCCTGGCCCAGAGCTCAAACCTGTGTCTCTGATGTCTCCTGCATAGGCAGGTGGATTCTTTACCACATGGGAAGCCTAAAGTGAATGTCTTATTCCCTCAGTCATGTCCCAGGTTTTGCAATCCCAAGGACTGTTAAACAGTAGTTATTTTTAGTTCACAGAAACCAGGACTGTGGAGCTCCTCTCACTAACCATCTAGAAGACAAATACTCCTGATAGAAAAGTTCTATGTTATCGAAGTGTGACCTACACTAAGAATTTTAATCACAATGTAACCCAAGTACCTATAACAGCATAGCATATAGAAGCCTTAAATAAACGTCTGGAAGGAAAAAAAGAAAAAGAGGAGTGAGGGAGAAAGGAGGAACTGAAAGATATTGGAAAAAATTTTGAAAATACTTGTATTTATGTTTGGGTCGTTCCTGGAAAACAAATCATGAGAATAAAATTTTGTGTTTGAAGTCATATCATATGAATCAGATCCTTATTTTATTTTATTAACTTATTTTATTTTATTAATTTATAACTCATTAACCAAATTAATTAAATATTGTAATTAACAAATAATGCAGTCCCAGTAGAGTTTTTATTCCTTGTTTGTGTATGTTTCAACTTAAAAGATAAATTTATACTAAATCACTCACATAGTATTAACATGTAATAAAAAAAATACATTTATAAAAATAAATACAAGAACATTTCTGTAACTTTGATGACATGTACTAAGAACCATGAATAATTGGATAAGAAGTTACTCTACTTAGTTAGTTGATGTTTAATGACTATTGAGCTAACTTGACAATCACTGTTCACTTTTTTATATCATACCAGTCATGCAGACAAGAAAAGCTCAGTTTTGAAAATTCTATACTATTGTAATTAATTTTTTACTTTACTTGATGAATTACATTTTCTTCTGTGACTTTTTATATAAAAGATAGCAATCAATGCAAAGAAATAAAGGAAAAAAATAATGGGAAAGACTGGAGATCTCTTCAAGAAAATTAGAGCTACCAAGGGAATAGTTCATGCAAAGATGGGCTCAATAAAGGACAGAAATGGTAGGGACTTAACAGAAGCAGAAGATGTTAAGAAGTGGCAAGAATACACAGAAGAATTCTACAAAAAAGATCTTCACGACCCAGATAATCACGATGGTGTGATCACTCACCTAGAGCCAGACATCCTGGAATGTGAAGTCAAGTGGGCATTAGGAAGTATCACTATGAACAAAGCTAGTGGAGGTGATGAAATTCCAGTTGAGCTATTTCAAATCCTGAAAGATGATGCTGTGAAAATGCTGGACTCAGTATGTCAGCAAATTTGGAAAACTCAGCAGTGGCCACAGGACTGGAAAAGGTCAGTTTTCATTCCAATTCCAAAGAAAGACAATGCCAAAGAATGCTCAAACTACCACACAATTGCACTCATCTCACACACTAGCAAAGTAATGCTCAAAATTCCCCAAGCCAGTCTTCAGTAATACATGAACCATGAACTTCCAGATATTCAAGCTAGTTTTAGAAAAGGCAGAGGAACCAGAGATCAAATTGCCAACATCCCATGGATCATCAAAAAAGTAAGAGAGTTCCAGAAAAGTATCTATTTCTGCTTTATTGACTATGCCAAAGCCTTAGACTGTGTGGATCACAATAAACTGTGGAAAATTCTGAAAGAGATGGGAATACCAGATCACCTGACCTGCCTCTTGAGAAACCTATATGCAGGTCAGGAAGCAACAGTTAGAACTGGACATGGAACAGCAGACTGGTTCCAAATAGGAAAAGGAGTCCATCAAGGCTGTATATTGTCACCCTGCTTATTTAACTTCTATGCAGAATACATCATGAGAAACGCTGGGCTGAAAGAAGCACAAGCTGGAATCAAGACTGCCGGGAGAAATATCAATAACCTCAGATATGCAGATGACACCACCCTTAAGGCAGAAAGTGAAGAAGAACTAAAGAGCCTCTTGATGAAAGTGAAAGAAGAGAGTGAAAAAGTTGGCTTAAAGCTCAACATTCAGAAAACGAAGATCATGGCATCTGGTCCCATTACTTCATGGCAAATAGATGGGGAAACCATGGAGACAGTGGCTGATTTTATTTTTCTGGGCTCCAAAATCACTGCAGATAGTGATTGTAGCCATGAAATTAAAAGATGCTTACTCCTTGAAAGGAAAGTTATGACCAACCTAGAGAGTATATTAAAAACCAGAGACATTACTTTGCCAACAAAGATTCATCTATTTCAAGCCTTATGTCAACCTAAGTCAAAGCTATTGTTTTTCCAGTGGTCATGTATGGATGTGAGAGTTGGACTGTGAAGAAAGCTGAGTGCCGAAGAATTGATGCTTTTGAACTGTGTTGTTGGAGAAGACTCTTGAGAGTCCCTTGGACTGCAAGGAGATCCAGCCAGTCCAAAAGGAGATCAGTCCTGGGTGTTCATTGGAAGGACTGATGTTGAAGCTGAAACTCCAATACTTTGGCCACCTGATGCAAAGAGCTGACTCATTTGAAAAGACCCTTATGCTGGGAATGATTGAGGGCAGGAGGAGAAGGGGATGACAGAGGATGAGGTGGTTGGATGGCATCACTGACTCAACAGACATGGGTTTGGGTGGACTCCAGGACAGAGAGGCCTGGCGTGCTGTGGTACATTGGGTCGCAAAGAGTTGGACATGACTGAGCAACTGAACTGAATATATGCAATCCCTCCCACACTTAAACTGCTTTGTTAAATCCCTATAGTTGCCTCCTTCTTGTGCCCTGGGAAAGTGGTTCAGATGGCAAATTCTCATATTTGAAACTTTGTTTTTTAATAAAGCTAAATTGTCACCCTCATCAAGCTGAAGTCTCAGAAAATAACCCATCAATTATATGCTCCACAACTGCTATAACACCATATGTTTCTATGCCTATTGGCCTAAATTGATTTTAAAAGCCATCACACACACACACACACACACACACACACAAAACAGGTTTAAAGGCAGTTGAGTACTCATAATAAAGCTTTGCTGAAATATAGGAAGTAGGAACTGATCAAACATAGATACATAAATTTCTTGGGGTTAAGTGCTCAACTAAACTTACACCTCAACTTTGCATTTAATTTTAGGAGATTTCAGATATCCGTTATTACTTGTTTACTCAAACAAGGGATTCTCTACTGACTCAGATGGTAAAGAATCTGCCTGCAGTGCAGAATTCAATCCATGGGTCAGGAAGATTCCCTGAAGAAGGGACCTGGAAAGTTCCATGGCCAGAGCAGCTTGACAGGCTACAGTCCATGGGGTTGCAAAGAATTAGATAAGACGGAGCAACTAACACTTCTCAATTAGAAGCATTTTAAAATATATGAAAACAATCAGCTGAGTCATTGAAGAAAAACAGTCAAACTTTTGAGTTACTATAAAAAACTAGAATTTGACTGAACTCACGGTTTTGAACCGAACTGTTAAAGCAGCTCGAGTGAGCCATACGTTATACATTCACACATGTGTCTTGTGCTGGAAAATTGTTAATTGTCAAGCCCACCACAATATTGTCAGGATCTCCCCATCAAGTTGTCTCCATTGATTTCCAACATATTTTATTATTTCATGGGATTGGAAATCAAGAGTCCTGCAACTTGAAAGGAGTGTTCCAGACCTTTACTGAGTAACTCCGAACCAATTAACCCTTTCATCCTTTTAAATTTCATCTACCACCCGTTCACAGTCTCATTTTCTTCTTTTATAAAGAGCAAGATGATAGAGCAACCGCCATGCCAAAGTGACAGATCCATAAGCAACTTGAATCAAAAGAATGAAGGATATTTTTAAGAAAGCCTACAGCCATCTGCTGAAATGTAGAGGAAGATAAGGTGCCTTCAATATGTTCAAAGCTAAGAAATTGTTCCAGGATTAATTTGAAGAAGTAATGTATATTTACAGCCTGACATGATGCGGTTTGTGAAAGTCAGGGGATGTAAGGAAGTGATTTCCTGAAAATGAAAAGGCCTGTTGTCTGCTTGAAATCTTTCCTACTAAAACAGTTATGTATTAAAATGAGGGCATTGTAGACTTAACCCAGGAATAGCTACTTGCTCATTGATTCATGCAAGAGAAGCCACAGTTTATGATGAATAAAGATAAGCCACACACGTATATAAGCATTTATATAAAATTCTACATTTCCTATAACAAAAAGCAAAAAGATGTGGGGAGTTATAAAAACTGTTAATAACACAAAGCTTTCTACTAATACATATAATGCTAAAGACAATTTTAAAGGTTCACCATCAAATCTTAATGGAGAAATGTAAAATATAAATTTAATGTATTATTTTAATTAATTAATTTTAGTATAAAAATTAGTCTTTTCAGTTTTCTATACTTTACTGCAAACTTTCCTCACCTGTTAGATAAATATCTACTGACTACTGATGTTTTACTGATAAAACATTATATATTTTTCTACTTCACAATTTAACAACTTTGAACAATATAATTGGATAGTCTAAGGAAAGGAAAAATAATAGCATAGTCATCTTACCCATTCCCATTTCCCAGATTCATTTATCTATTTGTATTATTATGGACAATTTGTTTTATTAACTATTTGTATTATTATTTATAAATCTATATTATTTGCCTTAACAAATAATATTTGAAATGTTTTTCTTGTTCCATCAACTTTTGGTATTCCCTTAAGTTCTAGACTTTCTAAAATGAATATATTTATTTCCCTATCCTGTCAATTTTTTCTCAACTTCCTTAAATCTTTCACTTCCTATTCTATTATATCCTTAATATTAAATTATCATGGCTATTGTTAACAATTTAACTGTCAAGACTATTAAAAAGACTATACTATTTATGCTATATGACATATGACAAATGTCAAATGACAAATAGCATTTTCCCATTTTGTCAATGGATTGATTCTATGAGTTAAAAACTCTAGAAATATCAATCACTGCACCCCAAACATTGATCTAAGATTACATTTCTTCCCTTATGGAAACAAAGATATAACCTCTATGTCACTTGAAGGAGAAATTTCCTTAGGATCAAGATTAAATTTCCTTAAATTATGGTGCATTTAAGTTTACTTCACAAATGGTTCCATGGTTTCTGGCATAGTTTTTGTGTTCCCTGAACTTTCTAATTACCTTTCTTTCATACCTTTTTGACTATGAATGAGTTTGTTTACTATATACAAAAAACTTAACCTTAATCCCATCTATCTTAATAATATCTTCTATCACATATGGTCCAATTTCTGACTATAGCCATTTCCCTCCTCTCTCATATTTTCTTCACCAACCTGCTTTAGGTGCTGTCTCAGCTCACTGCACAACTATTACTGCAGAGTAAATTTCTCGCAATTCTACATTAATCTGCCTGATTCCCAAGCTTCATGTCTTCTTCCTACTCATCTCCCTTCTCTTATAAATTAAGTGTATTCTCAATTTGCCTCTTAAGAAAAGGAGAATGGAATGTAAGGTTTTTTTTTTTTACAAAGTTGTCATTAGTTTGCAGCCACATCTTTTAGACAATTAGTTTGGGTAAGTTTTTTAAGTTCAAAATCAATCCCCTTGAAAATTATAAAGGCCTTTTCCTTTCTCAGTTTGAATATAATTTCCATCTCTTTGAGCCATATAACTTTATCACAGTTTCAAAGATAGCTGAAAATGTTTTATTGGGAAGAAAAATAATAATAATTTAAATTATATAATTATATAACTGTTAGGAGTATTCTGTTAAGTTCTTCCATTCCCATGGAACAATAAATTACATTTTCTTGAAGCATCTCAAAGCAAAACTTGTATGGAGTGCTGGGCATCCCTAGAAGTAACAGCTGAGTTTGATCAGTTGGCCAAACATGGCCAAGTTATATATAATGTTGTAAATTTATGAAATAACTAATCCATTTTTTTTTGTGGCATAGAATTTTCAGATAACCAACAAAAACTTTCCTTTCTCTAGTGGTCTCACCATCTCAGTGCAATCTTTCATTTTTTTCTCCTTTTCTGGAAGCGTAAGCTACTTAGTAGTAATGTCAAAAATTCTGCCTTTGTGCACCACTGCTGAATCGAATCTTGGAGACAGAGTTTTGGGTGAAGTAAAAAAGAAAAGCTTTATTGTTTTTCCAGGCAAAGGGAGACATGGTGGGCTAATGCCCTTAAAACGCTATGTTCCAACCTGGGGGAGTTTGATGAGGAATCTTACAGCAATGGTTCAAGGCATAGGATTGCTGATAAAGGTTACGGTATGTGCAGGGCCTGCATACCTTTAATCTGGCCTCAAGTGATCTCTTGATGAGTTTCTGTGGTTTTCAAGGTTATCAAGCTGTGCCCTTCTCTCTGGCATGAAGAATGCTTCATCAAGTATCTTCTATTTATTGGGACTTAGAGTTCTGCAGAAGGGCTCAATGATATTGCTATGTATATCCCTTGAAGAGAACCAGGACCCTGCCCCCAGGGGTGCACTATTGTTTCTTGGCTGCCTCTCCCTTGTCTCTGCATCTCCTCTCTTCTCTGATTTGAACCTGCCCTTGGGATCAAGACCTTCCCCATGGAAAAGAAATGCAAAAAAGCAAAATGGCTGTCTGGGGAGGCCTTACAAATAGCTGTGAAGAGAAGAGAGGTGAAAAGCAAAGGAGAAAAGGAAAGATATAGGCATCTAAAAGCAGAGTTCCAAAGAATAGCAAGAAGAGATAAGAAAGCCTTCTTCAGTGATCAATGCAAAAAAATAGAGGAAAACAACAGATTGGGAAAGACTAGAGATCTCTTCAAGAAAATTAGAGATACCAAGGGAACATTTCATGCAAAGATGGGCTCAATAAAGGACAAAAATGGTATGGACCTAACAGAAGCAGAAGATATTAAGGAGAGATGGCAAGAATACATGGAAGAACTGTACAAAAAAGATCTTCACGACCCAGATATGTGATCACTAATCAGAACCAGACATCTTGGAAGGTGAAGTCAAGTGGGCCTTAGAAAGCATCACTACGAACAAAGCTAGTGGAGGTGATGGAATTCCAATTGAGCTGTTTCAAATCCTGAAAGATGATGCTATGAAAGTGCTGCACTCAATATGCCAGCAAATTTGGAAAACTCAGCAGTGGCCACAGGACTGGAAAAGGTCAGTTTTCATTCCAATTCCAAAGAAAGGCAATGCCAAAGAATGCTCAAAGTGAAAGTGAAAGTGAAAGTCACTCAGTCATGTCCGACTCTTTATGACCCAGTGGACTATACAGTCCATGGAATTCTCCAAGCCAGAATACTGGAGTGGGTAGCCTTTCCCTTCACCAGGGGATCTTGCCAACCCAGGGATAGAACCCAGGTCTCCCACATTGCAGGCAGATTCTTTACGAGCTGAGCCATGAGGGGAGCCCAAGAATGCTCAAACTACCGCACAATTGCACTCATCTCACATGCTAGTAAAGTAATGCTCAAAATTCTCGAAGCCAGGCTTCAACAATACGTGAACACCCTGACGTTCAAGCTGGTTTTAGAAAAGGCAGAGGAACCAGAGATCAAATTGCCAACATCCACTGGATCATCGAAAAAGCAAGAGAGTTCCAGAAAAACATCTATTTCTGCTTTTTTGACTATGCCAAAGCCTTTGACTGTGTGGATCACAATAAACTGTGGAAAATTCTGAAAGAGATGGGGATACCAGACCACCTGAACTGCCTCTTGAGAAATCTGTATGCAGGTCAGGAAGCAACAGTTAGAACTGCACATGGAACAACAGACTGGTTCCAAATAGGAAAAGGAGTCCATCAAGGCTGTATATTGTCACCCTGCTTATTTAACTTCTATGCAGAGTACATCATGAGAAACGCTGGACTGGAAGAAACACAAGCTGGAATCAAGATTGCCGGGAGAAATATCAATAACCTCAGATGTGCAGATGACACCACCCTTATGGCAGAAAGTGAAGAGGAGCTAAAAAGCCTCTTGATGAAAGTGAAAGAGGAGAGTGAAAAAGTTGGCTTAAAGCTCAACATTCAGAAAATGAAGATCATGGCATCTGGTCCCATCACTTCATGGGAAATAGATGGGGAAACAGTGGAAATAGTGTCAAACTTTATTTTGGGGGACTCCAAAATCACTGCAGATGGTGATTGCAGCCATGAAATTAAAAGATGCTTACTCCTTGGAAGAAAAGTTATGACCAACCTAGATAGCATATTCAAAAGCCGGGACATTACTTTGCCGACTAAGTTCCGTCTAGTCAAGGCTATGGTTTTTCCTGTGGTCATGTATGGATGTGAGAGTTGGACTGTGAAGAAGCCTGAGCATCAAAGAATTGATGCTTTTGAACTGTGGTGTTGGAGAAGACTCTTGAGAGTCCCTTGCACTACAAGGAGATTCAACCAGTCCATTCTGAAGGAGATCAACCCTGGGATTTCTTTGGAAGGAATGATGCTAAAGCTGAAATTCCAGTACTTTGGCCACCTCATGAGAAGAGTTGACTCATTGGAAAAAACTCTGATGCTGGGAGGGATTGGGGGCAGGAGGAGAAGGGGACGACCGAGGATGAGATGGCTGGATGGCATCCTGGACTCGATGGACGTGAGTCTGAGTGAACTCCGGGAGTTGGTGATGGACAGGGAGGCCTGGCGTGCTGCGATTCATGGGGTCTCAAGGAGTCGGACACGACTTAGTGACTGAACTGAACTGAACTTTGAAACTCAGGGAAGGTCACGGAAGCAGAAGCTGATTTCCTATAAAGAAGAAATGGGAGACAAAAAGACTTCCATGCCCAGAAGCCCCAAAGTACCCTGCTCAGTTTTAGTAGCTTAGTAATTTTTTTCAATTTAAAGAAAAAAAAAAAGAATCTCTTTTTACTACTGAGAAGTATTTTTCTTATTACTTTCTGGTTGTTTCTCAACCAATACCCACTTACCTCATCATCCATACCCTTGTTTTATCTTTCTCAATTTCTGAAACTCCTATCAAGTAAGGGTGGAACTTCTGGTTGATCCTTCAAGTAACTTGTGATTTCTATTTTTCCCATCTCTCATTTTTTTTTTCTTTTTAGTAAGTATTTTATATCCTTATATGCAGAGTATATCATGTGAAATGCTGGACTGGATGAAGCACAAGCTGGAATAAAGATGGCCAGGAGAAATATCAATAACCTCAGATATGCAGATGACACCACCCTTATGGCAGAAAGTGAAGAACTAAAGAGCCTCTTGATGAAAGTAAAAGAGGAGAGTGAAAAAGTTGGCTTAAAGTTCAACATTCAGAAAACTAAGATCATGACATCCAATCCCATTACTTCATGACAAAGAGATGGGGAAACAGTGGAAACAGTGTCAGACTTTATTTTTCTGGGCTCCAAAATCACTGCAGATGGTGATTGCAGCCATGAAATTAAAAGAGGTTTACTTCTTGGAAGGAAAGTTATGACCAACCTAGAGAGCATATTAAAAAGCAGAGACATTACTTTGCCAACAAAGGTCCATCTAATCAAGGCTATGGTTTTTCCAGTAGTCATGTATGGATGTGAGAGTTGGACTATAAAGAAAGCTGAGTGCTGAAGAATTGATGCTTTTGAACTGAGGTGTTGGAGAAGACTCTTGAGAGTCCCTTGGACTGCAAGGAGATCCAACCAGTCCACCCCAAAGGAGGTCAGTCCTGGGTGTTCACTGGAAGGACTGATGCTGAAGCTGAAACTCCAATACTTTGGCCACCTGATGTGAAGAGCTGACTCATCTGAAAAGACCCTGATGCTGGGAAAGATTGAGGGGAAGAGGAAAAGGGGACGACTGAGGATGAGATGGTTGGATTGCATCACCAACTCGATGGGCATGGGTTTGGGTGGACTCTGGAAGTTGGTGATGGACAGGGAGGCTTGCTGTACTGCAGTTCATGGAGTCGCAAACAGTTGGACATGACTGAGCAACTGAACTGAACTGAACAGATATGCAGATGACACACCCTTATGGCAGAAAGTGAAGAGGAACTGAAGAGCCTCTTGAAGAAAGTGAAAGAAGAGAGTGAAAAGGCTGTCTTACAACTCAACATTAAAAAAACTAAGATCATGGCATCTGGTTCCATCACTTCATAGCAAATAGATGGGGAAACAATGGAGACAGTAAGAGAATTTATTTTCTTAGGCTCCAAAACCAGTGCAGATGGTGACTGTGTTCATGAAATTAAAAGACGCTTACTCCTTGGAAGGAAAGTTTTGACCAACCTAGACAGCATATTAAAAAGCAGAGACATTACTTTACTGACAAAGGCCCATCTAGTCAAATATATGGTTTTTCCAATAGTCATTTATGGATGTGAGAGTTGGACTATAAAGAAAGCTGAGTGCCAAAAAATTGATTCTTTTGAAGTGTGTTGTTGAAGAAGACTCTTGAGAGTGCCTTGGACTGCAAGGAGATCAAACCAGTCAATCCTAAAGGAAATCAGTCCTGAATATTCATTGAAAGGACTGATGCTGAAGCTGAAACTCCAATATTTTGGCCATTTGATGCAAAGAACTGACTCCTTGGAAAAGACCCTGATGCTGGAAAAGATTGAAGGTGGAAGGAGAAGAGGACAAGAGAAAATGAGATGGTTGGATGGCATCACCAACCTGATGGACATGAGTTTGAGTAAGCTCCAGGAGCTGGTGATGGACAGGGAAGCCTGGCGTGCTGCAGTCGATGGGTTCCCAAAGAGTTGGACATGACTGAGTGACTGAAGTGAACTGAACTTATATACTTATCCTAGATTTATATTCTAGATTTTGCATTATAGCCTATATTTGTATCTCATTTTCATTTTTCTTAACAGTTTGCTTTTGTTTTCCAAGTGGAATATTTTCTCTTACTATTAAATATTATACTATAAAATATAATACCATATTTTAATATTTTCTCTTAAATATATTTATTCTCATGTTAATTACACTCATATTTTCAAGGTCTATTTTTCTATTCATTTTCATCTTTTTTCTGTACTACTTATATTCTATGTTGGATACTGTTAAGTTTTTTGTCTTCTTTTATTTAAGAATGGAAAATTAAGTTAATTTCTATTAATGTGACTTCCACATAAATAGCTCTATCAAAATGAGAATGTTGACTTTTAGTTGTTGTGGACTTAGCTACCACACGCCATATAATGGAAGATTTTACTTCAGCTGGCAATATTCACATCAGTTTTTTGGATAATTTTAGTTGCAATTCCTATGAATGACTCCTGGTCTTTAAGAGACTCTCTGGATGGGGAGAGTCAGGGTTGTGGAGGGGTACAGACTGACTCTGCTTCTGCACAGACAGACTTTCCCTATGCCCTGCTCCTGCCCACCCCCACTCCCATTCCTTAAGCTGCTTCTTGTTGCCTTTGTTCATGGGGCTTCATTGACAGTTCTCCGGGAGTTTTGGTTCCCTAAACCCTTTAGACCTCTCATATCCATATACCAAAAAGACATTAGCATGCTTCTTCTGATATCCTGCTCCAAGTGGATAATCTGAATATAATTATAATGATGCATCAGACTGTCTAAACCCAAAGGATATTCTACAGATTAACTGGCCAGTATTTATCAGATGTGAAAATGACTTGAAAGTCAAAAACTGAGGAACTCTTCCAGATTAAAAAGTACATTTTAGACACATGACAACAAAAAAGAAAGTGTAATCCTGGATGAAAGGAAAAGAGTAGCTATAAAAGACATTATCAGGACAAATGATAGTTGAATGTGGATTTTGCATTAGATCACAGTTTTATATCCATGTTAAATTTTTGGATTCCCAATTTTTGTAACTGTATAATTGCTTTTGAAAATAATTTTCTTTTTCTTTGGAAATGCAAAAACAAAACAAAACAAACTTTAGAGATAAAAGGACATGGCATTTATAATGTATTCTTGTAAAGTTCAGGAGAATAAAAAATCAAATGAAAAATCTGATAAATCTGGTGAAAGATTTAGAGGAGTTTTCTATCATGTTTCTTTGTTTGAAATTATGTTGAAATTTAAAAATTTCAAAAAATGTTAGACTTCAGTAGAGTTTCTCATTCACTTTTATTGTGACTGAAATCTAGATGTTGACAGTAAATTCAAACATTATGATATACATCTGGTGGGGGGAAAAAAAAGAAGCAGCAACAATAACAAAACAACATCTATGGAGCACGTAAAGCCCATGTAGCTCTGTTAAAAAAGGAAAGTATTAGAAGGATTTTAGAGTTCTTCTCTCTATATATTTTCAAATTATAATAACAAGCAAGGCTAATAAACTGAAACAATCCCCCTTAGGGCTCTTAGTCACTCCGGTTTACTTGTGTTAGATCTGGCTGTAACTGATTTATCTCACTATTATGTGTATACCTATGAAAGAAAGCATCTTGCTTACATGCTTATTACGTTGGATTTTGTGACCTATGTCAAGTTTAATGTCAAGTAAGTTGTGGCTCAGATGGTAAAGCGTCTGCCTACACTGCGGGAGACCCGGGTTCGAGCCCCGGATTGGGAAGATCCTCTGGAGAAGGAAATGGCAACCCACTCCAGTACTCTTGCCTGGAAAATCCCATGGATGGAGGAGCCCAGTAGGCTACAGTCCATGGAGTCGCAAAGAGTTGGACAGGACTGAGCGATTTCACTGCACTTCAAGTACAAAGAAACAAATTGAAATAAGCATAAAGTGATTTTGACCTGAAAGTGGTAATCTTACATTTTATTATAGACATAAAACAATTCCTAATAATAGTTACCTCTGTTATACAGAGATTAACTGGCTCTCATATACACAATGCTCTTCCCTCACTTTCTTCTATAGATAAGAATCCACATTCCAAAATTACTCCCTTCTAGATGTTCCCAGTTTTACTTTTTTCCATGCCTTCTTTAAGTGAATGTGACTCCTTTCCATGCCTCAGCTTTTGAACTTCCAATGTCTTAGACCAGTGACAAGTTACTGTAAATTATTCCTAATTTCCTTCCTTTTCCTCCTGCCTTTTTGAATATTTAAATTATCTAATATAAATAAATTTAAACAAATCTAAGAGATCAGTTTATACAAATGCATATTATAAACAAATAATCCACACTACATAAAATTAAATCAGCTGGTTTTCCAGGTCCAATTTCCAAAATTCCCACTTATTCTCATCACACTGGTACCTCTCATTAAGTCATTCCCTTCTTTTACCAGTCTCATACATGAATAAAACATTTATTGTTTTTTATTTTCTTTTAAGGGAAAATTTAATTTAAAACCAAAGCATGTGCAGTTATAAGGTCTGACACTTTTATTGAGATATAATTTACATACTATAAAATTCACCCATTTAAGTATACATTTCAGTGGGTTTTAGTATATTCACACAGATGTGAAACCATTGCAACTTTTGTGTTATAGACAGTTTTATAGTAGCTTTTTGTGTTATAGCCATCCTAGTGGATCTGAGGTAACATCTCACTGAAGTTTTGAATTATATTTCTGATGACTAAAGATGCTGAATATCTTTTCATGTGCTTTTCTTTTTTTTGCCATTTCTAATCTTTCTAACTTTCCATTAAGATCCTTTGCTTTTTCTTAAAGTGAGTTAGAGTTATTTGTCTTTTTATTATTTAGTTGTAAGAAATTTTTATATATTATTAATATAAGTCTCTTATCAAATATAGAATTTAGACATATTGTCTCCTATTCAATAGCTTATTTTTGACTTTCTTAATAGTTAATATCCAGCACAAATGTTTATAATTTTGAACTAATCTAATCTATCTATTTTTCTCTGTTTACTTTTTTTTGTTTATGGTGATGTGGGGATGGATGTCTGACTCTATGCTTTTATTAAAATTCATAGATCTTTACATCACAATGAACTTTAGTATGTGCAGCTTAATAAGTAAATGTTTTATATATAATGACAGCCAGTTTTCTCACTTTCAGAGAAAGAAGTGACAAATAAGTGAAGAAGACAAGAATGAACCCTATATTACCAGATTACAGTTGGAAATATCAGTAGAATCTTGTGCTTATTTTTTTACATAGATACTCCTAGTGATGCATGGTAAATATGTACATGTGTGATTTAGTGTACATACATGTATTTCCTAAATCTGTTCACTGAGATGACCTAGAAACCATGACACCCCAATAGTAACAGGCACATGTACTGCCTGAATTATGGTTTCTAATTACCATTGTTCAATAAAAGAAATCCAGCTGCTTGACAAAATACTGCTTTTAGAGCAAAAGCAGGGAATATGCAGATGAATGGTGAGAATCTTATAGTGTCAGAAAGTAAAGAAATATTCAAAAAAGAAAATGAGAAAAATGTGTACACATCTATAGGACATAGAAGCCAACCTGAAAGAGCTCCCAATCACTTAAAACTGAATGCTTCTCTTCATCCTGGGTCTGTGGAATATGATGTTTCTCAATTACCTTCAAGTGACAAATGAGCTGTGGGAAAAAGTTACACATGGACCAAAATAGCCACATTAGCTCTAGATGAAGCGCAGAACCTCCCTCTTCTCTTTCTTTGCCCCTACTCCAGCAACTGGTGTCATTTGTAATGATGAAATCTCTATTAGCCTAAATCCCTCAGTTACCTATGATATACATATAAGATGAACAAGAAATGCATTTTTGTGTTAAGTCATTGGCATCTTAGAGCTATTTGTTACTGGAGTATAATAATACACCATACTAATGCAAAGACTAAGGGTTAATGAACAATTATAATAGTGGATAAATTCAGGTAATGCTGGCCCTGAGACTTAAGTACAGAAATCACTTCTTCATTGGTAATAATTCCCAATATAAAAATCTCTTTCTGTGACCCTATACTACAGCAAAATATCTACTAGGGGTTAGAACAATAAGAGATGGAAGAAATGAAAAAGAACAAAAAAGAACTATGAGAATGGAGCTCCTTTTCTGAAAATCTCATAGATAGAGACAGTATGAAGTACATGTGGTTTAACATGGAAAAGTTCTACAATGAACAAAATAGAAGACAACCTACAGACTAGGAGGAAATATTTGCAAACAATGAGACAAACAAGGGACTAAATTCCAAGATATACAAAGAACTCATACAGCTTAATATAAAACAAACAAACAAAAAACCCAGTAGAAGACGATCAACAGGAATATGAAGAGATACTCAGTGTTACTCATTATTCAGTTCAGTTCAGTTCAGTGGCTCAGTCGTGTCTGACTCTTTGCGACCTCATGAACCGCAGCACGCCAGGCTTCCCTGTCCATCACGAACTCCTGGAGTCCATCCAAACCCATGTCCATTGAGTCAGTGATGCCATCCAACTGTCTCATCCTCTGTCATCCCTTCTCTTCCAGCCCTCAATCTTTCCCAGAATCAGGGTCTTCAAATGAGTCAGCTCTTTGCATCAGGTGGCCAAAATATTGGGAGTTTCAGCTTCAACATCAGTCCTTCCAGTGAACACCCAGGACTGATCTCCTTTAGGATGGACTGGTTGGGTCTCCTTGCAGTCCAAAGGACTCTCAAGAGTCTTCTCCAACACCACAGTTCAAAAGCATCAATTCTTCAGCACTCAGCTTTCTTTATAGTCCAACTCTCACATCCATACATGACCACTGGAAAAACCATAGCCTTGACTAGATGGACCTTTGTTGACAAAGTGATGTCTCTGCTTTTCAATATGCTGTCTAGGTTGGTCATAACGTTCCTTCCAAGGAGTAAGCATCTTTTAATTTCATGGCTGCAATCACCATCTGCAGAGATTTTGGATTTATTAGAGAAATGTAAATCAAAACTACAATGAGGTATCACCTCAAACAAGTAAGAAATGCAGTTATTAAAAAGTCTTCAAATAGTAAATGATGGAAAAGGAAGAAAGTGGTACATATATACAATGGAATATTAAAAGGCAGAGACATCACTTTGCTGACAAAGGTCCATTTTGTCAAAGCTATGGTTTTTCCAAAAGTCATGTGCAGATGTGAGAATTGAACAATAAAGAAGGCTGAGTGACAAAGAACTGATGCTTTCAAATTGTGGTGCTGGAAAAGACTTGTGAGAGTTTCTTGGACTTCAAGGAAAGCAAACCAGTCAATACTAAAGGAAATCAACCTTGAATATTCATTGGAAGGACTGATGCTTAAACAGAAGCTCCAATATTTTGGCCACCTGATGCATGGAGCTGACTCATTGGAAAAGACCCTGATAATGTGAAAGACTGAAGGCAGGAGGAGAAGGAGGTGAAAGAGGATGAGATGGTTGAATGGCATCACCGACTCAATGGACGGGAATGTGAGCAAACTCCAGGAGATAGTGAAGGACAGGGAAGCCTGGTGTGCTGCAGTCCATGGAGTCACAAAGAGTCAAACACAGCTTAGCAACTGAACATGCATTCAGGTATTAAAAAAAGAACAAAATAATGCCATTTGCAGCAATATGGATGGGCCTAGAAATTACCATATTAAGTGAGGTAAATCAGAGAAAGACAAATGTCATAAGTCATTACTTATATGAGGAATCTAAAAAATGATACAAATGAAATTATTTACAAAACAGAAATAGACTCAAAGATAGAAAATAAACTTATGGTTACCAATGGGGAAAGTAGTGTGGTAGGGGAAAGGGGTAAATTAGGAGTTTGGAATTAGCATATGAGTACAACTCTATATAAAATAAACAACAAAAACTTACTGTATAGCACAGGGAACTATATTCAATATCTTATAATAATATATAATGGAAAAGAGTCTGAAATATATATATTAAAATATATTAATATACATATAATTGACTGTTAGGCAAAGGCACTTAATTTTCATTCTTGAACACGAGAGGGTTGTCTTTGAGAGTTTTGAGCAGTGGAGCAAAGTTATAAGCAGTATCAAAGAGAGAGTCATTTAGTTAGGAACAGAACATATTGAAGATGGTGGGGATGGAAAGCAGAAATGTCAGGGCATTCAGAAATTCCTACTTGAGTATTTTTACCTCCAGATTCTTAATATGGCTTTTTTTTTGGTGGTGGTGGTGGGGTGTATTAATGCAACAAACTACCACACAATTGCACTCATCTCACACTCTAGTAAAGTAATGCTCAAAATTCTCCAAGCCAGGTTTCAGCAATATGTGAACCGTGAACTTCCAGATGTTCAAGCTGGTTTTAGAAAAGGCAGAGGAACCAGAGATCAAATTGCCAACATCCTCTGGATCATCAAAAAAGCAAGAGAGTTCCAGAAAAACATCTATTTCTGCTTTCTTGACTATGCCAAAGCCTTTGACTGTGTGGATCACAAGAAACTGTAGAAAATTCTGTGAGAGATGGGAATACCAGACCACCTGACCTGCCTCTTGAGAAACCTGTATGCAGATCAGGAAGCAACAGTTAGAACTGGACATGGAACAACAGACTGGTTCCAAATAGGAAAAGGAGTACATCGAGGCTGTATATTGTCACCCTGCTTATTTAATTTCTATGCAGAATACATCATGAGAAACACTGGGCTGGAAGAAGCACAAGCTGGAATCAAGATTGCCGGGAGAAATATCAATAACCTCATATATACAGATGACACCACTCTTATGGTAGAAAGTGAAGAAGAACTAAAGAGCCTCTTGATGAAAGTGAAAGAGGAGAGTGAAAAAGTTGGCTTAAAGCTCAACATTCAGAAAACGAAGATCATGGTATCCGGTCCCATCACTTCATGGCAAATAGATGGAGAAACAGTGGAAACTGATAGACTTTATTTTTCTGTGCTCCAAAATCACTGCAGATGGTGATTGCAGCCATGAAATTAAAAGACATGTGCTCCTTGGAAAAAAAGCTATGACCAACCTAGATAGCATACTAAAAAGCAGAGATTTTACTTTGTCAACAAACGTCTGTCTAGTCAGGCTATGGTTTTTCCAGTGGTCATGTATGGATGTGAGAGTTGGACTATAAAGAAAACTGAGTGCCGAAGAATTGATGCTTTTGAACTGTGGTGTTGGAGAAGACTCTTGAGAGTCCCTTGGACTGCAAGGAGATCCAACCAGTCCATCCCAAAGGAGATCAGTCCTGGGTGTTCACTGGAAGGACTGATATTGAAGCTGAAACTCCAATATTTTGGCCACCTGATGCAAAGAGCTGACTCATTGGAAAAGACCTGATGCTGGGCAGGAAGAGAAGGGGACGACAGAGGATGAGATGGTCAGATGGCATCACTGACTAAATGGACATGGGTTTGGGTGGACTCTGGGAGTTGGTGATGGACCGGGAGGCCTGGCGTGCTGCGGTTCATGGAGTTGCAAAGAGTCGGGCACGACTGAGTGACTGAACTGAACTGAACTGAAACTTTCTGATTCATAAGATAAATTTTTAGGTTGCTTATAAGCTCATTGCTGGAAATTTTGACAGACTTTTTACCAAGTTTCTGTCAGACTCAGAAAAGTAAAACATTAGGATACATACCAGAGAGGCTGTATGTTAAGTAATATTTTCTTGTGTGTTTCCTGGAGGGTTTTTAAAGTTTTGGGGATGTTCCTTCCAAAAATTTTTGTAAAAGTCGTCATACATTTTTCTTTCTGATTGAAATATTAATTATTTAATAATGTAATATTCATGGACCTTGACAGTAACTAGAATTTTCTGTTTTCTTATTATTTCAGAAAAACAAGTTTAATTTTTTTTTTCTTCTTCTGGTCATAGTAGCCTGTTTTGTAAGATACAAATGGGAGAAGAAAGCACAAAAGTCATATGTCAAAAAGAGAAAGTGGAAGGAATAGAGATAAGAAATTGATTCAATTTAGGAAGCTGGAAATTGTGCTACACAAGTTCATACACATATGGAAACTCTATTCTCCTGTTGTTAATGGAGTACTCCCTCTGTATCTGTAACAGAAGTAACCACCACTGAAGGAAAATAAAATTGCACTTGATATTTGTTGCGATATATAGTAAGTGCCTGAGACATGGCAGATTCACCTTCCTAAGAGAGAGTTCATGTGGGGAAGTGACTACCCTAGATAAGAATGAACAGAAGTTAGCCTTAGATATGACAACTTGAAATGCAGTACTCAGCACTTTATCAGAAGTGGAGATGTGAATATAATGGAAAGATGCATTCATGCAATAAATGAAGATGTTAAGAAAATCTTACAGTGTGTGAAGTTTTTATTCACCTGACTGGTTTCTTCTTCCTATATCAATGAATTGACTTTTGGACTCCTGAATAGTTATTTTAGTGCTATAGATAAATATCTTAAAAAATTTTTGAGTTTTGCTCAGCTTTTAAATTCCCCAGTCTTGTTTTTAGTTTTATTATTATGTATTGATTCTCTGAAATGATAAATATTATCATACTAAAATTGACAAATTGATAAATAATCTTATTTCATGAGAGTGAGCAGATATTAATTTGGAGAGCAGGCCTTGTGTTTGTCAATTTTCACTGATATGAAAAGGAAGCATACTTAGAGAAAATATAATTAGCAAACTATGAGCCATCTGTTTTTGTAAACAAAATTTGCCATTTCCAGGGGAAGACAATGAGGCAGAGTTATACAAAGGCAAAGTGGAATCCTGTCTTTATCTGAAATTGTGATACTTTGTTGTAGATTTTGCAGTAGTTTCGTTTTTTAAAATACTGTATTGTGCCCTTAAATTAATAACTGAGTTTTTGGACCCTCTCCCTTCCTTAAGGTTTGTATTTGAGAGAAATGTTTCGCTGATCTTACATGGTTAGTGCATCTAGACGTGTACATGGGTACCTGTGTGTGTGTGTATGCATTTGTTCATAGTGGTGAATGAAGACAAAAAAGTAAGGCAAGCATTAGAGAATCATATTGCTTAATGTGATGTTTTTCTTTTGAATGGTCAAGAGACTACATTATGGAACAATTCTAATTACATTGTTTGACAGTGTTTAGTTGAATTGAGGGTGGGACAAGTGGTCCATGTACAAGCTCGGTATTCTTCTCCTGATCTGGACATTAATCTTTGTCATTATACAAAGTGATTCTCAGATCAGCTAAGCAATCTTCTAACCTGACAGCTCTGGGGCCTACCAGCCCCAGATAGCTTTTGCTCAACTCACATCAGGGAGGGTTTTGAGGCTAAGGTGGATGTATTGGTGATTTCTGGCAAACAATGAAGAAAGATTTCATGTCAATTCTCCCCAAATTCTTCTGCAATGTAGAAGAGGAGTGCACTGTTCTCAGTTTATTCTATGAGCCTAGCATTTCCGTAATGTCAAAATTAAGATGAAGGTAACAGAAGATAACAATAGTACAGATACATAAATTTTATAAAACTTTTCACACCATTTCTCAACAAAAAGGTGTGAAAGTGAATCAGGAAATACATGAAAAAAATATATACAATATGACCAGGTAGGATTTATTCTAATAATACAACAGTGGTTAAAATCTGAAAATCAATCAATGTAAAAAGCAATATTAATAATGAAAAATCAGATACTTTATGAATCTATTGATGACACAAAATGGGATTACAAAATCCAAGCTCTTTCAGAATATAAACACTTTACAAACTGAAAATAGAAGGATTTTCTTGAGTCTAATAAAAGACAAAGAAAAACCAAAGAAAATATTGTAACTAGTGGTGAAGACAGAATACTTTCCTTCTAAGATGAGAAACAAGGCAAAAATATCAGATCTCACCATCTCTATTCAATTTTGTGTTAGAAGTTCTCTCCTGGGAAATTAGGCAAGTAAAAGACATACAAACTATATAGAGTGGAAAGAGAAGAATAATATTTGCAGATGACATGACTTTATATACACAAAAACCTTAACTCCAATTAAAAAAAAAAACTATTAGAATTAATGAATGAATTCACCAAAGGATACAAGATCAATAAACTAAAATCCACTGTATTTCTACAGATTAGTAATGAACAATCCCCAAATGAGATTAAGAAAACTATTCTTAATTTAACTCTTCCCTCACCCCCACTATTCCCTTTGGTAACTGTAAATTTGTTTTCTATGTCTGTTTTCTGAGTCTATTTCTGTTTTGTAAATACGTCCATTTGTATCATTTTTTTTAAGATTTCATATATAGATGATATCATATGATATTTGTCTGACTTACTTCAATTAATAAGATAATCTCTAGATAAGTTAGGAGTTTAGGATTAACATATATACACTACTATATATAAAATAAGTGAGCAAGGACCTGCTCTATAGCACAGGGAACTATACTCAGTATGTTGTAATAAACTATAATGGAAAAGAATATGAAAAAGAATATATACATATAAAACTGGATTACTTTGTTGTACACTAGAACAAAACACAACATTGTAAATGAACTGTACTTCAATTAAAAATTATAATATAATGTAAAAATGATATAATATTGGGTTGGCCAAAGAGTAACACCTTACAGAAAAACCTGAACAAACTTTTTGGACAATTCAATGTAATATAAAAGAAAACAATTCCATTTACAGCACATCAAAAAAGTAAAATACTTATAAATAAACTTAACAAAAGAAGCACAAGACTTGTACACTCAAAAGTACAAAGTATAATGGAAAGAAATTAAAGAAGACCTAAATAAATGTAAAGATATCCCATACTCATCAACTAGAGGATTATTATGGTTAAGATAACAATACTCCTTCAAATGATCTACAGATTCAATGAAATTTTTATCATCACAATTGTCTTTTCTGCAGGAATTGAAAAGCTTACCTTAAAATTATTTAGAGATTCAATGGATGCAGAACAGTCCAAAAACTATGAAAAAGAAGAAAAAGTTGAAGGCTTCAGACTTCTAATTACAAAAGTCACTAGAGAAGTAGTCAAGAGAGTGTAATACTAGCTTAAAACTAGGTTTATAGAACAAGGGAAAAGAATTGAGAGTCTAGAAATAAACACAGTTCTTGGTAAATTGATTTTCAACAACAGGCCAAGACAATCCAGCAGAAACAATTGTCTTTTTAACAATTGCTGGGACAACTGAATATTAACTTGCAAAGAAGTGAATTTAGGTCCCTACCTCACACTACATATAAAAATTAACTCAAATGATCAAAGAACTAAATTTAAAAGCCCAAACTGTAAAACTCATAGAAGGACGCATAGGAATAAATCTTTGTGACCTATATTAAGAACTTATTTCTCTGATATGACACCAAAACACAAGTGACCAAGAAAAAATAGAATATTTCAAAGCTAAAACCTTTTGTGCTGCAGATAAATATCATCAAGAAAGTGAAAAAGTACTTCACAGTATGGGAGAAGATATTTGCAAATCATGTATCCCTAAAGATGCTTATATCCAGAATATAAAAAGAACTATTACAACCAAATGGTTTTTTAAAAAGATAAATAACCCACCTCAAAAATGAAATAAGGATCTGAATATTTACAGAGAAAATACACAAAGGACAGATAATTACATGAAAATATGCTCAATGTAATTAGTTTCTACAAAAATGCAAATCAAAACTGAAATGAGGTAACACTTAAACACACTAAGATGGACAAAGTTTAAAAGATAGACAATAAACAAGCATTTATGATGATGCATAGAAACTGTAATTCTTATATATTGCTGGTGAGAATGTAAACAGTACAGTCATTTTGGAAAACGACTTTTTCTATTTCTTGAAATCTTAGTCACAGAATTCGCATATGACCAAGGCACTCCACATCTAGGTGTATGCTCCCTAATCAAAAAATAAAGAAAACTTAATAACCACTACATAAATGTTCATAGCAGCATTATTTATTTTAACCAAAACTTGAAAACAACAACAACAAAAAATCTATACACTGATGAATGGCTAAAAAATGTAGTATATCCATAGAATTGAATTTATTTAACTATAAGTAGAGTTGTAGCACGGATACATGCTATAGCATAGATGGATGTTGAAACCTTGTGCTAAACAGTGGAATCCAGTCATAGAAGTCCATGTATCAATGTTAGATTATTCCATTTATATATATGACATGCCCCAAGGGCTTCCCATGGGCTGCTAGTGGTAAAGAATCCATCTGACAATGAAGACGCAAGAGACGTGGATTCAATCCCTGGGTCAGGAACATCCCCTGGAGTAGGAATTGGCAACCCACTCCAGTATTCTTGCCTGGAAAATTCCATGGACAAAGGAGCGTTGGGGGCTATTTATACTATATGGGGCAGCAAAGAGTAAGACCTGACTGAGAGATTGAACACATACAAGTAGGCAAATTTTTCAGTACAGAAAGTAAATTAGCAATTGCCAAGGGATAGAACAAGGAGTTTTTGATGCTTTTGAACTGTGGTGTTGGAGAAGACTCTTGAGAGTCCCTTGAACTGCAAGCAGATCAAACCAGTCAATCCTAAAGGAAATCAGTCCTGAATATTCATTGGAAGCTTCAGATGCTGAAGCTGAAACTCCAATACTTTGGCCACCTGATGTGAAGAGCTGACTCATTTGAAAAGACCCTGATGCTGGGAAGATTGAAGGCAGGAGGAGAAAGAGGATGGGATGGTTGGATGGTATCACCAACTCGATGGACATGGGTTTGAGCAAGCTTCAGGAGTTGATGATGGACAGGGAAGCCTGGCGTGCTGCAGTCCATGGGGTCACAAAGAGTCGGACACGACTGAGCGACTGAGCGACTGAGCGACTGAATTGAACTGAACTGAGGGTAGGGAGAAGTTGGTTAGTGACTGCTACTGGGTGTAGGTTTTCAAGGAGGCAATGAAAATATATAATTAGATAGTGCTGATGGATGTACCACTTTGTGAAATACTAAATACCTCTCAATTGTGAATTTTATCATGATTCAATTCAGTTCAGTCGCTCAGTCGTGTCCGACTCTGCGACCCCATGAATCGCAGCACGCCAGGCCTCCCTGTCCATCACCAACTCCCGGATTTCACTCAGACTCGCGTCCATTGAGTCAGTGATGCCATCCAGCCATCTCATCCTCTGTCGTCCCCTTCTCCTCCTGCCCTCAATCCCTCCCAGCATCAGAGTCTTTTCCAATGAATCAACTCTTCTCATGAGGTGGCCAAAGTACTGGAGTTTCAACTTTAGCATCATTCCTTCCAAAGAAATCCCAGGGCTGATCTCCTTTAGAATGGACTGGTTGGATCTCCTTGCAGTCCAAGGGACTCTCAAGAAACTTCTCCAACACCACAGTTCAAAAGCATCAATTCTTCAGTGCTCAGCCTTCGTCACAGTTCAACTCTCACATGACTACTGGAATAACACCCCTTTAAAAAAAAAAAAGAAAAGAGACAAATGATTAGAAATGAATAGTAAGAAAAGGTAATGAGTACCTATTTTTTACTTTGATAAACTTTTTATTGAGATAAAAGTCACATACAATAGTAGTCACTCCATATTCACTGTCACCATCAACCCCCAGACGCTGGAATCCACTGATAATACTTTCTTTTTCTATGGATTTGTCTATTCTCAGTTCAGTTCAGTCACTCAGTCGTGTCTGACTCTTTGTGACCCCATGGACTGCAGCATGCCAGGCCTTCCTGTCCATCACCAACTCCTGGAGTTTACTCAAACTCAAGTCCATCGAGTCAGTGATGCCATCTAACTATCTCATTATCTGTCATCCCCTTCTCCTTTTGCTTTCAATCTTTCCCGCATTAGGGTTTTTTCAAATGAGTCAGCTCTTAGCATCAGGTGCCCAAGGTATTGCAGTTTCAGCCTCAGCATCAGTCCTTCCAATGAATATTCAGGACCAATTTCCTTTAGGATAGACTGGTTGGATCTCCTTGCAGTCCAAGGGACTCTCAAGAGTTTTTATGGCCTTTTGTGTCTGGCTTCTTTCACTTGGCATAATGTTTTTAAACTAACTCTATTTCTAAAATAACTGTTGTAAGTAAAATGTTCTGACTTTTGGTCAAAATAAAAATAAATATATGTCATTTTATGTAATTTGGAAAACATGGACAACATTACATTTGACCATAAAAGGACATTTGTTATTTTACAATCAGTGAAATTTCTTTGCTAGTAAATATAGAGTTAAAATCTCACAAAATGTTACTTTTAAAACAAATGAAATGCTATAACATATATATTTCTGTTGTTTTCCTTTGAAGATTGCATCACGAGTATTTTCTCAAACATTCAATTATATTATGTCTATCTCTATTTTTATATAATTGGCAGAGAACAAAATCATTTTATGAACTAAAATGGTTAGTTTTAGAATGTGTACTGCGTCATGCTATTTCTATTGAGATTCATTGATGGGCCACTTCTGCATTGTCTTATCCTCAGAAGCCTAACACAATGTTTTATTCTCTTCTGAATGTGTAGGTATCTAATTATATATATAATCACAGAGTTATTTCCTGAACTTTTTTAAGATATATTTTTCTAGTTCAATCTTGATACTAGTAGCCAAAGTTTCAGCTGATAAACCTACTACTGGGGCTTCCCTGGTGGCTCAGCAGTAAAGAATCCACCTGGCAACGCAGGACACAGAGACAGAGGCTTGATCCCTGAGTTGCTAAGATCCTCTGGAGAAGGAAATGGCAACCCACTCCAGTATTCTTGCTGGGAAATCCCAGTGACAGAGAAGCCTGGCTGACTACAGTCCATGGGGTCGCAAAGAGTCGGATACAACTCAGTGACTAAACGACAACAAACTTATGACTAAATAGGTTCTAAAATGACATATTAGTAAGAAGAGAGGTTGAAAGAAAATAATCCCCTGTCTTGTAATTTCTTTTTTTTTTATGAAATTGTTCTTTCATCAATATAAAATGTAAGTCAGAACAAAAGCTAAAATATTCAAAATACAAAATAGTCTTCTTCTAACTGCCTGTGATATTGCTACCAGAGAAGTCCTCAGAACTGTTTCTTCTGCTTAAAATCTTTCATTGGTTCTCCATTGCTTTTAGACAAAATGATTGTTTTTTAAAGGTTTTAATAATACAGCATCTTCCCTGTTGCTATGTGTGCTGGGTTATGATATATCATGTATACTGTTACAGTATGGTATGTTTCAAATAACTTTGAAAATATCATTTCTTGTTAGAGTGTAAAAAAAAAGTAGATCTCCTTGAGAATAGGGCTTTTTGAGAACACTATATGATACATAAGTTTCCATTGCACTCTCAAAATGTAATTAAAGAGCTCTGATTCTGACCATGCTCAAACCATGAGATACTTGTGAAGTGATTTAAAGGACTTTGGGCTCCCCTGGTGGCTTAGACAGTAAATAATCTGCCTGCAATGCAAGAGACCTGGGTTCGACTCCTGGGTTAGGAGGATCTCCCAGAGAAGGGAATGGCCACCCAATTCAGTATTCTTGCTTGGAGAATCCCATGGTCAGAGGAGCCTGGCTACAGTCCATGGGGTCGTGGTTGGACATGACTGAGAGACTAACACTTTCACTTTCACTTTCACTTAAAGGACTTTAACAAGTAAATATTAGATTGAATGTCTCACAAACAACTCTAGAATTTGAAAAAGTATATAAATCCACCATTTTAGGTACTTTTCATTTTTTTAAATGTCATTTTTATAAACAAATGGGATCTAATTAAAATTAAAAGCTTCTGCAAAACAAAGGAAACTATAAGTAAGGTGAAAAGACAGCCTTCTGAATGGGAGAAAACAATAGCAAATGAAGCAACTGACAAACAACTAATCTCAAATATATACAAGCAACTTATGCAGCTCAACTCCAGAAAAATAAACGACCCAATCAAAAAATGGGCCAAAGAACTAAATAGGCATTTCTCCAAAGAAGACATACGGATGGCTAACAAACACATGAAAAGATGCTCAACATCACTCATTATCAGAGAAATGCAAATCAAGACCACAGTGAGGTACCATTTCACACCAGTCAAAATGTCTGCGATCCAAAAGTCTACAAGCAATAAATGCTGGAGAGGGTGTGGAGAAAAGGGAACCCTCTTACACTGTTGGTGGGAATGCAAACTAGTACAGCCACTATGGAAAACAATGTGGGGATTCCTTAAAAATTGCAAATAGAGCTGCCTTATGACCCAGCAATCCCACTGCTGGGCATACACACCAAGGAAACCAGAATTGAAAGAGATACATGTACCCCAATGTTCATCGAAGCACTGTTTATAATAGCCAGGACATGGAAACAACCTAGATGTCCATCAGCAGATGAATGGATAAGAAAGCTGTGGTACATATACACAATGGAGTATTACTCAGCCATTAAAAAGAATACATTTGAATCAGTTCTAATAAGATGGATGAAACTGGAGCCTATTATACAGAGTGAAGTAAGCCAGAAAGAAAAACATCAATACAGTATACTAACACATATATATGGAATTTAGAAAGATGGTAACGATGACCCTTTATGCAAGACAGCAAAAGAGACACAAATGTATAGAACGGACTTTTGGACTCTGAGGGAGAGGGAGATGGAGAGGGTGGGATGATTTGGGAAAATGGCTTTGAAACACGTATACTATAATGTAAGAAACGAAGTGCCAGTCTATGTTCGATACAAGATACAGGATGCTTGGGGCTGTTGCATGGGGATGATCCAGAGAGATGATATGGGGTGGGAGGTGGGAGGGGGATTCAGGATTGGGAGCTTGTATATACCCGTGGTGGATTCATGTCAATGTACAGCAAAACCAATATAATATTGTAAAGTAAAATATATATGTGTGTGTGTGTGTGTGTGTGTGTGTGTGTGTGTGTGTGTGTGTGCTTAGAGAAAAAATAATCTTGACCAATAATTTCAAGTATTATAAAATAAAAGTATTGAATGCTTACCTCAAATCAAACATCTAAGCTCCTGCCTTAAGAAACTAGAAAAGGAAGGTAAAAATCAAGCAGAAGGAAGAAAAATATATTTGCTGCCCAAGAATCTGTTTTTAAATACAAGAAAAGTCACAGTTATAGATTAGCTTCCTTCACATATTCTCTCCTTGTTTAGTGCACAAACAGCAAATAGGTACATTAATATTTTTAAGGTGTGGATAACGACTCTTAGAGGACAAGGGAATAGCCTTTGTCAGATGATCTGTAGAATTAATTTTATAAGAACAGCAAAAGCTAATTGCTAATTTGGTGGCCATTTCAGCCTCAAAAGCCAATTAAACTGCACAGTCTGAGCACTATCAGGGCTGCATAGTTACCTTTATAATTGATACTTCTGATATTGAATCATAGCACCAGTGCAGAGGACTTGGTAGGAATCATGGGACCATGCAGTCCTTTGATATCCAAATCCATGCTTCAGTAATTCTTTCAAATGGCCATTTATCCTCTATGTAGATATTAGCTATTTCAGTAGTGTACAGGGAAGAAAAAGTTTCTAACTCTGGTTTCTAATCAGAATCTGTTTCAGAGTTGACTCTCAAGTATATATTCCAAAAGAGAAGATATTTAAGTAAACTATTACTTTTCTATTAGTATCATAAATTGAATAATTATTTTTTAAATTGGTGGTATTATTTAACTTTAGTTATTATCGTGTACTCTTACTAGAAAGAGTAAGAATGGTTTGGACTTAAAAGAGAAAGTTAAATTTACGGATCAATCTTTGTATAGTATTTTAAAATTCACTGTGCATTTTCACAGATATTAGCCTATTCAATGTCAGGTTATTCAAGAAATCAAAAAAAGTGAGGTTGACAAAAGTAAAGGGACTTCTTTTAATAAGTTGGAACTTAAATGGAACTTTCAGAAAAAAATACTACACTATTCTAGTACACCATCCTTCTGGTTCTCAGGAGATAAAAGCTTCAATAGTTATGGTTATCTTTTTAAAAACTTTTTTAATTTATTTAAGAATAAAAACAAATTTTAAAATTAACAACCAGGGAAATAGAAGATCCATACAACCCAGCAATCCCACCCCTGGGCATACACCCCAAGGAAACCAGAATTGAAAGAAACACATGTATCCCAGTGTTCACTGTGGCACTATTTATAACAGCTAAGACATGGAAGCAACTTAGATGTCCATCAGCAGATGAATGGATAAGGAAGTTCTGGTGCATATACACAATGGAATATTACTCCACTATAAAAAGGAGCTCATTTGAGTCAGTTCTAATGAGGTGAATGAAACTGGAGCCTATTATACAGAATGAAGTAAGTCAGAAGGAGGAAAACAAATACTGTATATTAATGCATATATATATATATAATTTAGAAAGATGGTACCAATGATCCCACATGAAGGGCAGCAAAGGAAACACAGATGTAAAGAACAGACTTTTGAACTCAGCGGGAGAAGGCGAGGATGTGATGATTTGAGAGAATAGCACTGAAACATGTATATTACCATTTGGAAAATAGATGGCCAGTGCAAGTCCAATGCATGAAGCAGGGCACCCAAGGCCAGTGCTCTGGGACACCCCAGAAGGATATGGTAGGAAGGGAGGTGGGAGGGGGTTCAGGATGAGGGGGCACATGTATACCTGTGGCCAATTCATGTTGATATGTGGCAAAAATCATCAAAAAATAAAAAATAAAATTTACAACTAGTAATTTTTTTGTTTGGTGTCTCTGAACTGGGCTGTAAATGATGTTCTCTGGTTATGTGTCTATCGATGTTGCAATTTGAAATATTCAGCCCATAAATGGGATTGTTGATT
Source organism: Oryx dammah (assembly GCF_014754425.2). Lineage (NCBI taxonomy): Eukaryota > Metazoa > Chordata > Mammalia > Artiodactyla > Bovidae > Oryx > Oryx dammah. Next base: position 65,051,239 of record NW_024070185.1, on the reverse strand, counting down.
ATATATATGTAATAACCATCACTGGTCATAATGTGCTCTGAGACCAGCTGGTGTGGGACCAGTAAAACGACTGTGTGACTCAAGCTGCAGAGTATCCCACCAAGCAATTTATTTCCACCAGGAATTCATTTCAGTCAACTGAGTGACATTTTCCTTTATGAGTGACATTTTACAAGTTTGCTTCACTTGTTTCTGTGGATTGTAAAAAAAAAAAGCAATTAGTTATATATTCTAGTTCTTTGTAGACACAGCTGAGTGAAAAATTAGGGATAGAGGATAGTACATTTACTCAGCCAGACTGATAATCTAATAGTGGTGAACAAGAGGAGTCAGTTCACATAAATTTAAATAAATCGAATAGCACTGGAGTGTCCTAAAGAACATATGGGATTTTACCTGGACTTTTAATGCTTCTTTATCATATTACAAGACTAATTATGTTACATATTTATTAAATACTGATACTACAATAGGGATAATGTTAAATGTATAGACAATGTTAAGAAAACTGTCCAATATATGAATTAAGGCTAAAGGAATTGGTATGTCCATTCAGTGTTCTATTAGAGCATTGTTTAACAGGTATTGTTAATATACAAAAATTACTTAATTTTCAAAGAATGTTTTTGACTTTGCTATCCCAGACTTTGCGAAGGTGTATGTTAATTTACCTTCACTTCCCTGGTGGCTCAGATAGTAAAGAATCTTCCTGCAATACTGGAGACCTGGGTTCAACCCCAGGGTTGGGAAGATCTGGAGGAGGGCACAGCAACCCACTCCAGTATTCTTGCCTGGAGAATCCTCAGGGACAGAAGAGCCTGGTAGGCTACAATCCATGGGGTTGCAATGAGTCGGACACAGCTGAGCAACTAAGCACGGTACGGATGTTAATTTACAGAATTGTATCTTCTAGAAGTGCAAGTGGTTTCTATCTAGGCTAAAAAATATTACAGTTCTTTATTTTATTGGCCTAGAGGACATTAGTTAGCTTTAGATCTAGTCTAGAAATCTTATTATAACCTTCTTTTAAAAAATGATTAAAAATACCCATTTCCTCAAATGGTCTTGAGTCTGCTTTACCATATATAGTGGTTTCACACCAATGAGTAGGAAAAATCTTTGGCATTCTATGTATCAGCAGAGTTTTATATTTCATTCTTGAATTTTACACTGACAACATAAATATATGCTTGGTCCAACTGGTACGCTCAAATAATTTAGGGAATAGAACAGACTCCACAGCTGTTTTCCATGGATCTTTCAGATTTAAAACGAAACTGCTTTCTCCCTCTTTCTCCCTAATATATGTGTATTTAATCTCCAAAATATTTAGCAATCTTTTTATGAACACAAAACTATGAAGTGACATATTCATCACTTACATTTCTTGGTGGAATCCCATAGTTTATTTCTTGAGAATATTATATGCAGTAAAAGGATACTCGTGTTGAAGGAAACAATGGTAGCAGTCAGCTAAATGACACATATTCCTTTCTTCCGAGAAGGAGCAGAGACATTTGTCACCTTGGTTCAGACACTTCCAGAGGGAGCTTCAGAATATTTATCATGAGGAATAATCTACACCCAGAACAGTGCATTGCTCTGGCAATGACGGATGCCTCAAGAAATTTGGAGCACTTGCCGGCTGCCACTTGAGCTTTTTATTTACGAACTTTGTGCTTTTTAAAAGTGAGAACAAAGCAACTCACCACAATTTCTCACCTTCCTGAAGATAAAGAATGCTGCCTGCTACTGACTGTAAATTTAAAGGCATATTTCTTTATTAACTTTACAGTTTCACTGAGTGATATTTTTCCTGATGGTTAAAAGAAAGTTAACATTTTTTTTTTTAAGTGAAAGTTAAAAAGCGAATCTTTTCCATTCATTGATAGAGGGAAATGAGTGCCACTTATGTTCTGAAGAAAGGTATTTTCATGGGCTGCATTATAGAAATAACTGTGAAGTCTTTTGTTACTGCTTTTAATAATGCAATACAAACTGGTGGGCCAAGCAATCCCCGCGGTACCTGCCGATGACTATGACAATGGTTCTGTTGGTTGCTGTGGGTAACAAACTGGGAGTATTTACTGTGTGCAGGCACTGTCCTCAGAGCTCATAGGAACATATCTGTGCAACTCTTTCCTTGCTGGAATTCCACTCTGTGCAGCCGCCTCAGCCACTGTGGTCAGCCTGACTCTCAGCTCCCTGTCTTGAGCTCTTCTTGGCTTCTCTCCTTGCCCCACAGTCTGAAACCTCTCTGGAGGCAGGAAGCAAGCTCACCATTTTCATGTCCTTTTTCTCCCCAAATGGTGCAGTGGTAAAGGATTCATCTGCCAACGCAGGAGACACAGGAGACACCCGTTGGATCCCTGGGTCGAGAAGATCCCCTGAAGAAGGAAATAACAACCCACTCCAGTATTCCCTGATAGCTTGGTTGGTAAAGAGTCTGCCTGCAATGCAGGAGACCATGGTTCGATTCCTGGGTCGAGAAGATCCTCTGGAGAAGGGATAGGCTATCCACTCCAGTATTCTTGGGCTTCCCTTGTGGCTCAGCTGGTAAACAATCTGCCTGCAGTGTGGGAGACCTGGGTTTGATCCCTGGGTTGGGAACATTCCCTGGAGAAGGAAAGGCTATGCACTCCAGTATTCTGGCCTGGAGAATTCCACAGACTGTATAGTCCATGGGGTCACAAAGAGTTGGACATGGCTGAGCGACTTTCATTTCACTTCCAGTATTCTTGCCTGGGAAATCTCATGGACAGAGGAGCCTGGCAGGCTACAGTCCATGGGGTTGCAAAGAGTTGGACATGACAAAACTCATATGCACCTTCTTCCTCCCTTCCCGGGATTATTGCCTTTTGTTCCCCAATAGCCAGCACTTTGAATACCATTGTTTCACATATTTTGCCCTTTTTGTTTTCAGCTGAGAGGATAAATCAGTTTCTGTTGCTTTATTTTGGTTCTAATGTTATATTTGTATATTGTATTGGTTTCCTGTTGCTGCTGTATCAAATGACTACAACTTAGTTACTTGTAACAATACAATTTTATCACCTTACAATTCTGGAGAATGTGTTGGTAGGGCTATGTTCCTTCTGGAGCTTTGATGGAGAATCTATTTTGTGGACATTTCCAGCTTCTAGAGGCCACCTGCATTCTCTTGGTTTGTGCCCCCTTCCTTCATTTCAAAGAGCTTCACCACAATCTTGGCTTCCCTCTTCACATATCTTTTTTTTTTTTTTTTTGACTTTGAAATTCTTTCCTTTCTCTAATAAGGACACTAATGATTGTGTTGAGCTCACCTGAATAATTCAGGAAAATCTTTGCATTGTAAGATCCTTAACTGTGTCTACAAATCCCTTTGCCATGGAAAGTAACACTCATAGATTCAAAGGATTAGTGTATGGACAGCATAGAGGGACTTTTATTCTGTTTACTATATGTGTGTGTGCATGCTTAGTTGCTCACTCATGTGTGAGTCTTTGTGACCCCATGGACTATAGCTCACCAGGCTTCTCTGTCCAAGGAATTTTCCAGTACTGGAGTGGGTTGCCATTTCCTCCTCCACTGGATCTTCTCAACCCAGGGATTGAACCTTCATCTCTAGTGTCTTCTGCATTGTCAGGAGGATTCTTTACAACTAGTGCCACTTGGGAAGCCTGTTTATTACATACACACTCCTCATATAATCCCACCACCACTCTGTGAGTTTGCAGGGGGAGGGTGATTGTATATGTGTATGTGTATATTTGTAGTTGCTTCTGCTTAACTGCTTAAAAATTATTTATTTATTTATATTGGTTAGACTCTTAGTTGCATCATGTGGGATCTTCCGATGCTGCACACAGACTGTCTAGTTGTGGCACACAGGCTCCATGTTGCGCAGGCTTCAGTAGTTGGGCCATGTGGGCTTAGTTGCTCTGTGACATGTGGGATCTTAGTTCACCAGCCAGGGATTGAACCTGCGTCCCCTGCACTGCAGGGTGGATTCTTCACCGCTGGGCCACCAGGGAAATCCCTGCTTAATTGCTTTGGAGTACTGTTACACCAGGACTGTGGTATTTCCTGTTGGAAGGCTGACAACATTGTATGAATTGATTAAATATGTCCAGTGGTATTAAATTAACAGCCCATTTACCTTGTTTTTTCTTGAATTTAGATTACTCAGTGCCATACACTAGATCACGGAAAAATGTTTTATTTTGACATACTCCCTGTCAAGTTCATCTAGTATAAGCACACATGTAATAATTGGACTGTGTCTTTAGAGTTAAAAATATTAGATTTTCTTCAGGGGCCTAGTGCTTTAGACTAAGGAAAGATTTTTTTTTAATTAAACTTTTTATGAGATAATTTTAGATTTCCTGCTGTTACAAAAAATAATACAGAGATGCTGTGTACTTTTAAAGGCTTTTGTGTCTATGTTAATGAAAAATATTGGTCTGTGGTGTTTTTTCTTTCTTACCATATTATTTTTATTTTCTGGTTTCAATAACAGGGTAATACTGACTTAATGGGATTCCTTGGTGGCTCAGATGGTAAAGAATCTGCCCACAATGTGGGAGACCTGGGTGTGATCCCTGGGTTGGAAAAATCCCCTGGAGAAGGAAATGGCAACCTACTCCAGTATTCTTGCCTGGAGAATTCCCTGGACAAAGGGGCCTGGCAAACTATGGTCCATGGGGTCACAAAGAGTTGGGCATGACTGAGCAACTGACACACACACTGACTTAATAATAGAAAATGTTTCTTTTATTTTCTATTTTCTCAAAAAGATTGCATAGATTTCACTTTTTAATATTTGGTATAATTCTTCAGTGAAGCCATCTGGGTATGGAGATTTCTTTTGAAGGAGTTTTTATGTTACAAATTCAATTTACTAAATAGTTTTAGGTTATTCAGATTGTCTTTCCTATGTTGGGTGAATTGTGTTAGCTTGTGGTTTTTCCTAGGAATTTGTTCATTTTATCTGTCAGATTTATGTAACGTTCATAGTAGCCCATTTTTATCTCCCTTTTAATGTCTGCAAAGACTGTAGTATTCTTGGTCCATTCCTGATATTGGTTCTTTGTGCCTTCTCTCTTTTTCTATTGTCTTCTTTGTTAGATAATTGCCAATTTTGTTGATCCTTCCAAAAAATCAACTATTTATTTCATTGATTTCCTTTATAATGTTTTCTCTTTTTGATTACATGAATTTCTATTCTTCATATTTCCTTCCTTCTGCTTACTTTGCTTTTCATTTTGTAGATTCTTCAGGTGTGAGCTTTGACATTTTTCCATTTTCTAATGTGTACATTGTTTTACAAAGTTAACTGCTAGCATTGCTTTGTGTGTGTATTAAGTTGCTTCAGTTGTGTCTGACTCTTTGCAACCCTGTGGACTATCATTTGCCAAGTTCCTCAGTCCATGGGATTCTCCAGGCAAGAAGAGTGGAGTGGGTTGCCATTTCCTCCTCCAAGGGAACTTCCCAACCAGGGATCAAACCTGCATCTCTTATATCTCCTGCATTGGCAGTTGAGCTCCTTACCACTAGCGCCACCTGGGAAGCCCCAGCATTGCTTTCAGTTCAGTTCAGTTCAGTCACTCAGTCATGTCCGACTCTTTGCAACCCTGTGAACCACAGCATGCCAGGCTTCCCTGTCCATCACCAACTCCCGGAGTTCACCCAAACCCATGTCCACTGAATCGGTGATTCTATCCAAACATCTCATCCTCTGTCATCCCCTTCTCCTCCTGCCATCAATCTTTCCCAGCCTCAGGGTTTTTTTTCAAATGAGTCAGCTCTTCACATAAGGTGGACAAAGTATTGAAGTTTCAGCTTCAACATCAGTCCTTCCAGTGAACACCCAGGACTGATCTCCTTTAGAATGGACTGGTTGGATCTCCTTGCAATCCAAGAGACTCTCAAGAGTCTTCTCCAACAACACAGTTCAAAAGCATCAATTCTTTGGTGCTCAGTTTTCTTTATAGTCCAACTCTCATATCCATACATGACTACTGGAAAAACCATAGCCTTGACTAGACAGACCTTTGTTGACAAAAGTAATGTTTTTGCTTTTCAATATGCTGTCTAGGATGGTCATAACTTTCCTTCCAAGGAGTAAGTGTCTTTTAATTTCATGGCTGCAATCACCATCTACAGTGATATTGGAGCCCATGAAAATAAATTCAGCCACTGTTTCCACAAAGCCATCTATTTCCCATGAAGTGATGGGACCGGATGCCATGACCTTTGTTTTCTGAATGTTGAGCAAACCTTAAGCCAAATTTTTCACTCCCCTCTTTCACTTTCATCAAGAGGCTCTTTAGTACTTCTTCACTTTCTGCCATAAGGGTGGTATCATCTGCATATCTGAAGTTATTGATATTTCTTCCGGCAATCTTGATTCCAGCCTGTGCTTCCTCCAGCCCAGCATTTCTCATGATGTACTCTGCATATAAGTTAAATAAGCAGGGTGACAGTATATAGCCTTGATGTACGCCTTTTCCTATTTGGAACCAGTCTGTTGTTCCATGCCCAGTTCTAACTGCTGCTTCCTGACCTGCATACAGGTTTCTCAAAAGGCAGGTCAGGTAGTCTGGTATTCCCATCTCTTTCAGAATTTTCCACAGTTTATTGTGATTCACACAGTCAAAGGCTTTGGCATAGTCAATAAAGCAGAAATAGATGTTTTTCTGGAACTTTCTTGTTTTTTCAATGATCCATCGGATGTTGGCATTTTAATCTCTGGTTACTCTGCCTTTTCAAAAACCAGCTTGTACATCTGGAATTTCATGGTTCATATATTGCTGAAGCCTGGCTTGGAGAATTTTGAGCATTATTTTAGTAGCATGTGAGATGAGTGCAATTGTGCGATAGTTTGAGCATTTTTTGGCATTGCCTTTCTTTGGGATTGGAATGAAAACTGACCTTTTCCAGTCCTATGGCCATTGCTGAGTTTCCCAAAGATGCTGACATATTGAGTGCAGCACTTTCACAGCATCATCTTTCAGGATTTGAAATACCTCCACTGGACTTCCATCACCTCCACTAGCTTTGTTCATTGTAGTGATGCTTCCTAAGGCCCATTTGACTTCACATTCAAGGATGTCTGACTCTAGGTGAGTTATCACACCATCGTGATTATCTGGGTCATGAAGATCTCTTTTGTACAGTTCTTCTGTGTATTCTTGCCACCTCTTCTTAATATCTTCTGTTTCTGTTAGATCCCTACAATTTCTGTCCTTTATCGAGCCCATCTTTGCATGAAATATTCACTTGGCATTGCTTTAGTTCTCTCAAATTTTGATATGGTAAAAAAAAATTTTGATATGGCATATTTTCATTTTCTTTCTGCTAAATGTGTTTTTGTTTAATTCCTTCATAATTTCCTGTTAAGTAGTGATATCTATTTTGATTTTACCATGACAAGAGAAAATGTTTTAACTGCTGATTATTTTTAAATTGTTGAGATTTCTTTTATATCATAAGATGTAGGTTATCCTAGTATTACATTTTGCTGTCTGTTGAAAAAAAATCTTACTCTGCTTCTAGTTGAAGCATTGTGTAAGTATTAGATCCTATTGGTTGATGTTCTTGTTGAACACCTTCTTCTACATATTTGATGATTCTCTCTGAAATTTCTATAAATTTCTGACAATGCTTTGTTGAAATGCTCACTTGTAATTATTTATTTGCCAATCTCCTTTTAGTCCTACCAGTTTGAGCGTCAAAATTTTGACACTTTGTTTTTCAGAGAATACACAATTAGGATTTCTGTCTTCTTAGTGTATTCTTTTTATCAGTATCTTATGTCTTTCTGTGTTTTTAAAAATTATATTTCCTCTCACATCTGCTTCATCTGTTATTAATATAGCCACTCCTCTCTCCCTTCTTATGGGTTGTAAAATGCAGCATGCAGGATCTTATTTCCCTAATATGGGGTTGAACCTGTGCTCCCTGCCGTGGAAGCCCAGAGTCTTAGCCACTGGTCCACCAGGGAAGTCCCACCACTCCCTTCCTTTGATTAATGTTTGCCTAATATACCCTTTTGGGGGTTCCCTTGTGGCTGAGTGGTAAAGAATCCTCCTGCTAATGCAGGAGATGCAGGTTTGATCAATGAATCAGGAAAACCCCATGGAGAAGGACAACCCACTCCATTTTCTTGCCTGGGAAACCCCATGGACAGAGGAGCCTGGCAGGCTACCATCCATGGGGTCACAAAAGAATCAGACACAAGTGAGCAACTAAACAACAAAAATAGCAATATGCCTTTCACTTTTTGATGTGTTTATATCATTATATTTAAAGTGAGTTTACTGTAGACAGCATGTATAGGGTCATTTTTTTAGATCCATTCTATTAATCTTTGTCTTTTAATTGATGTGCTCATAACTATTTATATTTAACATCACTATTGACATGTAAAGGCTTAAATCTACCATTTTATTTTTTGTTTATGTTCTTCTGTTTTCTTTTCCCTGACTTCCTGTGGTTTAACCAATGTGAATACTTTTAAGAATCTATTTATTTGTCTCTGGTGTATCTGCGTATATCTCTTTGCACAACTTTTCAGTGGTTGCTCTTAGTATTACTTCATATATGCATGGACTTCCCTGGTGGCTCAGACAGTAAGGAATCAGTCTGCAATGAAGGAGACCCAACTTTGATCCCTGGGTCAGGAAGATCCCCAGGAGAAGGGAGTGACTACTCATTCCAGTATTCTTGTCTGGAGAATTCCATGGGCAGAGGCAGAGGAGCCTGGCAGGCTACAGTCTATGCAGTCACAAAGAGTTAGATATGACTGAGCAACTAACAATATATATATGTTTCCTCATAACCAACTGGTGATATTGTTTTACTAGTTCAAATGGAATGTAGAAACCCTATCTATTTCAACACCCTCTTTTCCTCTTCTGTTTGTTATACAATTGTCAAATATTTCTTCTATATGTATTGAGAATCACAGTGTTATATTTTTTCTGTCAATAATCATAATATAGAAAACAAGAGGTAAGGGAAAGCCTTTTGTATTTACTCATACTTTTTTTCCTGTCTTCCTGATATTCCCAAGTTCCATCTGTTATAATTTGTTTTCTATTTAAAGAACCCTCTTTGACATTGTTTTAGGGTAGGGCTGGTAGTACATTTTCTTAGTTTTCCTTCAACTGAAAATATCTTGATATCCCTTCATTCCTGAAGAATGTTTTCATTGTGTATATGTTTCCAATAGAATCAGAATTAGAGAAGCCCAAGTGCCCAAAGAAGGGTTCAAACAGCAGAGTCAACTAGGGTCAAGAATTCTTCTACCTAGAGTGTTGAGACTGGTGAAGTTCAATAAAAAATTTAGAACTCTAGGGACAAAAATGGTATTTTCTACTATAGTCTAGCCCAGTTTTTCCCCGAGATGTCAAATTATATATATATATATATATATATAGTGAATGAGAAAGGTTGCCTGCCATATCAGTAAGCAATGCATGTTGGGGCGATCAAGACATCAGCCACTGCAGCCACCCTGTACTGTGTATCCAGGATGGAGAAAAGGAGGATACTAGCCCTAAATATGGAGAAGGCAATGGCACCCCACTCCAGTACTCTTGCCTAGAAAATCCTATGGACGGAGGAGCCTGGTGGGCTGCAGTCCATGGGGTCACTAAGAGTCGGATACAACTGAGCGACTTCACTTTCACTTTTCACTTTCATGCATTGGAGAAGGAAATGGCAGCCCACTCCAGTGTTCTTGCCTGGAGAATCCTAGGGATGGGGGAGCCTGGTGGGCTGCCGTCTATGGGGTCGCACAGAGTCAGACACGACTGAAGCGACTTAGCAGCAGCAGCAGCAGCAGCAGCAGCCCTAAATAGGTAAGGTGCGTATCAAAGGAATGATTTCAGTGAGCCCAGACTCTTCCTACATAGAAAAGCTCTAAATTCATGAATTTAAAATGACTGATTTTTTTTCTTTAATTAGTAGTAATCTTTTGATATTTTGACTATTAGGTTTTTGTTGCAAAAAATCGTATGTATCTGGCTCTACCTTGCCTCTTCAGAAGAGTTCCTTAGAACTGAAGCTGTCTTCCAGACTTAAGTCCTCAGCAAGTTAGAGAATAAAACATAATTCTCAACTATAAGATTGTGCATTTTTCCCAGTTGACAACATGTTGCACTGGGAAGGGCAGAAAGAAGTCTGTGAGTAAAATAAGCTCAGATGCTGACCAGAGGAAGGCATGTTGTTGGGTAAGTGAGAATGTGAGCCTACCTGAAGCAGGAGAGGAAGTTTTTTTTTTTTTAATAAAGCAGAAAGTTATCATATTATGAAGGATTTTCAATGTATGCAGACAGAAGCCATGCTTATAGCACAAATTGAGGGACAGTATAATCTGTGAACCTCACACCACAGCTTCTCATAGACATGGTGCTAATATATGGTTCTCTATGTCATTATGTACAGGAGACAGGGAGCAAGACCATCCCCAAGAAAAAGAAATGCAAAAACGCAAAATGGCTGCCTGAGGAGGCTTACAAATAGCTGTGAAAAGAAGAGAAGTGAAAAGCAAAGGAAAAAAGGAAAAATATACCCATTTGAATGCAGAGTTCCAAAGAATAGCAAGGAGAGATAAGAAAGCCTTCCTCAGCGACCAGTGCAAATAAATAGAGGAAAATAATAGAATGGGAAAGACTCGCGATCTCTTCATGAAAATCAGAGATAAAAAGGGGATATTTCATGCAAAGATGGGCTCGATAAAGGACAGAAATTGTGGGGACCTAACAGAAGCAAAAGATATTAAGAAGAGGTGGCAAGAGTACACAGAAGAACTATACAAAAAAGATCTTCACTACCCAGATAACCATGATGGTATGATCACTCACCTAGAGCCAGACATCCTGGAATGTGAAGTCAAGTGGGCCTTAGGAAACATCACTACAAACAAAGCTAGTGGAGGTGATGAAATTCCAGTTGAGCTATTTCAAATCCTGAAAGATGATGCTGTGAAATTGCTACACTCAATATGTCAGCAAATATGGAAAACTCAGCAGTGGCCACAGGACTGGAAAAGGTCAGTTTTCATTCCAATCCCAAAGAAAGGCAATGCCAAAGAATGCTCACATTACCTCACAATTGCACTAGCAAAGTAATGCTCAAAATTCTCCAAGCCAGGCTTCAACAATACTTGAACCGTGAACATCCAGATGTTCAAGCTGGTTTTAGAAAAGGCAGAGGAACAGAGATCAAATTGCCAACATCCGCTGGATCATGGAAAAAGCAACAGAGTTCCAGAAAAACATCTATTTCTGCTTTATTGACTATGCCAAAGCCTTTGACTGTGCAGATCACAATAAACTGTGGAAAATTCTGAAAGAGATGGGAATACCAGATCACCTGACCTGCCTCTTGAGAAACCTGTATGCAGGTCAGGAAGCAGCAGTTAGAATTGGGCATGGAACAACAGACTGGTTCCAAATAGGAAAAGGAGTATGTCAAGGCTGTATATTGTCACCCTGCTTATTTAACTTAAAAGCAGAGTACATCAAGAGAAACGCTGGGCTGGAGGAAGCACAAGCTGGAATCAAGATTGCCAGGAGAAATATCAATAACCTCAGATATGCAGATGACACCACCGTTATGGCAGAAAGTGAAGAAGTACTAAAAAGCCTCTTGATGAAAGTGAAAGAGGAGAGTGAAAAATTTGGCTTAAAGTTTGCTCAACATTCGGAAAACAAAGGTCATGGCATCTGGTCCCATCGCTTCATGGGAAATAGATGGGGAAACCGTGGAAACAGTGGATGAGTTTATTTGGGGGGCTCTAAAATCACTGCAGATGGTGCCTGCAGCCATGAAATTAAAAGACACTTACTCCCTGGAAGAAAAGTTATGACCAACCTAGACAGCATATTAAAAAAACAGAGACATTACTTTGCCAACAAAGGTCCGTGTAGTCAAGGCTATGGTTTTTCCAGAGTGGATGTGAGAGTTGGACTATAAAGAAAGCTGAGTGCTGAAGAATTGATGCGTTTGAACTGTAGTGTTAGAGAAGACTCTTGAGAGTCCTTTGGACTGCAAGGAGATCCAACCATTCCATTCTAAAGGAGATCAGTTCTGGGTGTTCACTGGAAGGACTAATGTTGAAGCTGAAACTCCAATACTTTGTCCACCTTATGCGAAGAGCTGACTCATTTGAAGAGACCCTGATGCTGGGAAAGATTGAGGGTAGGAGGAGAAGGGGATGACAGAGGATGAGATGGTTGGATGGCATCACAACCTCAATGGACATGAGTTTGAGTAAACTGCAGGAGTTTGTGATGGACAGGAAGGCCTGGCAAACTGCAGTCCATGGGGTCACAGAGTTAGACATGACTGAGCAACTGAACTGAACTGAACTGATGTCATTATGTGTCTTAGACCTCAGAACTAAGGGAAGCTGTTTTTCCTTTGGTCAACTCTTGTCTTTATCTTGGGAAGAGTTGAGAACTTGTTACTGATTCTTTTTCTTTACCATTGTGTTCTCAGTGAATCTGTGAGCTGAATTGGCAGCCCACAGCCAACAGTTGTACATACACTGGGGTTTATTTTTCTGTCTTTACTCTAAATTTTTTTTAAGTATTTAACCTTCAATTGGTTTTTGTTTAAATTTTATTTAATATTAATATCACGTATATGGTATTTTCAGTTTGAAATGATAATGATTGCATTTTTCTCATGCCCAGTCATTCAGTCATACCCAAATCTTTGCGATGCCATGGATAATGAGATTCATGTTAAATGCATAGTTAGTTTCATCTCACAGAGTACAAATTGATTTCTGCATGTTATGTGGCAGCCAAAGAAATAAAATTATGTCATTGTAGGGTTGTCACTCATCTTCAAATGAATACGAAATGGAAAGAAGTCTCCAAGATCAGTTGGGAGGATCAACTCAAAGATATCTGTTGCAGTTTTTGTTCTTGTAGAATGGTAAGGAGGCTGTTGCCCTCCTTGGAATAGTCACCCTTGACCCTTCCTCTGTATTCTCTCACCACTAGAGTGGATTTCCACAGCAGATTTAACAAAATGACAGTTGGCCTTCTCCACCCTTGATGTCTACAAAAGGACATTGATTTTTATCTCCCTGATGTATGGAATGCCAGGAATAGACCTTCATAAAGCCCCTGCCAAGTGCCAGCACCAGCTCCAGTAATCCACACCCCCAGGGATTCTGTAGACATGTCCCTAGCCTGTGTTTTATCTTGGATCAAGAACCAGTAAGTAATTTCTGCAGTTTGGATGACTTAAACTTTCTGGGCCTCAGATTCTTTTTCTTCATAATTGGAATAATTTATCAGAGCCCTTTAAACTCGAAGTATATAAAGATGGGAGTTTTGCTTGATCTCTCCTGAGAATTGCTAGTCAGATTCACAACAAAAATATTTTCTAACATTTCATATTTTCTGTATTTCTATTATTTTATTTTATTGATCTTATTTCATTCTTTAACTCTTGTATGTCCTAAAATGTATTGACCACGTTTCCCTCTGCATCCAATGTTATTAGGCATCAGTGTACATGACCTGGAATGAACTTCAGTTGTGTTGTAACTATGAAGCCCAGAGACATTTTGGAAAGTCCTTACCATTCCATTCATTTAACCATAATTACTTCAAAATTCAGCAGACATGCTTATTATAAAAGCTATTAAAGATGGTATCTATGTACAGATGGGCTTCCCTTGTGGCTCAGATGACAAAGAATCTGCTGGAAATGCAGGAGACCCAGGTTCGATCCCTGGGTTGGGAAGATTCCCTGGAGAAGGGAATGGCTACCCACTCCGTTATTCTTGCCTGGAGAATTCCATGAGCAGAGGAGCCTGGTGGGCTACAGTCCATGGGGTTGCAAAGAGTCGGATACAATTGAGCAACTAATACTTTCACTTTCATGGACAAATAGATTTCTTACTTTGTCTTCTTGCTTCATTTCCTTTCTCTAGTTTGTATCTTGTCAGTTACCCTGTTCTTCAGATGATAAATACAGTCTTTCATTATTAGTTCATTAGGCTTATGCCTCTCGAGTCTACAGCATCCATTAGTTGGTGAGATCAGTTGTTTTCATGTTTGCTGCATTCTGCCATCTTTTCATAACATTGCAAGTTTTTCTGTCTGTAATTTTATGTTAAGGACTCATCTCTGGTCTTCAACTTTATATTGAATCAATATTAATCTGATTGAGTATTTTGTATTGTATTTAAAATTTAATTTTAAAAGTACCAATTGTTAAAAATATCTTACTTTCAGTTATCAGTTCAGTTCAGCCGCTCAGTCGTGTCCTACTTTTTGCGACCCCATGAATCGCAGCACGCCAGGCCTCCCTTTTTGACTTCTGTTATTTCTTTATAATATCTGGTTTCATATCCTTTAGAATGAGGATGGAGAAAGGCTTATTACTTAAATCAAAAGGAGTTAGAATCCCATTTTTGTAATGTAGAACATTACAGGTTATATTGTCCCAAACTCCAATTTTGAGATATAAAAATCAAAGCCCCAAGTTTGATTCCCATGTCAAGGAGAATATTTAGCATAGCTAATATTATAAAATTTAAAACAGATTAAATAATGTTCACAGATTTATTTTTATAGTTCAAAAAACATATAAAAGTACAGGGAAGAAATTTAAAAAGAAGTCATTCTAATCCATTTCTAAGAATTCCATTTGGTACATTGCTTCCCAGGTGTTTTTTATTGGAGATCCATGAAAAAATAGTTAAAACATAATTTTATTTATAAAGTTACTAATTTTGTTGAGTTGTAAAAATAATCTTATATGAACAGAATATTAGCAATTTTATTTACTATAAAGAAATCACTTAATTTAAACAGTTCTTCAACATAATACGTGTTAGTGGCCCCAAATATTTCTACAGATTATGATTTTAAAAAGTTTTTAAGAATAGTAATAAGATGGAGTATTTCTCTTGTTTAGACTTTCAAATCTTTTTGAAAATTATTTTTCATTGTGGAAAAAAAATACACATGACTAAAAATTTACCATCTTAACCATTTTTTTAAATTTATTTTTTTTTTATCAAAGGATAATTGCTTTACAGAATTTTATTGTTTTCTGTCAAACCTCAACCTGAATCAGCCATAGGTATACATATATCCCTTCCCATTTGAACTTCCCTTCCATCTCCCTCCCCATCCCACCCCTCTAGGTTGATGTAAAGCAGCTGTTTGAGTTTCCTTAGCCATAGAGCAAATTCCCATTGGCTATCTATTTTACATATGGTAATGTAAGTTTTCATGTTACTCTTTCCATACATCTCACCCTCTCCTCCCCTCACCCCATGTCCATAACTCTATTTTCTATGTCTGTTTATCCATTACTGCCCTGTAAGTAAATTCTTCAGTACCATTTTTCTAGACTCTCTATATATGTGTTAGAATACAGTGTTTATCTTTCTCTTTCTGACTTACTCACTCTGTATAATAGGTTCTAGGTTCATCCATCTCATTAGAACTGACTCAAAGGTGTTCCTTTTTATGGTTGAATAATATTCCATTGTGTATATGTGCCATACCTTCTTTATCCATTCATCTGTTGATGGGCGTCTAAGTTGTTTCCATGTTCTAGCTATTGTAAATAGCGCTGCAGTGAACAATGGGATACATGTGTCTTTTTCAGTTTTGGTTTCCTCAGGGTATATGCCTAGGAGTGGAATTGCTGGGTCATATGGTGGTTTTATTCCTAGCTTTTTAAGGAATCTCCATACCATCTTCCATACTGGCTGTATCAATATACATTCCCACCAACAGTACAAAAGTGTTCCCTTTTCTCCACACCCTCTCCAACATTTATTATTTGTAGACTTTTTGATGATGGTCATTCTGACTGCTGTGAGGTAATATGTCATTGTGGTTTTGATTGGCATTTCTCTAATAGTAAGTGATGTTGAGCATCTTTTCATATGTTTGTTAGCCATCTGTATGTCTTCTTTGGAAAAAATGTCTGTTTAGGTCTTTTCCCCACTTTTTGATTGGGTTGTTTGCTTTTCTGGCATTAAGTTGTATGAGCTGCTTGTATATTTTGGAAATTAACCCTTTGTCAGTTGTTTCATTTGCTATTGTTTTCTCCCATTCTGAGGGTTGTCTTTTCACCTTGCCTATAGTTTCCTTTGCTGTTCAAAAGATTTTAAGTTTAATCAGATCCCACTTGTTTATTTTTGTTTTTATTTTCATTACTCCAGGAGGCAGATCATAGAGGATCTTGCTTTGATTTCCATCATCAAGTGTTCTGCTTACATTTTCCTCTAAGAGTTTCATAGTTTCTGGTCTTATATTTAGGTCTTTAATCCATTTTGAGTTTTTCTTTGTGTATTGTTTAGGAAGTGTTCTAATTTCATTCTTTTACATGTAGCTGTCCAGTTTTCCCAGCACCATTTATTGAAGAGGCTGTCTTTGCCCCATTGTATATTCTTGCCTCCTTTGTCAAATATAAGGTACCCATGGGTGCATGAGTTTATTTCTGGCCTTTCTATCTTGTTCCATTGGTCTATATTTCTGTTTCTGTGCCAGTACCATACTGTCTTGATGACTGTAACTTTGTAGTATAATCTGAAGTCAGGAAGGTTGTTTCCTCCAGCTCCATTCTTCTTTCTCAAGACTGCTTTGGCTATTCTGGGTCTTTTGTGTTTCCACATGAATTGTGAAATTTTCTGTTCTAGTTCTGTGAAAAATGCCATTGGTAATTTGATAGGGATTGCATTGAATCTGTAGATTGCATTTAGTGGTATAGTCTTTTTCACAATATTGATTCTTCCTACCTAGGAACACAGAATATCATCTCTCCATCTGCTTATGTCATCTTTGATTTCTTTCATTAGTATCTTATAATTTTCTGTGTATGGTTCTTTTGTCTCCTTAGGTAAGTTTATTCCTTGATATTTAATTCTTTTTGTTGCAGTGGTGAGTGGGATTGATTCCTTGATTTCTCTTTCTGATTTTTTTATTGTTAGTATATAGAAATGCAAGTGTTTTCTGTGTATTGATTTTTTATCCTGCAGCTTTGTTAAATTCACTGATTAGCTCTAGTAATTTTCTGATACTATCTTTAGGGTTTCCTGTGTAAGGCATATAGAGCTCTACTTCTTTTCCAATCTGGATTCCTTTTATTTCTTTTTCTTCTCTGATTGCTGTAGCTAGGACTTCCAGAACTATCTTGAATAATAGTGGGGAAAATGGGCACCCTTGTCTTGTTCCTGATCTTAGGGGGAATGCTTTCAGTTTTTCACCATTGAGTATAATGTTTGCTGTAGGCTTATCATATATGACCTTTACTGTGTTGAGGTAGGTTCCTTCTATGCCCATTTTTTTGAAGAGTTTTAGTTATAAATGGGTGCTGAATTTTGTTAAAGGCTTTTTCTGCATCTATTGAGATGATCATATGATTTTTATCTTTCAGTTTGTTAATATGGTGTATCACATTGATTGATTTGTGTATATTGAAGAATCCTTGCATCTCTGGAATAAACCCAACTTGATCACGGCATATGAGTTTTTTGATGTGTTGCTGAATTCTGTTTGCTAAAATTTTGTTGAGGATTTTTGCATCTATGTTCATCAGAGATATTGGCCTGCAGTTTTCTTTTTTGTGTTGTCTTTGTCTGATTTTGGTATCAAGGTGATGGTGGCCTCGCGGAATGAGTTTGGAAGTGTTCCTTCCTCTGCAATTTTTTGAAAGAGTTTTATAAGGATAGGCATTAGCTCTTCTTTAAATGTTTGATAGAATTCTCCTGTGAAGCAATCTGGTCTTGGGCTTTTGTTTTCTGGAAGATTTTTGATCACAGCTTCAATTTCAGTGCTTGTAATTGGGTTGTTCATAATTTCTCTTTCTTCCTGGTTTAGTCTTGGAAGATTGAACTTTTGTAAGAATCTGTCCATTTCTTCCAGGTTATCCATTTTATTTCCATATAGTTCTTCATAATAGCCTCTTATTATCCTTTGTATTTCTGCATTTTTTGTAACCTCTCCTTTTTCATTTCTAATTTTGTTCATTTGATTCTTCTCTCTTTTTTTCTTGATGAGCCTGGCCAAAGGTTTGTCAATTTTGCTTATTTTCTCAAAGAACCAGGTTTTAGTTTTATTAATCTTTACTACTGTTTCTTTCATTTATTTTTCATTTATTTCTGCTCAGATCTGTATGATTTCTTTCCTTCTACTGATTTTGGGCCATCTTAACCATTTTAAATTGTACAATTCTGTAGTGTTAAGCACATTATCATTGTTACACAGCCAGTTTTCAGAACTCTTTATCTTGCAGAAATGAAATTATATACTCCTTAGACAGCAACTTCCCATTGTCCTTTCCCCAGCCCCTGGCAACCACTATTCTACTTTCTGTCTCCATGAATTGCCTTCTCCAGTTACCTCATAAAAGTGAAATCATGTAGTATTTGTCTTTTTGAGATTGATTTGTTATATTTAGCATAATGCCTTCAAAGATTATCCGTGTTGCAGCATATGATGGAATTCCTTTCTTTTTTTTTTTTTTTTTAAATGGGGTATAGTTGCTCTACAATGTTGTGTTGATTTCTTTTATGTAACAAAGTGAATCAGCTATATGTATACATAAATTACTTCCCTTTTGACCTTCCCACTATACTTCATCCCACCTATCTAGTTTACACATGGTAGCATATATATGTCAGTCCCAATGTCCCAATTCATCTCACTCCCTTTCTGTCTGTCCCAAGTCCACATGTCCATTCTCTATGTGTATGTCTATATTCGTGCCATGTAAACGGTTCATCTGTACCATTTTTCTACATTCTACATATAAATGGTAACATATGATATCTTTTTTCTCTTTCTGATTTACTTCATTCCATATCACAGACTCTAGGTCCATCAAAGTCTCCACAAAAGACCCAATTTCATTCCTTTCTGTAGCTGAGTAATATTCCATTGTATGTATGTATATATCATAATTTGCTTATTCATTCATCTGTCAATGGATATTTGTATTGCTTTCAATTCTTGGCTACTGTGAATAATGCTGCTTTGAATATGGGTGTACAATATCTCTTCACAACCCTGTTTTCATCTATTTGGGGTATATACTTAGGAGTGGAATTGCTGGACTATGTGGTAATTCCTTTTTTAACTACTTGAGAAATTAACATACTGTTGACTCTTCTAATAGATGTGAAATAGTATCTGTTTGTAGTTTTGGTTTACAGTTTTCCTAATTATCAGTGACATTTAATATTTTTTTATGTGCTTATTGACCATTTGTGTATCTTCTTTGGAGAAACATCTATTCAAATTCTTTGTCCATGTTTGTGTGTGGGAGTGGTCCATGGGCAAATTCTAAACACTATTTTATTGAAATACAATTTAAGAAGAGTGTGAGAGTATGAAAGAGTAATGAGTAAATAATGAACAGAGGGGATCAAGGAGTGGGAAGTCATAAATGGAAGGCACACACAGAACCATGGACTGAGGGTTCCTAGATAGCCTATACAATAAAGAGTATTGGAGAGAAAAAAATTTACTGTGCTCAGAAGAGATTGACATTTCTGTAGCCAAGGGGATAAGCAACCACTAAGATCAGTTTTAAACCCATTTAATCACTATCATGAGAGAACCTAGTTATACTGCTACTGATAAGTTTTTCCCCATAGCCAAGCTCAATCAGCCCTAGCATGTGCACCTCTGGGACTCCATTAACCGCTGAAATACACATTTGCCATGGCCTGTGAGTCAGTTTTTCAGTCGCTAAGTTGTGTCTGACTCTTTGTGACCCCATGGACTGCAGCACACCAGGCTTACCTAACCTTCACTTTCTCCTGGAGTTTGCTCAGATTTATGTCCGTTGAGTTGGTGATTCTATCTAAACATCTGATCCTCTGTTACCACCTTCTGTTCCTGCCTTCAGTCTTTCCCAGCATTAGAGTCTTTTCCAATGAATTGACTCTTCACATCAGATGGTCAGAGTAGCGGAGCTTCAGTTTCAGCATCAGTCCTTGCAATAAGTCAGAGTGATTGTCTTCTCCAGTGAGTGAGGCCCTGAGCTGTAAGTGGCACTCCCAGCTGACTTTATTAAGTATAGTTTCACCCCTTGGGTTCAGATGCAGAGTGATGATTGCCTTTGCATCAGATTAAGTCACAGTTCTCTTTCAAAGATAAATTGTCATTTATAGAATCATCAATGTCATTCTTTAAAACTTAGGATTTTCTTTG
Organism: Oryx dammah; assembly: GCF_014754425.2. Lineage (NCBI taxonomy): Eukaryota > Metazoa > Chordata > Mammalia > Artiodactyla > Bovidae > Oryx > Oryx dammah. Next base: position 65,031,050 of record NW_024070185.1, on the reverse strand, counting down.
AATTCTTTGTATGAGTACTATTTAGTTTCATGTAATTAGAGGCTAACTTAGGAAGCATCAGGAGGATCCCCTGGAGTAGGAAATGGCAACCCACTCCAATATTTTCACCTAGAGAATTCCATGTACAGAGGAGCCTGGTGGGCTACAGTCCATGGTGTCTCAAAGAATCAGACACGACTGAGCATGCATGCACACACACACATTAGAAACTGCAGTTACTGTAATTAATTTGACAGTTGCTCTTTGGGAAAAAAGTCAAATATTGCTGCAATGAAAGCTTTCCTCAAATAAGCAAGCTCACTAATGTTTACAAGGTTAAACACACTCAAACTTAAATAGTGAACAAAAATTGGCAGCTTGGAGACCATTGGCCCTATCTCCTCCCCAGATCACGGCAGGGTCAGTTCTGTCTATTTTCTACTTAGGTGAAAGGCAATGCCCATGAAATTTAACTACACAGCAATTTACATGCAAACTTGCAATTAATGTCTTTGTGATATTCTCTGATCAGCCTGCATGTAATTTTTAGTCAAATTAAAAACTGATAGAAAATGTCCACAAACCATGATCATCTTAACTGTTGAGTTTGTCTCTGTTCCACACATATTACAGAAATAAACCCTTCCTTTCTATTTATTGGGCTTTCCTGGTGGCTCACATGATAAGGAATCTTCCTGCAATGCAGGAGACCCAGCTTTAATCCCTGAATAGGGAAGATCCCCTAGAGAATGGAATGACTACCCACTCCAGCATTCTTGCCTTCAGAATTCCATGGACAGAGGAGCCTGGCAGGCTACAGTTCATGGGGTTGCAAAAAGTCAGAACTGAGCAACTAGCACCCATACACACACTTGTATTTATTGATCTGAAATAGTCCTTGTCTTTTTTTTTTTTTTTTTTTTGATGTGGACCATTAAAGTCTTTCTTGAATTTGTAACGATATTGTTTCTGTTGTTTATATTCTGGGTTTTTGGCCATGGCTTCCCTGGTGGCTCACATGGTAAGGAATCTGCCTGAAATGTAGGAGACCTGGTTCAGTCCTTGGGTTGGGAAGATCTGAAAAAGGGAAAGGCTACTCACTCCAGTATTCTTGCCTGGGGAATGCTATGGACAGAAGAGCCTGGTAGACTTAGTCCATGGGGTTGCAAAGAGTCAGACTCGACTGGGTAACTAACACTTTCAAGTTTTCGGCCATGCCTGAAACATATGGGATCTTAGTTCCCCAACCAGGGATTGAACCTGTGCTTTTTGCATTGTAAGTGTGGAGTCTTAACCACTGGACACACAGAGAAGTCCTAAACTGTTCAATTTTTAATGTTAATTTGCAAATATTTCCCAGTTTTTGTAAAAATGCAAAAATCTTGTCTTACATTTCTTTAAGTTTTTAGACATATTCTAGCTCTTAAAAAGTGGAATTGATCTGACTTACATGAGCTTCAAGAATACATTCATCTCCTCCTGTCTACCCAGTTGTGTGCTCCAAGTCAGCTCTTCTCCTGCATTTTGAGGGGTTTCTAGAATGAGACTAGATGTAGCCATTTAAAGAGGCCTGTGGGGGAGCCCTGCTGAGGAGAAACTAATGCTAATGACTCATCATCCTGCTGAATGAACCCCTGTTGTGCTGGCTGAGACACAAAGGTAGAGAATGGCTTTGGGGAATACAGCAACTGAGGTGAATCCTGAGGGGACCAAGACAAGACTGTCAGGCAGAGAAAGACACTCTGGAATTCAAAAATATGCATCTAGATGGCTAAAAAAAATTCTGGATATTTGTAGACTAAAAATATCCTGTGGATTTCAGGTGACTCTGATCTAAAGACCAAGCCCATGAAGGAAATCGAAGCCTCTTAATTGGCCTGTTGTAAGCCAACTTGTAACCCAGAGTGGGACAGCATCCTCCCTTTTTCCATTAACTGCTTTGCCTGGGCCTCCACAGTCCTCTTGTTCTACCACAGAGATGAGTTGGGAGCCTGTGCACTTGGCAGGGGGCTCCGCCAACCTGAGGGCCCCATAAAGTGTGGACAGTAGCCCCTGGTCCTCAGGCAGGATCCAGAAAACAACACTGTCTCTTTGGAAGCCAAAGGTCCTGTGTTGTGGGGCCCACCCCTTCAGTCTCTCCTGGGATCAGAGGTGTACTCTGAGGATCTATTATTTTATAAGGGAGCCAGGTGACTCAGGTAACCCAGGGCAAGCATGTACCTGTTTTATAGCTACAGTGTGGTCTGGGTAGAGCTGTCAGGGCCAGTGAAAGCATAGGGGATGCTAGGACTCATATTCAGCTTGTCTGCTTCTATGATGTCAGGAGGAGCTGGGACAGAGGAGGCATACAATTTTAAGTTCTTCTCAATAAGAGTGTGAACATGATACCCTTGTGGGGGATGCTCCAGCCAGCACAGTTCCTGTGACAACTTGCTCTTGTACCTGGGGCCAGTTTCAAGCAGTTAGTCAGCTCCAGAAGGCCTGACTTTCTCCACACATGAGTGTGTCTGGGACAGGAAACTGAGCTCATGGGGAGAGTAAGTATGAGCAGATCCTGCATGCCAAGCTGCCTCTGTCTTTCCAAAAAAAAAAAAAAAAATGCACTTAATTCCCACACTGACCTGGAGTGGTCAGGCTGATTGTCTTCTGTTTTATCCCAGAAAATCTAAACTGAGAAAAGTTATGAGACTTGCGCAAACAATAAAAATGGCAAAGCCAGGGTTTGTCTGTTCATCCATTCATTTATTTGTTCACACATTCATTCATTTCACAAATTTTACCGAGTGCCTATTAAGTTCTTGGCAATGTTTTGGGCACTGAAAATACAGCAGGGAGTGAACAGTGAATAGTAATTAGCATAAGTCTAGAGTTTAGGCTAGTTGTCCACACTATATATGTAAATTTGTAATTTATCAGTATTCAGATGATATCGAGGGCTATTAAACTGGATGAGCTTAACTGAGAGAATGAGGGTTGAGAAGGAGAAGAAGAAGAAAGAAGAGGAAGAGGAGGAGCTGAAGGATAAGGGGAAGAGAGGAGAGGAGGAGAAGTAAAAGGAGGAGAAGACAGGGAAGAAGATGAGGATTAAGAAGAAGAGGAGGAGGAAGTGGAGGGGAAGATGGGGAAATGTCCAAAGCTTGAACCCTGGTTCCCCCAAGTTTAGAGATCACAGAAATGAGGAGAAAGCAGCACAGAGTATAAAAACAGTGGTCAGGGTGTCAGAAGGAAAGCGGGGAGACGTGTTCTGGAACCCAAGTTAAGAAAGGGCATCCGAGTAGAGAGTGTGTTCAGCAGCCCATAATGATGTTGGCGATTCTAGGAAGATGAAACCTGAAAAGCAATCTTTTGATTTAATAATGCAGAGGTCATTGTAACCTTGACAAGAACAGCTCCAAAAGATGTTATCGGATTGAGTTCTAGGGAGAATGAAAGAATGATTACAAATAATCTCATACCTTTCTTGTGTAAGTTTTGCTGTAAAGGAGGAAAGAAGTGGGGAGATAGGACTGGAGCTATAAAGGGAAATGAGGAGAAGAGACTAGAAGGGGATGCATGTTTGAGTTCTTGTTTGTATTCTCTCCAGATCAGTGGAAAGGGAAAATGATGCAGACGGAAGGAGAATTCCTGGTGAATGATAAAGGAGCCCCAGGTGATGGTGGGGCTGTTCCCAGACAGTCAGAGACAGCTCACCCCCCATAACAGGACAGAAGATAAGTGGGAGCACATGCTATGGTGGAGGGAGGGGGGCTTGGCAATTTTTCATCCAATTAATGTCTATGTTCTTAGAAATCAAGCAATTTGATTTTGGTCTTTCAGTACCAGTAGATGGACTATCCTAATTCAGTTTTCCTTTAGAAAAGCTTTTTTTAAGGTTCTCAATGATTTGACCATAAATTAAAATCTTCCAAGGCATCAAGTCCATTAGTGATTCTAGTTAGACAATGGAGTTATTTTGTGACATGTGAACATTTATGGTAAGCAACTGTATAACATTTTGCTATTGTCATAAGTGAAAAAGAGAATGGCCGGTTGTATGATTAAATCAACCCAAGAAAATGGGATTTCCAACTATCTGATATTTGCTTTCTGTTCATACTCAAGTGTGACAGCCCCATTTTTCACTCAAATAGTGAATTATTATGTACTAGTCTGGATTCTTCAGAGAAATAGAAGCAATCTGATATGTATAGAGAGATTTATTATTAAAAATTGGCTCATGTGGTTATGAAGACTGAGAAGTCCTAAGATTTGCAGTCAGCTAGCTGACAGCCTAGGAGAGCTGATGATAAGGTTCTGGCCCATGCCCAAAGGCCTGAGAAGCAGAATTGCTGATGGTGTGAGTTATAGCCTCAGCCCAAATCCAAATGCAGGAGAAGGCCAATGTTCCAGCTTGAAGAGAGACAGAGAAAACAAATTATCTCTTATTGCATCTTCTTGGTTTTCTATTCACGTCTTCAATGTATTGGTTGATGCCCACTTACATTGGAGAGGGCAATCAGCTTTATTCAACCTACCAACCAAATATAATCTTATCTAGAAACACCCTTCCAGATACATCCAGAATGATATTTAGCCAAATATCTGGGCACCAATGGCCCAGTCAAATTGATACATAAACATGAAAATCATAAATTGATACACACGAAAAGAAGTGTAAAATCTGTATTTAAGAGAAACTGATGGCCTTTGTTAAACATTGAGGCCATTCAAAGTATGGAAAATCATCAGAATATCATTGGTAAATAATCAGAACAGGGAAATGCTGTGGATCTTAATTCCTTGAGTACTCACATAATCTATAACAACATGTGTGTGCATGCTCTTTCGCTAAGTCATGCCTATCTCTTTCCTACCTCATGGACTGCAGCCCGCCAGGCTTCTCTGTCCATGGGATTTCCTAGGCCAGGATACTGGAGTGGGTTGCCATTTCCTTCTCTAGGGGATCTTTTCAACCCAGAGATTGAATCCGAATCTCCTGCATTGGCAGGCGGATTCTTTACCACTGAGCCACCAGGGAAGCCCATATACAAAAAGGAAGAAAACATCTTTGGAAATTACAACAAAAAGACCTCTCCTTTTTTGTTTGTTTCCTCTGTCTTTTTGTTGGTGGCTATACCTCGATGCATGTGGGATCTTAGTTACCCAACCAGGAATCAAACCCGTGCCCCCTGCAGTGGAAACACAGAGTCTTAACCACTGGACTGCCAGTGGAGTGCCAAGAAAAAAGATCTTATGTTAGGAAATGCATTATTTTGCTAGGGCTGCCATAACAAAATTGCCACAGACCAGATGATTTAAATAACAGAAATTTATTTTCTCACAGTTCTGGAAGCTGGAAGTCCAAGAGCAAAGTGTCAGCAGTTTTGGTTTCTTCTGAGGGCTGTCACGGAAGGATCTGTTCCAGGTCTCTCTCTTTGGCTCACATCTGACTCCCTTGTCCCTGCCTTGTCCCTACGCTCCAATCTGTGCCTGCAACTCCCTATGTCTCTGTGTGTCTGAATTTCTCTTCTTATTAAGAAACTAATCATACTGGATTAGGGCTCACCCTAACAGCCTTGTTTTAATTTAATTACCTCTTTAGAGGCCCTTTCTCCAACTATAGTGACATTCTGAAGTACTTGGGGTTAGAACTTCAACATATGAACTCAGAAAGAGGCAGTATGCAATTCAGGCAACCACAGAAAGTTTTGAAGAAGGAAATGGCAGCCCACTTCAATATTCTTGCCTAGGAAATCCTATGGGCAGAGGAGCCTTGTGGGCTACAGTCCATAGAGTCCCAAAGAGTTGGACATGACTGAGAGACTAACACTTTCACAGAAAGTTTACTGACTCTCTGATTTGGGGTTAATAATTTTTGATGGTCAATGACTTTGATGGTATTCCCAAACAATCTCCACTTCACAAGTACAAAATATTTAAAATACAATTTACCACATCATAACTTTCAAAATTGTTCTTCCTACATTTCTCCATTAGTTCTTGAGTTCACCAGGAGAATGATGGAAATAACTGTTTCAGCCCAGATTTATAACTCAGGCTTCCCTAGTGGCTCAGATGGCAAAGAATCTGCTAACAATGCAGGAGATCTGGATTTGATCTCTGGGTCAGGAAGATCCCCTGGAGGAGGGCATGGCAACCCACTCCAGTATTCTTATCTGGAAAATTCCATGGACAGAGGAGCCTGGCAGGCTCCAATCCATGGGGTCACAAAGAGTCAGACACAACTGAGCATCTAACACTTTCACTTTAGTAACTCAAGTTTCACTGAGCTCATCACTATGTCGTTACATGCACAGTTTTTAAATATTCCCCCCAAATTTTCACACTCCAAAAGGCAAAGCCTAGTTCCCCTCCTCTTGAATGTGGGATGGACTTAGTGACTCACAAGAAACAAACAGAGAATGGCAGAACTGATAATATGTGATTAAGTCCAAAGGACAGTGCTGCTTCCTTCTTTTATTTCTTGGATTGTCCACTTTACCATTTTGAGCTCTCAAACAACCCTATGGGTGCTATTTTGAAAGATAAATGAAGAACGTGCATCAAGGCAAAGGAATCATAAGTCGTGTCAAATGAATAATATGAAAACTGAGAATTGACTATTGGCTTTGCACATGTGACTTGATAATTGGTGATTTGACAAGAGTAGTTTTGGTGGAATGTCAAAAGTCTGGAGTGGATTTAAGAGAATATGGACAGAGAAGATTCAGAAAGACTGAGTACAATAAATCTTTTCAGGAAATTTTGGTGCAGAGAGGAGCAAAGTAGACCAGCAGCTGGCTGAGGAAGTCGGCCAAAAGAAGGTTTCTTATTTATTGTAAGATGGGAAATATGATAATAAACTTGGATGATATTACAAATAATTCAAGAAAAAGTGGAAAATTGTGAGAGAGAGGGGATCCTTGATGAATCTTTGTCCTTAATTAGGTGTATGGATAGATAGATCATCCTGTTATAAGGTGAGAAAGCACAGTGTATAGAGGCAGATATTGGTGGACAGTTAAAGGCAAAAGGGGTAGCTTATGGAAATTCTCTACTGATTTCTTCATGTTTCTAGTGAAGTGAAAGGCAAGGAAAAGAATAAGCTGACAGTGAGGTTCATAAGTAGATGCTAGAGATTAGAAGAGTGAAAGCAAAAGTGAAAGTGTTAGTCTTTCAGTTTTGTCTGACTCTGTGACCCCATGGAATGTAGCCTGCCAGGCTTCTCTGTCTGTGGAATTCTCCAGGCAAGAATATTGGAGTGGGTTGTGATTCCTTTCTCCAGAAGATCTTCCGGACCCAAGGATCGAACCTGGGTCTCCCTCATTACAGGAATATTCTTTTCCAGGGAAAGAATCTGAGCCACCAGGAAAGCTCTAAAAGAGTAAGGGAAGGTTTAAAATATGGTTGAACCTAGATTGTCACATAAAGTAGTCAGATAGAGAAAAAAACAAATATCATATGTTAACACATATATGTGGAATCTAGAAAAATGATACAGATGAATATATTTGCAAAGTAGAAATCCTTTCAGTTCAATCGCTCAGTCATGTCCGACTCTTTGTGACCCCATGGACTGCAGCACAGCAGGCCTCCCTGTCCATCACCAACTCCCAGAGTTTACTCAAACTCATGTCCATTGAGTTGGTGATGCCATCCAACCATCACATCCTCTGTCGTTCCCTTCTCCTCCTGCCTTCAATCTTTCCCAGCATCAAGGTCTTGTCAAATGAGTCAGCTCTTCACATCACTTGGCCAAAGTGCTGTAGTTTCAGCTTCAACATCACTCTTTCCAATGAACATTCAGGACTGATTTCCTTGGGGATGGACTGGTTGGATCTCCTTGCAGTCCAAGGGACTCTCAAGAGTCTTCTCCAACACCATTCAAAAGCATCAATTCTTCAGCACTCAGCTTTCTTTACAGTCCAACTGGAAAAACCATAGCCTTGACTAGGTGGGTTGGGAAGATCTCCTGGAGGAGGGCATGGCTACCCAGTCCAGTATTTTTGCCTGGAGAATCCCATGAAATGAGGAGTCTGGCAGACTACAGTCCATAGGATCACAAAGAGTTGGACACAACTGAAGAGACTTATATGCATGCACATGGTACTATCAGGTGAGTGCTAGAAAATGAAAGGGGAGCAAGACTGCATGTACTGGATAGGGCCACAGACTGTGGGATTTAGGAGGAGGGGTGAAGAAGAGACAGCCAACAAGGCAGTAACAGAAGCTAAATAGAACTAGGGAAATGATCACTAATGAAAATGCAGTGGTAGATATACTTGCCTAGTAATTTAGCTAAAGATTCTTAATTCTATTATTTGGGTAAATATTTGGGGGTGAATGTGTTTAATTTCTCCCTTGAAATGTTTACAGAAAAATAAAGAACAAAGAAATGACTTCTAAATTTCTGAATCTAGAATTCAAAAGAAGCTGTTTTGAATGCTCATGAAGTGAAGTCGCTCAGTCGTGTCCAACACTTTGCGACCCCATGTAGCCGGCCAGGCTCCTCCATCCATGGGATTCTCCAGGCAAGAGTACTGGAGTGGGTTGCCATTTCCTTCTCCATAAAATGCCTCAATAAAGGACAGAAATGGTAGGGACCTAACAAAAGCAGAAGATATTAAGAAGAGGTGGCAAGAATACACAGAAGAACTGTACGAAAAAGATCTTCATGACCCAGATAATCACGATGGTGTGATCACTCACCTAGAACCAGACATCCTAGAATGTGAAGTCAAATGGGCCTTAGAAAGCATCACTAGGAACAAAGCTAGTGGAGGTGATGGAATTCCAGTTGAGCTATTTCAAATCCTGAAAGATGATGTTGTGAAAGTGCTGCACTCAATATGTCAGCAAATTTGGAAAACTCAGCAGTGGCCACAGGACTGGAAAATGTCAATTTTCATTTCAATTCCAAAGAAAGGCAATACCAAAAAATGCTCAAACTACTGCACAATTGCACTCATTTAAAAGCTAGTAAAGTAATTCTCAAAATTCTCCAAGCCAGGTTTCAGCAACATGTGAACTGTGAACTTCCAGATGCTCAAGCTGGTTTTAGAAAAGGCAAAGGAACCAGAGATCAAATTGCCAACAACTGATTGATCATCAAAAAAGCAAGAAAATTCCAGAAAAAAAAATCTATTTCTGCTTTATTGACTACGCCAAAGCCTTCTTTGACTCTGTGTATCACAATAAACTGGAAAATTCTGAAAGAGATGGGAATACCAGACCACCTGACCTGTCTCTTGAGAAACCTGTATGCAAGTCAGGAGGCAACAGTTAGAACGGGACATGGAACAACAGACTGGTTCCAAATAGGAAAAGGAGTACGTCAAGGCTATATATTGTCGCCCTGCTTATTTAACTTATATGCAGAGTACACCATAAGAAACACTGGGCTGGAAAAAGCACAAGCTGGAATCAAGATTGCCGGGAGAAATATCAATAACCTCATATATACAGATGACATCACTCTTATGGAAGAAAGTGAAGAAGTACTAAAGAGCCTCTTGATGAAAGTGAAAGAAGAGAGTGAAAAAGTTGACTTAAAGCTCAACATTCAGAAAATGAAGATCATGGCATCCAATCCCATTACTTCATGGCAAATAGATGGGGAAACAGTGGAAACAGTGTCAGATTTTATTTTTCTGTGCTCCAAAATCACTGCAGGTGGTGACTGCAGCCATGAAATTAAAAGATGGTTACTCCTTGGAAGAAAAGTTATGACCAACATAGACAGCATATTAAAAAGCAGAGACATTAATTTGCCAACAAAAGTCAGTTAAATCAAGGCTATGGTTTTTCCAGCAGTCAAGTATGGATGTGAGAGTTGGACTGTGAAGAAAGCTGATCTCCGAAGAATTGACCCTTTTGAACTGTGGTATTGGAGAAGACTCTTAAGAGTCCCTTGGACTGCAAGGAGATCCAACCAGTCCATCCTAAAGGAGATCAGTCCTGGGTGTTCATTGATAGGACTGATGAAGATGAAACTCCAATATTTTGGCCACCTTATGCGAAGAGCTGACTCACTGGAAAAGACCCTGATGCTGGGAAAGATTGAGGGCAGCAGGAGAAGGGAACGATAGAGGATGAGATGGTTGGATAGCATCACCAACTCAATGGACATGGGTTTGGGTAGACTCTGGAAGTTGGTGATGGACAGGGAGGCCTGGCATGCTGCATTTCATGGGGTTGCAATGAGTCAGACACGACTGAGTGACTGAACTGAATGGAACTGAAAATGGCCATTCTTACCCTGAGTATTCAGGGAGGCAAGGTGAGTCTTTAAGGTCATTGCAGTTGTGAGCACTGTGACATAATCAGGAAGAACCCTTAAGTCTCAGAGTCAAGAGTTGCTATTAAGAACTACTGAGTATTTTTTATTTGAGCATCTATCAAGTTTATCCTTTCTAATGCTTGACTTTTTAGAGAAAGATGCAAGGTGACTCAACTCATCTGAGCCAAGTTCCTATTTGAAGGCACATCTACCTTTGGCTGAGTTTTCTGCTCCTTGGCTACTTCCTAACTCACCAGATATTTTTGTGCATAGCAAGTCCGTAAGTAGATCAGGCTCCTTACCATCTGCCCCAAACATGGATATCACTTTACAGACTGCAGAGGCCAATAGATCCATGTGATATGGGCAATTTCCCTCTTTTCACCCCCGGTACAGATCCTTTCACTAACAGCCTATGTCCTTTATCATCCAAAAGGGATTTTCCAAAAGGAAACTTATTTAGCATTGCTGACTATGAGGACTAAAGACAACAAGTTCCTAAAAGAAATCCAAGCCAAGACATGGAAGCTACTTAAATGTCCCTCGACAGAGGGATGGATAAAGAACATGAGGTACATATGTATAATGAAATATCACTAAACCATTAAAAAGAATGAAATAATGTCATTTGCACCAAAGTAGATGGATCCAGAATTTGTCCTACTGAGTGAAATAAGTCAGACAGAGAAGGAGAAATATTATGTGGTATCGCTTATACGCAGAAGCTAAAGAAATGATACAAATGAACTTATTTAAGAAGCAGAAGCAGACTCATAGACTAAGAGGATGAACCTATGGTTACCAGGGTGGGGAAGAATGGGGGAGGGACATTGGGGAGTTCAGGATTGATATGGACACACTGCTATATTTGGAATGGATGGCCAACAGGGACCTACTATGTAGCACAGGAAACTGCTCAGTATTATGTGGCAGCCTAGATAGGAGGGGAGTTTGAGAGAGAATGGATGCATGTATGTGTGGCTGAAACACTTTGCTGCACACCTGATATTAGCCTAGCCTTGTTAATCAACTATATCCCAATATAAAATAAAAAGTTAAAGAAAAATCAAATATCTATTTTCAGATAAGGGGACTGTGGGTGAGAATGAGCTGTAGCCCGAGAGAAAAGACAGCAGAAAGAGTATGTAACCACCCCAGTTGCACTCCTCTAGTTATCCACAGCAGGTACCTGGGTTGGTGTTCCTATAGTTTGCAGTCCTGACAGTCAAGCTCACCTGTATTTGCATATGGATTCCGCGAAGAGTATTGGGTCTCTCTAAATAATACAACAAAGTATCTTATAACCTTTTATCTAAGCTTCAGACTGTGTTCAAAAGACTATATTTTACTATCATAAAAGCCCAGAGTTCCTAATAAAATCTGGTTAGCGCTGTGTGTATTAGGCATCAGTGCTGATTGTTCTTCTGATTAACAAAACAAAGGATAAACTAAACTAAAAGCCACAGGTTACCAGCAGCTGCGCTCTAAGAAACTAAGATGGAAAAGTAAGATTTCTCCTCCCCAGAGGTCAGCTTTACCTCATTTATTTTACCAGATTTGTCTTGTTCTGCATGGATCTCATGATTTTCTGTACCTCTGCTTTCCAAAATTTGATCTGACTCATATTCACAGGTCCCTTGTTTCACCTAAAATACAGGTGATATGAGTTACCGTAGTTCAGTGCTATATGAATTTGGAGCTGGCTTGATTCCTCAGTTCCCCAAAGGCCAGTCTATCTCTGGGAAACAGTTTGTGGTTCTCCAAGAAAGGAAACAGAGATACTATATGATCCTCCAGTTCCACTCCTAAGTTATACCCAAAAGAATTGAAAACACAATTCCACAAAAAAGCTTGTTCACAAATGATCATAGAAACATTATTCATAATAACCAAAAAGTAGAAATATCTCAAATGTTCATCAACTAGTGAATAAGAAAAAATGTAGCATTAATATATCTGTACATTGGAATAAAATCATAGCAAGAAAGGATGAAGTACTGGTATATGTTACAGCATGGTTGAATCTTGAAAAAAAATATTATTAGTGAAAAAATCCCAATCAAAAAAGACTATTTTTTGAATGATTCCATTTATATGAATTATCTTGGCTAGACAAATATAGAGACAGGAAATAGAATAATGTTATGTAAGGGCCTAGAGGGAAGATAGAATTGGGAGTAACTAGGGGACAGAGGAGCCTGGTGGGTTGCAGTCCATGGGGTCGCTAAGAGTCAGACATGACTGAGCAACTTCACTTTCACTTTTCACTTTCATGCATTGGAGAAGAAAATGGCAACCCACTCCAGTGTTCTTGCCTGGAGGATCCCAGGGACAGGGGAGCCTGGTGGACTGCCGTCTGTGGGGTAGCAGAAAGTTGGACATGACTGAAGCGACTTAGCAGCAGCAGCAGCAGGGCTTCCCTGGTGGCTCAGAGGTTAAAGCATCTGCCTGCAATGCAAGAGACCTGGGTTCGATCCATGGGTTGGGAAGATCCCCTGGAGAAGGAAATGGCAACCCACTCCAGTATTCTTGCCTGGAGAACCTCATGGACAGAGGAGCCTGGTGGGCTACAGTCCATAGGGTCGCAAAGAGCTGGACACGACTGAGCAACTTTACTTTACTTTCACTAATGGGTAGGAAAAGGCAATGGCAACCCACTCCAGTACTCTTGCTTGGAAAATCCCATGGGAGGAGCTTGGTAGGCTGCAGTCCATGGGGTCGGGAAGAGTCGGACACGACTGAGCGGCTTCACTTTCACTTTTCACTTTCATGCATTGGGGAACGAAATGGCAACCCACTCCAGTGTTCTTGCCTGGAGAATCCCAGAGACGGGGGAGCCTAGTGGGCTGCCGTCTGTGGAGTCACAGAGTCAGACACGACTGAAGCGACTTAGCAGCAGTAGCAGCAACTAATGGGTATGGGCTTCCCTGGTAGCTGAGTGGTAAAGAATCTTTCTGACAATGCAGGAGATGCAGGTTCAACCCCTGGATCGGGAGAAGATGCAAATTTTAACCCTGGAGAAGGAAACGGCAATGCACCCCAGTAATCTTGCCTGGGAAATCCCATGGACAGAGGGGCCTAGTAGATGACAGCCCATGAAGTTGCAAAAGATTCAGACATGACTTATTAACTAAACAGGAACTAAAGGGTGCAGGATTTCTTCTTGAGGGAACTAAACTCTTTTAAAATTAAATTGTAGTGATAATTGTACAACCTTATGAATATATTAAAGAATATTGAACTGGGCACTTCAATGAGTAAATTGCATGACATGCGAATTTTATCTCAAAATATACACACTGAGAACTTTGATATGCAACATACTATTTAAAGATCTAAGAAGGATGTAGATATAAGATTTGCCTATAATGAACTTAAAATAGTGGTTTGTGACTGTTTTTCCCATGGTGCTGCTGCTGCTAAGTCGCTTCAGTCGTGTCCGACTCTGTGCGACCCCATAGACGGCAGCCCACCAGGCTCCCCAGTCCCTGGGATTCCCCAGGCAAGAACGCTGGAGTGGGTGTTTTTCCCATATCTCTTTATATATAAAGGTATTGTTTTGTGTCACTCCCAGCTTGATAATGATGCCATTTGAAAGGAAGGCCTGAAGCACTCACCTAGGCCTTACTATTGCCTGTAGCCACTCCCCCCCACCAGATGTTTCCCAACCAAAGCCATATGTTGTGGCTGAGTTGGCCCTTGTGGTCCTTATTATGACTGAAGGATGATCATTAGGATCAACACTAATCATTAGGGAACTTTGAAAAAACAAGGTTTACTGCTTCCAGGTGCTAGAGGGTACAGAGCACATCAGGGGCCACCCAGTCAGATCTTAAGTGGAGAGAAGGAGCAAGGACCCAGGTCTTTGCCTTTATTGGAGTTGAGGGTGTGGTGTATAGGGTTTCACAGCTTCACTCTTTTTTCTTTAGTGTGAATTAGGTTTTATTTATTTTTAAAAATTTTATTGAAGTAGAGTTGCTTTACAGTATTGTGTTAGTTTCCAGTGTGCAGTGAAGTGACACAGCTTTACTCTTTATAGGTGAATTTAACTCAGAAGAGCAGGAATTAAAAGGGAAGAAGGAAGAGAAAAGCAGGGTCACCCAAGCGGTCACTCATCTAGGTTACCCAGGGCTTTCTACAAAGGGAACTTCATCGGTAGGGGCAGCCTGGCTCTTTGTGTAGTTGTGTAGCCGGATGTGTTTATTTAAGATTGGTGTCTGAAATGGATGCCTCAGTGTTAATGTCTTGAAAATGTGTGTCCACCCAAGTAAAATGAGATGAATTGATTATTAGTTTTCCTTACCGTGTCTTGTTATTGGGATGTTTTTCCTCTCCCTGCAACAACTGATGGGCACATCATAACTCTGAAGTTTCTGGTTACTTGACACTGAGCTTCTAGATTCTGGTCTCTGCACTGGTGGAGCAGAAGTCCACCTAGGGCACACAGACCACTGTGAAGTATGGATCCCAAACTTACCCCACTAATTTCATCTTGTATTTGTTCGCCATTCCTCCACATGTAAAACATCTATTCCCTTTCTTTTTCCTCTCTTGAATTCTTAAATCTCTGCACGCTCCCCACCCCACCCCAACTTTTTCTGTTGGTCCCTTATATAGACCTTTAGCAGTATTGATCCGCATCGATGGAATCTTAGAGTTGAGAATATTGAGACTCTTGATTTCTATCTTCTTTTTCATAAGTGGAAAAAGTAATATTCACACTCTAAAGCCTGAGACAAAGCCACGCACAAGGTATTATGAAAGCCTGAAGATGGGGCAAATGTGCTGAATTTGAAAATCCTGGAAATTTGTGTGGACAGAGCAAGGAAGTTTCCCCTTTATTGTAAAAGAGTTTTTTTTTTTTAATTTATTTTATGTAAGTATAGTCGATTTACAATGTTGTGGCAATTTCTGCTGCACAGCATAGTGATTCAGTTATAGGTATATATATATATTCTTTCTCATATTCTTTTCCATTATGGTTTATCACAGGATATTGAATCTAGCTCTGTACTATACAGTAGAACCTTATTGTTTATCCATTCTATATATAACATTTTTAGTTGATGCATCTTTCCAGGTAAAATCATTAAATGACTTTCCATTTTCTTATCTTTGCTTTCAAAGCCATCTTAAATTTAGCTTCAGTGCCTCTCTTCAGGCTTAATTTCTTTTAGTCCTCTTCAGATAGACAGATCTCATCATTTCTTTTACGGGCACTTTGTTCCACTTCTCTGCCCCTTGTATCAGGCAGACTTGAGCCTCCTTGCATCTGTGTGTGCAGATCCATGCTGCCTCCTTCAGAAACACTTTACCCAACCCAGAAGGCAACTTCCAGTTTGTATACCTTAACTTAATGATTCATGAACAAGAACTCTTCCCCTGAAAAATATCTTCTATGATAACTATTATTCATTTTATCTTCAATAAGCCTTTAAGGAATTCTTACTACCGTTAAGGTAAAATAGAATCAGATAAAACACTTGCTTTCAAGGAGATGGTAGATTAGGAGTTCTGTGAATGCACAGTGCAATTACAAAACCAGGTTAAAATAAAGCATCTTTATCTGGAAAGAAGCATCAATTTAAAATGTTATTTATAGAAGGGATGAACAAGGTCCTCCTGTATAGGTAGAAATTATAGTAGAATTTCCCAGAATGGGCCCCTCTGCTTCTCTGGAACTCTCTCAGGGTCCTTGTTGCTTTCTACCTGGTTTCCTAATGGAGTGCGTTCACAAGAATTCCTGCTCTACCATCTTGTGCATTCACAAGACTCCTAGTCTACCACCTACTTGAAAGCAACTGTTTTATCTTATTCTGTTTTAAATAAAGGATAGTAAGAATTTCTGAAAGGGTTATTGAAAATTAAATGAATAACAGTAAACTTAAAAGATATTTTTCAGGGAAAGACCTCTTGTTCATGAATCATTAAGTTGAGATATACACATTGGAAGTTACCTTTGTGAGATAAACCTTTTGAGGATTTTCCTGGTAGCTCAGCTGGTAAAGAATCCACCTGCAATGCAGGAGATCCTGGTTCAATTCCTGGATCAGGAAGATCCCCTGGGGAAGGTTACCCATTCCAGTATTCTTGGGCTCCCGTGGTGGCTCAGCTGGTAAAGAATCTGCTTGTAATGTGGGAGACCCAGGTTCAGTCCCTGGGTTGAGAAGATCCCGTGGAGAAGGGAACGGCTACCCACTCCAGTATTCTGGCTTGGAGAATTCCATGGACTGTATATACCATGGGGTTGCAAAGAGTCGGACACGACTGAACAACTTTCACTTCATTTTCACTTTGTGAGATAATTTGTAGCTTTAGTCAAGAGAGAGCATTCCATTTTTATTCAACTTCTTGTTTAAAAATTCCCTGGACTCTAGGATCAAGTTAATTCCCTGCCCCAACAGATATGCTGCTGCTGCTGCTAAGTAGCTTCAGTTGTGTCCGACTCTGTGAGATCCCATAGACTGCAGCCCACCAGGCTCCTCCATCCCTGGGATTCTCCAGGCAAGAACACTGGCTGCTGCTGCTGCTGCTGTTGCTAAGTCACTTCAGTTGTGTCTGACTCTGTGCGACCCCATAGATGGCAGCCCACCAGGCTCCCCCATCCCTGGGATTCTCAAGGCAAGAACACTGGAGTGGGTTGCCATTTCCTTCTCCAATGCATGAAAGTGAAAAGTGAAAGTGAAGTTGCTCGGTCGTGTCTGACTCTGTGATCCCATGGACTGCAGCTCACCAGACTCCCCCGTCCATGGGATTTTCCAGGCAAGAGTACTGGAATGGGTTGCCACTGCCTTCTCTGCAACAGATATGACCTAAGCTATTTACTACTTTTAGCCTTGGACTGCACATTTCTTATTTTTTTTAATGAAACATTTACTGACTCTAAGGAAAGAAAAAACTGGGTGAGAAAGAAAAAGGAGATGTAATTAAAGGACACAATTTCCCTCAGCTGTGGACAATATACATATAACAGTAATCATGTTTATTCTGAATATTGATTTGATAAAAATAGCATGGAAGAGCCTGCACCACTACAGAAATTTGGTGGATAATATCTAAAGTTGACTGACCAAGAGATGGCAGAGAATTATATTTTGGGCCACAGGAAGGAACATACCTGAAGGAGAACGCTGGCTGTTGAAAGTCTTTGGGGTGATGGGAGGTATGAACCACTTTTCTTCAATATAAGCTTTGTAGTATTTGATGTCCGTATGGACTGTGTTTATATAAAATAAATAATACATTAAAAGTCAGATAAACTAATTTTAAAATGTCAGCATGATAGAATCATTTACTATTCAAATAGTCACATGCATGCAGTAGGCCCTGGAAAGCACTGTGGAATGAATCATGCTGCACATTTCTAAATTGAGGGAAATGATATTTTTGACCTCGGCTTCCCTGCCTGAAAAGTAGAATTTGACAGTATCCCTTTCATAAACGGTGTAACAATTTAGGCAAAGTGTTTACCAGGATGCAGAGCACACACCACTACAAACACTTTATCTTCTCCTTTAGTGATTATCCACAAACATACAAAGCTTTGCTAATTAAATACATGATAGACACTGTCTTAAACTAATGGTGGTAGAGGATTTACAAAGGACTGGCTAGAACTACATATAATCTGACCATCCCTTCCTGTTCAAATCAGGATTCTTAAACTCCAAGTTTCTTAGAAATTTGAAATCTGCACAATTTACATCTACTCCCAAGTAACTCATAATGGAAGTGTTTATATATATATACATATATATTTACCATATTTGTTAGAAAATAAATGCTTTGGAAATCTAGTCAAGAGGAGAAAATAATTGCTAGTGTTTAAATTGTTTATCATAGGGTCTTTTTATACACATAACAGAAAAGTAAGGTCCATTTCTCCAAGTCTTTCTGAATTTTCTAACTATACTTAATCATCATTAAGCCTTAAATGATAAGCAAGATCAATGGGATTGTTGTGAAAACATGATAAATTACTTCTTGCCACCAACTACATTTTAAAATATTAAAAGACTGGAGGTTTATTTAAAGTTTTTGATTATATTGAATATTTTATCTCTAAGACAAATATAAGCATATATATAGAAAAGGTAACAAAGTGATTTTGTATTTAAACTAAATGCATATTAATTAAGGTAGATTACTTTTGCCACATTTAAACTTAAAAGTAAGGTGGCAGTGAAAATTGAGCAAGGTTATGCTTTGTGATTCTAGTGTAAAAATACTCCAGAGTTGTGAAGCACTCTTTAATCTTTGTTTAGAACTCCTAAATAGAATGTTTAGAGCAGCATTGAAATGTTGGCTCTCTACTCACGTAAAACGCACACCATGTGCCAGAGCAGTTCATGCAGAACCATCCAAAGATGCATTCCTGCCCTAACAATCTGAACATAACTGTAGGGCTGGTTTTAGTGTCAGCCCTGAAGGCCATCTTCTCACTCTTGCAGAACATCACAGTGGAAAACATAAAAGCTCCCTTTGTATCTGGCAGATGGTCATGTACCTGCCACTGAGGTCATCTTCCATCTATGAGGGGACTTCTGGTTTCTAGATCTTTGTTTCCCTTGCCCCCAAACCTGTTTCTCTATGTTACTTTAAGTGAAAGTGTTAGTTGCTCAGTCATATCTGACTCTGCAACCCCATGGACTGTAGCCCGCCAGGAGTCCTCTGTTCATGGATTTCTCCAGGCAAGAATACTGGAGTGGGTAGCCATCCAGTATTCTTCTCCAGGGTATTTTCCCAACGCAGGGACTGAACCTGGGTCTCCTGCATTGTCTCTTTTTTCTTCAATTTTGATTATTAGAGGGATTTTCTTTGGATTATTATTGGTTTTTTCAATAGTTATCTATTTACAAATGCAGAATTATTATAGAGGAGCCCCAAGGAATGGAAACTTAGGAACTTGGGACAATGGTAAAGCAGAATATGATCTATAAACCACATAGCAAAATCATTTCTGTAGGCTTTTAGGATGCATCTGTTATCCTGCCCCTTTCCCAGCAAAGCCAAAACACTTGTGATGTAGATGGGTCTAGGTGTCCATATAACTAAAGGTCAACTTCACTTGGACATCAAAAAGGAGAAGATTATGGGGAATGAGGGTGATGAATGAGAAGATGAATAGCTTTCAGTGATTGTTTGAAAATAATTGCTAACGTCCTTCAGCCAAAGACCACCATGAACATCTGGAGTTCAGTAAATTGGGTCCATTACTTGTTGCTGTGAGGGAAAGCGTACATCATGGGGAACTGCAGGGTTTCTCAGTAAGAGGGTGTTAGTCCTTAACATATGCTTGCATTTTAGTTGAATAACTGGGAAGATGGCCCAGGGGCTACTCGGGACTGGATGTTGTTTATGACTGAGTATCTCAATAAATTTTATCTAAGGGGAGGATAGACTGTAATGCAGTTAAAGGTGTTATTGGTTAAAAGTAACAGTTATTCATTTAGCAAAATAGGGAACGTTTGCTATTTTGTGAGTTGCAAAATATCTTGTCTCAAGTAGATATTCTGTGTGTGTGTGTGTGTGTGTGTGTGTTTGCATGTGTGTACCACAGAAAAATAACATGGTTCAGTCATAAGTATGAAGTCAGTTTGTAGTAACCTTGCATTCTAACCATGAGGCTAGATCAGTTTCTGGATGTCAGGGGATACTTTTTCTCTTTCTTAGAAGGAAATCAAAGTTCATTTAATGCAGTTCATGTATTTTACAGATGAGGCATTTCATGCCCACAAAGATCATTCAAATGCTTAAGGTCATAGATCTGGACTTGTCTCAATAATGCATGCAACAATTATAGTATTTAATAACACTGCCATGCTTTAGACATGGTCTGTAGCATTTTATGTGTATTATGTCATTTAGCCCTTACAGCCACCCTAAAAGTCAAACATTGTGAGAAAATGAGGATGAAAAAGATCGATACTTTATCCAAATTACACAGCTAATACCTGACAGAGCTGGAATTCTATATCTGAATCTGGGTGTTTAGCTTCAAACTGCAGTCTGTAGTGCTTCTGCTGGTGGGGAAGAGCTGCCGCCTAAGAAGGATGTCCACAAATGATTGTGTTGTGTGGTCAAATAACTGGTAGACTTCTCATCCGTAGTATTAATTACTTTCAGACATCTCATACTTAAGGCAACCATTTGTAAGCCTTGTTTATCAAAACTAAATCAAAGAACATTTGACTAGGTCAGATATCTTAGAGAAAGAACCACTTTAAACTTGGTGTTGAACCAAAATGTTGAAACATATACAGCACACACAGCAAACAAGCAAAGTATCAGTAAAATGAGTGTACTACATAGAATGCAATAATAAACTCAGTAAACATCATTTTTATATGATTGCTCTATGGATGCTCACTATTCATCAAGAGGAAATATTCTTTAATTTTCTTATGTACATAGTTTCTTTATTCCATGTTACTAGTTTAGAGAACATTGATTTTTCTGTTTTCATGATGAGATAGAGAATTAAACAGTGAAATTCAATGCTGTCTCTAATGGTTAGACCATTAATTTAATGTAGTCAATGTTACTGCTAAGAGTTCTTTGAAAATCCATACTTTTGCTTTTATAATACTGAAGCATAATTAATTATAAAAGATATAATAAATGTTTCCAAAATGGACCTAGAATTAGATTTTAATAAGCTAGCTTCTTGTGTATTATATAGTACATAAGGTAATCAGCATTTTCTCAGCAAACTTTGGGATATGCACTTAGTAGTGGTGGGTCTTGATAAATAAAAATACAGTGAGGTTAGATACTCATATAAAGTCTGCCCTTTCTGTTCCCCTTTTGGCTGTTTATGAGTTTTGTCTATTTCATAATCATGTAAGCAAGTTCTTCATTAGCACAGTAGGTAGTGTGTCAGTCTCATAAAAGTGTAAATTAGAGAAGGAAGATGTAGGTACATAGCTGTTTAATGCCCATGAACCCATGTAGCTTTGGGCAGAGCATGTTTCATTATGATGAATATATAATTGCTACATGAGAGCTTGGTCTGAGCATACTATAAGATAATTGAATAATACATTCAAAATCTAAATGTGAATCATTTAAAATGTAGGATTTGTACCACTAAAAAATTACATTATTCTTGCAAGTGTTTTATTTGTTTCAAAGTCATGTCTGTCAAATCTTGCAGAGTTGTTACAGTTTTAATGAAGAGTCTAAATAGGGCCAATAACTGTGTTGTGACTCCCTATACTATAAAAGCTGGGTGTACTTTCATGCTATAACAATGTATGCAATGATAGTTGCATCTGAAAGCGAAGAATAGCTCTATTTGGATATCTGTGATTCTTCTTTCTAAAAATTATTTTATAGTTTATTGGTTCTTACATATGAAGCAGTTATTAAAAGTAGACTTTTAAAAATCTACTTGTCAAAAATCAGGGAACATCCAGTACCTGAGATATGCATAGAGAGACAGTAGTGAAGCTGGTGAGAGTTACCAAAAGTTCAGATTTGGGACAATTTTTGTTTCGGAAAAGATTGTTTCATAGCCTTCTGGGACACCCAACATGGAGGAAGCTGAGAAATCTAACCTAAAATCAGATGCATGCTAATGAGCCAACTTAAGAAGCTCCTTGTAATGTTTAGAGTAACTTTAAGAAAATAAATATATAGTAAAACACTCAAGAATGAAATTAAAATAGTAGACTAAAAGTATTTATTTATAATAAAGAAGGTAATCGAAGAGAAATGAAGGAAGAAAAAAGATAGGAGACATAATGAAAATAACAAATGTAATCTTTAAAGTCAACCATGCCATTAAGAATTTCTCAAGAGTACCATAGCAGTTAATGAATGGATAATTAAAAATCTTCCCACAAAGATAAGTCTAAGTCATCAGAGTTTTACTAGGAAATTCTACAAATACTTAGAGAAGAAATAATTTCAATTCTTTACAAACTCTAAAAACACACAGAAAGAAGAAATGCTCCCCAAATCATCTTATGAAGCCAAAATCACTCTGTTAGCAAAGACAGGCAACATTATCACAGGAAAGCAGCAACAAAAGCTACCGACCAATATTTATCACAAATGCAAGAATTCTCAATGAAATATTAATAAATGTTTTCTTCATTTAAAAGTGACTGTATACCATGATCTAGTGTAATTTATCCACTTGTGTTCAGAGGTAGTTTAAACCTAAAAATCCATTAGTGTAATATACCGTGATAATAGAAGAAAAGAAAATATTACATTACAATAGAAGTAGAAAAAAATTTGACAATGCTCAGAACCCAATTAACAGTAAAAAATAAACATCTTGCAGAAAATTAGGAATGAGAAGGGGAAAAAAGTCAACTTGATTTAAATAATCTACAAAAACTTATACTAAAATTATACTTAGTCATGAAATAATGAATGATTTGCTTTAAGACTGGGCCCAGAGAAAGAATGACTCTTTTTGTTATTTCTATCTAATACTGTACCAGAGATTCTAACTAATATACTGCTGCTGCTGCCGCTGCTAAGTCACTTTAGTCGTGTCCGACTCTGTGCGACCCCAGAGACGGCAGCCCACCAGGCTCCCCCATCCCTGGGATTCTCCAGGCAAGAACACTGGAGTGGGTTGCCATTTCCTTCTCCAATGCATGAAAGTGAAAAGTGAAAGTGAAAGTGAAAAGTGAAAGTGAAAGTGAAGTCGTGTCTGACTCTTAGTGACCCCATGGACTGCAGCCTACCAGGCTCCTCGGTCCATGGGATTTTCCAGGCAAGAGTACTGGAGTGGGGTGCATTGCCTTCTCTAAATATACTAAACGGACATAAAAGTAAGAATGGATTTAAAGCACATAAAGTAGAAAGGAAAAAATAAAATTGACTTTAATTTGGATTGCATATCTCTGTAAACAGAAAATCCCAGGGAAACACTCTAAAAACACTCTAAAACTAATAAAATTATCAAGGTCACAAAACATAACATCAATATACAAAAATCAGTTGTATTCTTGAATACTAGCAACAAACAATTAAAGTATAAAATCTTAAAAGTAATTTGACTCCCAATAGCTTCAAATAGAATGATATAATTAGCAATACAAATAACAAAATAATAAAATATGCATATTTAAAACTGAAAAATGTTGTTTATAAGTATTAAAGAAGATGTAAATAAATGAATAGACATTTCATTCTCACTAATTGGAAGATTCAATATTGTCAGCATAATACCCTCTAAATAAATCTATAAATTCAATGTAATTTCTGTCAAAACCTCAAGTGGTCTATTGTAAAAATTTACATGGTTGTCCTAAAATTTATCTAGAAATGCAAAGAACCTAGAATAAGGAAACCCATTTTGAAAAAGAACAAATTTGGAGAATGTATATTACGTGAATTTAAATCTTACTCAAGTGGCACAGTTATCAAGATACAGATGAATCAGAATCAAAGGTCAAGAAATAAATCTTTCCATTCATGGAAACTGATTTTTGACAATGATGCAAAAATGATTCAGTGGGGGAAAGAACAGTGTTATCAAAAGATGATGCTGGAACAATTGGATATTCACACATTAAAAAATAGAAAGGCTCTTATCTTAGACCATATATAAACATTAACTGGAAATACCTTGTAGATTTAAATATAAGTGCCAAACTATAAAACTTCTAGAAAAACAAAAAAAAAGTTTTTGTGGTCTTGAGTTAGGCAAAGATTTCTTATATAAAACCACAAAAATTGATCCCATGTAAGATAACCTTGATAAACTGGACTTCAAAATTAAAAACTGTGTAATTCATGAGTCATTAAGAACATGGAAAGATAAGTTGAAGATAGAGAGAGGATATTGTATATATAATTTATTCAAAAAAAGAATAGTCATTGCTGTTGTTCAGTCGCTAAATCATGTAAGACTATTTGAGACCCCAAGGACAAGCCACGTTGTCCTTCACTATCTCCCAGAGTTTGTTTAAATTCATGTCCATCCTCTGCCCCTCACTGCTCCTTTTACCTTCAATCTTTCCAAGCATTGAGGTCTTTTCCAATGACCTCAGTTTTTAAATTTTTTTTCTTTATATTGAGTTTCAACCTGGTTTTTTCACTCTCCTCTTTTACCCCCATCAAGGGGTTCTTTAGTTCTTCACTTCCTGCCATTAGAGTGGTGTCATCTGTATATCTGAGGTTGTTATTTCTCCCAGCACTCTGATTCCAGCTTCTGATTCATCCAATCAGACATTTCTCATGATGTACTCTACATATAAGTTAAATGAGCAGGGTGACAGTATACAGCCTTGACATACTCCTTTCCCAATTTGGAACCAGTCCATTGTTCTGTGTCCAGTTCTAACTGTTGCTTCTTGATCCACATACAGGTTTCTCAGAAGACAGGTAAGGTGGCCTGGTATTCCCATCTCTTTAAGAATTTTCTATAGTTTATTGTGATTCACAGAGCCAAAAGCTTTAGCATAGTCAACGAAGCAGATGTTTTTCTGGAATTCCCTTGCTTTCTCTATGATCCAATAAATATTGGCAATTTGATCTCTGGCTCCTCTGCCTTTTCTAAACCTAGTTTGCATAACTGAAAGTTCTCAGTTCACTGAGAACTGCTGAAGCCTAGCTAGAAGGATTTGGAGCAAAATTTTGTTAGCATGTGAAATGAGCACAACTGTATGGTAATTTAAACATTCTTTGGTGTTGCTTTTCTTTGGGATTGGAGTGAAAACTGACCTTTTCCAGCCCTGTGGCCACTGCTGAGTTTTCCAAATTTGCTGACATATTAAGTGCAGCATTTTCACAGCATCATCTTTTGGGATTTGAAATAGCTCAGCTGGAATTCCATCACTGCCATTAGCTTTGTTTATAGTATTGCTTCCTAAGGCCCACGTGACTTCACACTTCAGGATGTCTGGCTGTAGGTGAGTGATCATACTGTAGAGGTTATCCTGGTCATTAAGACTTTTAAAATATAGTTCTGTGTATTCTTGCCACTGCTTCTTTATCTCTTCTGCCTCAGTTAGGTCCTTACAGTTTCTGTCCTTTTTTGTGCCCATTCTTGCATGAACTATGCCCTTGATATCTCCAATTTTCTTGAAGAGATCTCTAGTCTTTCCCATTCTATTGTTTTCCTCTATTTTTTTGCATTGTTCACTTAAGAAGGCCTCATCTCTCCTTGCTATTCTCTGAACATCTATATTTTGTTGGGTATATCTTTCCCTTTCACTTCTTTCCCCTTGCCTTATGCTTCTCTTTTCTCAGTTATTTGTAAAGCTTCCTCAGACATCCACTTTGCCTTCTTGCATTTCTTTTTCTTTTTGATGGTTTTGGTCACTTCCTCCTGTACAATGTTATAAATGAAAAATAATTAATATCCTGAATGTGGCATTACAATTTCAATGGACATGGACTTAGGCAAACTCCAAGAGATGGTGAGAGACAGAGAATCCTGGCCTGCTGCCATCCATGGGGTTGCCAGGAGATGGACACGACTTGGCAACTGAACAACAACAGCAACAACAACCCTGGGTATATAAAGCACACTTAAAATTCAGTAATAAAAAAAACCAGATAATACAATTAAGTAACGAATCAAATAGTTCAAAACTATTTCACCAAAGAAGATACATACAACTAGTAAGTACACGGAATGATATTGAACATCATTTCTTGTTGTTAAGTCGCTAAGTTGCATCTCTTTTGGGACTCCATGGACTGTAGCTCTCTAGATTCCTCTGTCCATGGGATTTCCCAGACAAGTATACTGGAACAGGTTGCCATTTCCTTCTCCAGGAATCAAACCCAGGGATCAAACCTGCATCTCTTGCACTGGCAGGTGGATTCTTTTTCATTGATCCACCTGGGAAGTCGTCATTCCTCGTTGCTGCTGCTGCTTAGTACTTCAGTCATGTCCAGCTTTGTGTGATCCTATGGACTGCAAACTGCCAGGCTCCTCTGTCCCCGGGATTCTCTAGAATCCTAGAGTACTAGAATGGGTGCCATGCCCTCTTCCTGGGGATCTTCCCAAACCGAAGTTCAGACCTGGTTCTCCTGCATTGCAGGCATATTCTTTATTGCTGAACCACCTGTGAAGTCCTTATTCCTGATTAGGGAAATGCAAATTGAAACCACAATGCATTAAAAATCAATAATGTTTTAAAAACTATTTTAAAAACCACAGTGAAAAAAAAATAAATAAAAAAAATAAAAACCACAGTGAGATACCACTTAACATTCAAAGCAAAATGACCAAGAATATCAAGGGCTCACAGTGATGTGGAACCTTTACTCATTACTGATGAAAATTTTAAACAGTATAGTCATTCTGTAAACAGTTTCTTAGAAGTAAACAAGCCTTGATTATTCAGTGTCCCGCTAATGGTTATTTATCCTCCAGAAAATACAGGCATGTATTTACATAAGGACATGTATATGAGCATTCACAGCAACAGTATACAAAATATCTAAAATTTAGAAACAGTGCCTGTCAGCTACTGAATAGATAAAACGTGGTATATGCATAAAATTAAATACTCTTCTGTCATTAAAAGGAAAGGACTACTGAACTGCTGCAACTTGGATAAACCTTTAAAAACATTATGCAGAGTGAAAGATGTCAGAAACAAAAGGTGATATTATATGATTTTATTTATATAAAATATCTATTAAAGGCAAGCTTTAGATGCAGAACGATTGTTTGCAGCCTAGGACTGAGGTTAGGACCAAGAGGTAACTGTCAACAAGCACCAAGGAATTTTTTGAAGTGGAGGAAGTGTCCTATTACTGAATTGCTATGGTTGTGTGTGTGTGCTAAGTCACTTCAGTTGTGTCCAACTCTGTGCGACTCTATGGATGGTAGCCTGCCAGGTTCCTCCATCTATGGGATTCTCCAGGCAAGAATTTTGGAGTGGATTGACATGCCCTCCTCCAGAGTATCATCCCAACCCAAGGATCGAACCCATGTCTCTTATGTCTCCTGCATTTGCAGGCAGGTTCTTTACCACTAGCACCACCTGGGAAGCCCTGTTATGTTTGTACAGCTCTGTAAATTCATTAAATTTATTAATAATTGTGCACTTATAAGTCAAATTGTGTGAAATGCCAATTATTTCTCATTAAAGTTATAAAAAATATTAATGAAAAACAGATAAAACTTGATTGTGCTTTTCTATTTCACTTTATAGACTGCTATGTGTTTTTAAATTTTTATTTTATTTTGCATATTTAGCAGACTTGGCAAAATTATTTCTAGTCTGTAGAGGAAAAGTGAATCAAGCTTTCCTTGGGTTCTGCAAATCTGTGATATCCTTCCTGGAGCTTCATGACTCACAATCGCTTCAGTTTTTAGACTGGCCAAGCCACAGAAAATACTATATTTCAAGCCTTCATCCTTTGCTTGTGGTTCCTGGCAATGCCTCAGCTTCGATTTGTCTTTCTGGGAAAGGCCTTTTTGTTACCAACACTCACTTTTATCCAGGCACCATAGCATCTCTCATATGGAAACTTCTCTGGCTATATTCTCAGTATACTGTGGAAATCTCCTGTATTTCCATGGTATCATGTTCCAAGCTCATAAGAGCCCTTGCAAACATGTAGACTTGATAGCAGTTTCTATCCTTGGCATAGGTTATGATACCCTTGAGTTTAAAGACTACCTTGCTAACCTTTGTGCTGTTTGTTTATGGCATGCAGAAAAGCCATCACACAATTTTTATTGTCTGATTATTTGCACGGATGGTTTTGGAGAATAAGAAGTTAAGGGAATGTCTGAAGACCTAAAATGCATTCTTCTGTTTAAAAATCTAATATTTATTTTTGTAGGTTTAATGAAACTGTGTATCACCTTAAGATTATTTTGCTTTTATCAGAAGGTGCTAAAATATACATCATTTGACTTTGACTTACACTCACTACATCAATTGCTCAGATCATTACGTTTGCTCATCATTTTTTTAACCAGGTTCTAGGAATTCTTTTGTTCCTGAAAAGATTGACTGACTGATCCACTGAGGTGTCTTTAGTCCTCCTCTGATGGGCACCTGGGTTTGGACAATTATTCAGAGGAGAAAACCTTGAATCATAATTGTTGATAACAGGGCATTTTTAAAGTTTTATGTATTCCCAGTATAAAGCCTCTGCAAAACTTTTCTTATCAAAGCAGTCTACTACAAAAAAGAAAGTAACACACAGGATTTATTGTCTTTATAACTCATTTGGTACATCAGTAACACGGTACTGTTAGCTGTATTTTAGTATATTCATAGATTACAAAGTTGACCAGAGAGCCCTTCAGGACTCTTATTTATATTTCTTATTCCCCCACTGTTGCTCCAGAGTACTATACACAAGTCAGTAGCAGATAAACACTTTTTATTGATTGATTGATTCTCAAGACTTCTGTGATTAATTGATGCTTTTGAACTGTGGTGTTGGAGAAGACTCTTGAGAGTCCTTTGGACTGCAAGGAGATCCAACCAGTCCATCCTAAAGGAGATCAGTCCTGAGTGTTCATTGGAAGGACTGATGTTGAAGCTGAAACTCCAATACTTTGGCCACCTGATGCAAAGAACTGACTCATTTGAAAAGACTCTGTTGCTGGGAAAGATTGATGGCAGGAGGAGAAGGGGACGACAGAGGATGAGATGCTTGGATGGCATCATCGACTCAATGGACATGGGTATGGGTGGACTCCGGGAGTCGGTGATAGACAGGGAGGCCTGGCGTGCTGCGGTTCATGGAGTCACAAATAGTCGGACACGACTGAGCAACTGAACTGAACTGAAATGTGATCAACCTTGAAATTGAAGCTGCTCCTTAAGAACTGGGCTTCCCTGATGGCTCAGATGATAAAAAAATCTGTGTGAAACGCAGGAGGCCCTGGTTTGATCCCTCTGTCTGGAATGGCTACCCATTCCAGTATTCTTGCTTGGGAAATCCCATGGACAGAGGAGCCTGGAGAGCTACACCCTTTGGGTCACAAAGAGTTGGACATGAGTGAGCGACTAACACTTTCACTTCATTTTCCCTAAGAATTAATCCTTTATCTTCGTTTTCTGACAGATGATTGATTACAGGATCAAATGTCCCTGTCATGTCAACTCAGATTTTAGAGTGAAGTAGGTGTAATTCTGACGTGATTCAAATTCTGCAGATCTGCATCAAAAGAGAAAGGGAACAGCATGTAACTATCAGAGCCATATATTTAGATGACATTTAAATTTACATATGAAACTTGGTAACTTCAAGGTAGGTTGACAGATGAAAGTTGGTCACTTCAAGGGAGTCTGAAATCTTATTCATTTATGAACTCAGGGATTTGGGAATTCTCTGAACTCAGAAGCACTATGGGGAAAAAGGGATGGAGAGGGACTTGATATCTCTTGAGTATCCATTAGAACTAAAACATCATCTGGCATTTGTATTACTGGTTTCATAATGTGCCTAGTGAAATTTATCACATCTAAAGTTGCAGGGCTAATGCTAGGGACGGAATGAAACACCAACACTGCAGAGTGGTTTGAAATCAAGAGGACTTTTTTTCTTTTTTCCAGTCATTAGGCCACTGCTGGAGAGAAATAACCGAAACATCTGCTCCTGTATCCACTAATCCTTCAAACTGTCTATCTTCAATAATCAGTGACATTAAAGGACGAGAGTCATTAATAAGCATTTCCCAAAATATACTTTGTCCTGTACTTCCAAAACCACCGACTCTCTCTCCCTACCTCAGCCTTGTCGGCAGCTACCGGAAATAGGGATGCATAAGGTGGTGCGGAAGGGTTAACAGCCTTGGAAGTTCGTTTTCTATTTGATAAAGCCTTCCGAAAGGCAGCAGTCATTGCCTCTACAGAATCTGAATCCTCCCCAGAACTCGCATCTCTATCTGTCTCTGTGAATGAATCTGTACTATCATCCGGAGGTTTGGGCGGAGGCCGAGGTGAAGCCCCCTCCTCACGTCTACCTTCCTTCTCCTCACTCATAGGCACATCCTCAGACAGGGGATCTTCCTTCTTAAGAGAACATGAGCCGGCCTCACTATCAGCAGCCATTAATTTTAAAGCCTGCGTTATAGCGCTACATAGAGCCCACAGCCTTAAAGGAATCACATTTCCTTTTTGATGTTGCTTTCTTAACTCCTTCTGTACCACTTTCCATTCCTTCAAATTCAGCTGTACTTTTGTTTGATATTGAAACCAATAGCAATGCTGCTCTATAAGGCAGAACAACTCACTCAAGCGGCGAGTAGACGTTTTAATTCCTATAGAATGCAGGAGCCCCTTAACCAGCTCCATATATTGTGACTTTAAAGACGGGGAATTCCCCATGGTTTTTTCTTTTTCTTTTCTCTTTTTTCTGTTCTTTTTCTCTTATTTTTCTTTTTCCCGAAAGTCCCCCTTTCAGCGTCCCGCCCCGGGGTGCTTACCCTTTTGGGTTTTTTTCTTTTTTCTTTTCTCTTTTTCCCGAAAGTCCCCCTTTCAGCGTCTCGCGCCGGGGTGCTTACCCTTTCGGTTCTGTCGTGCCCCACGTTGGGCACCAGATGCTAGCGACGGAATGAAACACCAACACTGCAGAGTGGTTTGAACCTTTTTACTTTACTACCTCTGCTTCTTGCCACTGCTTTACTTTATATCTTTTCCACAACAATCTACAGGGAAAGTTGCCAAACACCATAATTCAGCGACTATACAGTGCACAGGCGTGGAGCGAGATAACCTTAACCTTAACTTATTTACTGCAGCTAAGACTTTGTCTCAGGGAACTTCCTTGTCAACTTAGAATCCGTTTTGTCCCTGGGTCTGTTACTTTTGAGGAATCAGAGAAACATCCTTGTGTGCAAGAAATGTTCTTTTCCCACGGGAACAAACAGAGGATTCTTGACTGAACATCTTGTTTGCAAGAATGTTCAGCCCTGGTTGAGAGTCTCCTTTGCAAGCACTTCTCAACCTTTCTTATACCTTGTTCCCTACAGCTAATATCAATCTTTTTTCTGATTTGGGGTAGGAAAAAAGGAAAACAGTTTAAAAAATCCAAATGCTGCACATTAGAATTGTATGGAAAGGCACTTCTAGGTATTTATATCAGAGTTTCTGGAGGTGACAATCAAATATCACTATTCCTTTTAAGCTTTCCAGATTATTGCAACATGTAGCCAAGCCTAAAAACAAATTGCTTATTAATAGACCTTTTGTTGGTATTCTTCATTGTCTTTACATATCTCAGTTAAAATAGTGATGCAGTAAGAACATTAGCATATTTTGTAACTTGCTATGACTCAGCAGTTCCACTTCTGGGTATACATCCCCCAAACCCCAAAATTTTAATTCAAAAAGATGCATGCACCACAGTGTTCATTGCAGCATTATTTACAACTGCCAAAGTATAGAAGCAACTTAAGTATCGATCAGCAGATGAGTGGATAAAGAAGATGCAGTGTATACACACAATGGAACACTACTCAGCCACAGAAAGAATGAAATATTGCCATTGCAGCAACATGGATGAACTTGGAAGGCACTGTGCTAAGTGAAATAAGTCAGAGAAAGGCAAACACTGTATGATGTCACTTATATGTGGAATCTATAAAATGCCTCAAACTAGTGTATAAAATAAAGAAGCAGACTCACAGATTTAGAGAACGAACTAGTGGTTAGCAGTGGGGAGAGGACTGAGCAATGTAGAGAGGGAAGAGCAATGTAGAGGTGGGGGGGGCGGCTGGAAGGATTATTATGGGGTTATATGAAATAGTGTGTGAAACTGTTAAAAACTAAAGCACCATAGAATTTAAAGAATTTTTCATTCAATAATAAAAAAGAGAGATTGTAGCAAGTGGATATGGAGATCTACTCATCTTGAGGCTGCCCAAGACAAGCCTTGTATGTAAATTTCCTTGCCCATTAAACCTTTATATTAAAATATAAGGAGATACTGACAGAAGCAGCATTGTTGTAGAAATTTTTAACCTATTTTGCACAGTTTTTTATACATTTCTACCCCAATATTCTGCATGACAAACATATGAATAGCATATGAGCTGAATATATCTATTGTCTTTTGCTAACTCTAAAAATCCCCGTAGATAAATATACCATATTCATGAACCAATATGAGAACTTCTTTTCTATTTTTTTAAAACAGCAGAAAGTTTTCAACCATATAGGGAGTGTATAATGTTTTAGAGGTCATTGTCTTTCCT
Source organism: Oryx dammah (assembly GCF_014754425.2). Taxonomy (NCBI): domain Eukaryota; kingdom Metazoa; phylum Chordata; class Mammalia; order Artiodactyla; family Bovidae; genus Oryx; species Oryx dammah. The sequence continues at coordinate 64,998,666 of NW_024070185.1, read as the reverse complement.
GAGATGTCTGTAAAAATAATTTACACAGGGCCTCATTGGCTTTTCAGTCTTCTTAAATCTTTATTAATACTACATAAGATAAATAATCATTTGTATTAAAAAATATTTTTTGGTTTCCAGTTCTACATTTAAGGATCTTGGAAGTCACCACTCCATCCTAACAACAAGTAAAAAGTTGAACAGACTGCAAAATCAACAGCTTATCTTGGATCCACTGGAGAAGGTACTGCCAGAGCTGCTCCAGATTTTTGCTAAAAACCCAACAACCCCCTCACTTTTAGCAGGAGTGTCCTCGCTCACAAACTTCCAACCCTCACCTTTATCAGGAGTTAACAAAAATCTTTAAATTAAAGGGTCCACATATAAGAAAGAAAGCTATAAACAAGCAAACAAAAAAATCAGATGGAATCTATTGGGACCAGATGACAATGAATTGACCTCAAACAGACTCTGAGTCTCATTATACACTGATTTATACTATATTAACATACTAAATGACACACTTACTGGTGCTGGTGACTAGCACCAGACATTAAGGACCAACAATGTATAAAAAGGAGGTGGTAATCCATTCCCTCAGAAAAAGCCGTGCCCTATTGTGAGATTTACCTCTAGCTGCTCTACCAAGTTCCCACAGTAAGTATTAGAGAAAAATCCCTGCTGCTGGCAGGGGTAGGGGGAAAGAAACCACTTTGAAATGCAGCAGAGAAATAGAACCTAAGAAAAATAAATAAAATAAAGCCTAAGAAAAAAAATTTTAATGTTGAAAAAAAAAAAAAAAAACTACTGTACCAGAAATGAAGAATGACTTTGATTGTGAATAGTAGCCAAATATGCCACCCCAAAATATGCCATTTGGCATAAGGATCATTTTGAGTTAAAGGTACTTGAGAAACAGTAAATATAAGAAAAACAGACATTCCAACCATTCTTCTTTTTCTTAAAGATGAAATTCTCATGTGACAGATGACCTTCATATACCATAAGGAAAGTAATATTCTTATCATCAAAAACAATAAGTTGAGACCTAGAGAATTTTATATAAACAGGCCTTGAAAAAAAATTCTTGTATTCCTTTAGCTTCCCTGCATAATGTATTTTTTCACACTTACCTCTCTTTGTTCAACCTAATATAAAAGCATGAGGTTCTGCCATTTTGGGGGGTCTTCCTTTTCTTGTGAGAGCTCTTGTGTCGTGTAAAATGTGTAAATTTGTATTTTTTTTCCTCTTGCTAATCTGTTTTATGTAAGCTTAATCCTCAGGCCCAGCTGAAAACTCTAAGAGGGTAGAGGTAAAAATGTATCTCCCCTGCAATGGGTTTCTTAGCAGACTGAACATGGCTGGTGAAAGAATGTCTGAGTTAGAAGGTTTCTCAATAAAAGCCACAAAAAATGAAAAGCAAAGAGAACAAAGATGGAAAAAACAGAACAAAATATCCAAGGACTTTGGGACAATTGCAAAGGGTGTAACATACATGCAATGAGAAAACCAAAATGAGAAGAAAGTAAAGAACAAAAGGAGCACTTGAAACAGTAGTGATGAAAAATTTTTCCAAATTAATGTCAGACACCAAACCACAGACCTGAGAAGCCCAGAGAACAGTAAGCATGATAAACGTCAAAAAGTCCTATACCTACATACATCGTTTTCCATTAGAGAACATCAGAGACAGACAAAAAACATCCTGAGAGAGGCTAGAGAAAGCAAACACCCTATCTCTAAAGGAAAAATTACAACCAGCTTCTCAGAGAACATGCAAGCAAGAAGAGATGAAGTGAAATACTTAAAATGTTGAGAGAAAACAAAAGCAAAACACCAAGCTAGAATTCTGTACCCTAGGAAGTTATTCTTCAAAAGTGAAAGAGAAATATTTCCTCAAACAAATAAAAATTGAAGAAATGTGTTGCCCAAAAGACTTGCCTTATAAGAAATGTTAAAAGAAGTTCTTTAAAAAGAAAGAAATAATAGAAAGCACAAGTGTGAATCTACATAAAGAAAGAAAACATTGATAAAGGAATGAGCGAAATAGAAAATTTTTTAAATGTAGAGACGCAGACATAGAGAATGGACGTGTGGACTCAGGGGTGATGGGATGGGATGAACTGGGAGATTGGGATTGATATAAATACATTACCATGTATAAAATAGGTAGCTAGTGGGAACCTGCTGTATATAGCATAGGGAGCTCAGCTCAGTGCTCTGTGGTGGCCAAGATAGGTGGGACAGGGTGGGTGGGAGAGAGATTTAAGAAGGAGGGGATGTATAGATGATTCACTTTGTTGTACAGAAGAAGCTAACATAACATTGTAAAGCAACTATATCCCAATAAAAAATAAATATGACTATAAAACAGACAAATTAAAAAAAAAAAAAAACTAAAGTAAAGTTGCTTTAATGTCATCCACCCTCCCGGTTTGGTTCCGGTTCAGCAGTATTCTCATTATAAATAGTTTTTCTTGAAACAAAAAATTTTTTAATGCCAGTCATCCTCTTACAGGGCTTCTTAAAATGCACTTCAATCAGTCTCACTCAAGGAAGCTATAGACCATCAAGGGGTTGAGAGAAGCGTTAATATCCTCTGCATAATATTTGCACTTGGTATGATAATTTCAATAAAGCCATTTCCATAGCTGAAAGAGAAACAGTAGATCATTACAGAAATTCTGCTCTGTTATTAGAAAACAATTCAGAAACAAGCCTCCCAATGCTCAAATTCACTTTAAGACAAAAACAAATACTCTACACTTCCTTAGATAGCAAGGCATGATAATAATTTTCTCATCAACTATGATAAGTTCTACTTTCTCCAGTGTGTTTTCTGTTACAGTTTCCTGAAGATAAATATATCCTGAATAACCAACAAAAATTAAGTCAAATAAAATGCCCAAGAGTCCACAGACTACAAAAAAGCTACAGAGCAATAAAGTCCATGAGTTTAGAGATAGAGCCTGTAAGAAATTTCTCATCTGTTTTTTGCCTTTTTTTTTTTTTCCCTAAAGAGCTCAGGTGAAAAGTTTCTGGTAGGTATGAGGGGAAGATCTGTGTTGCAGGAGGGAGGCTCCAATGTTGCATCTGGAAGCTCCTAGCCTTAAATCGCTTCCACAAAACCCTATCGATATAGGAAGTGAATAAATGTTCTAGTCTAGGACTTCCCTGGTAGCTCTGCTGGTAAGGAATCCACCTGCAATGCGGGAGACCTGGTTTCGATCTCTGCTTTGGGAAAATCCTCTAGAGAAGGGATGGCTACCCACTCCAGCATTCTTGGGTTTCCCTGGTGGCTCAGCTGGTGAATAATCTGCCTGCAATGTGGGAGACCTGGGTTCCATCTCTGTGTTGAGAAGATCCCCTGGAGAAGGGAACAGCTATCCACTCCAGTATTCTGGTCTGGAGAATTCCATGGGCTGTATAGTCCATGGGGTCACAAAGAGTTGAACACAACTGAGTGATTTTCACTCACTACTGTGGGTGCCTTGTTGGAAAGAAAGGAAGGTCCAAGAGTGCTCTGAGGACTATCTATCTCAGCTCTTTCCCTCAGATCTTAAGGGTACTAAAATGTAGAACTCAGTTCTGCCAAGTGTCCTTCACATGGCATAAGCTGGTACAATTCCTGTGGGCAGGTGGTTGTTCATTCCAGGAATCCAAGGCATTAACTGTGCTGGACAGAAAGAAAAATGGTGTCATAAAATTCTCACTTCCTTATGTGTTGGAGAAGTAGAACCCAGATTGTGACATTGAAATGGGCAGGGCCAGCTCTTCTCACACACCATGCTGGGCTACTATGTATCTACATGTGTAATAATTAGGCAGAGATCTTTAAATTCTGTAAACCTGGCAGCTCAGGATCAAGTGTTTTTCTTAACTATTTTTGTATCACTGAGAAGTCATATTTTCAATGGAGAAACGTTTTGGAGACTTCATCCTAGAGGGGTGGAATGGGATGGGACACGGAAGGGAGGTTCCAGAGGGAGAGGACATATGTATACTTATGGCTAATTCATATTGATAAATTGCAGAAGCCATCACAATATTGTAAAGCAATTATCCTCCAATTTAAAAAACAGAACAAAACAATGTTGATGCCTCCACCAAGATGAATAGACAGAATCTTCAGGGTAGAACACAGGTAAGGTTCACTCTTAAAACTCCACATGTGGGCTTCCCCTGTGGCTGAGTGGTGAAGAATCTGCCTGCCAATGCAGGGGACACAGGTTCGATCCCTGATCTGGGAAGATCCCACATGCTACAGAGCAGCTAAGCCTGTGCACCACAACTACTGAGCCTGTGCTCTAGAGCCCGGGAACCACAACTGCTGAGCCCATCTGCTGCAACTAGGTGCTCTGAAACCAGAGAAGCCACCACAGTGAGAAGCCAGAGCACTGCAACAGAGAGTAGGCCCCACTCACCACAATCAGACAAAAGCCCACACAGCAACAATGACCCAGCACAGCCACAAAAAAAAAAACAAGTAAAATTATTTTAAAATGACCTCGTTGATTAGATATAAAAATGACATAGGTGACTATATCCCCTATGCATATAGCTGATTTGATTTTTCATTTTTAGGCCTTTCTTCTTAGTTTTCTAAGGCTATTGGCATAAGCTCAAGTGGCCGTATCTATAATAGCAGCCTGGATCTCCTCAGAGTCAAATGTTTGTCTGCACACTTCCCTGCATGGTTTTCTGTGCTTCATTTCAGCTGACCCATGAGTTTTAAAGATAAAGCAGCTTTGATTCAACCTGGCTTTTTGTTTAGTGATTTAGGAAGAAAAAAGATGGATAGACTGAAAAGTCTCCCCAAAACATATATATTTCAAGAAACTCCCATGCCTATGCCATCTGTCTTTCCTGATTTCTTCAAGTCCATTAATATTAATTGATGCTTAATTATGCTTCTTACTCCACAGTGATGGAAAGGGACCCATCAGTGCTGAACTGGGGAATTGTTTTAACAAGCACATTTACAAATTTAGAACAGAGGCCATTCAGAATCTGAGACATACAGAGTACACCAAGAACTGGAGGAATAACACATAGGAAAAATACCAAATTCAAATGGATGCCACAAACTAGCCCTGATTTATTTTATTGTTACAAATAACTCAACCAAGTCTACCTTAAAATGTGTCCATCTTCAACCTCGCTCACACCATAACTTGTATCTCAAGGGGATGGTTTTTTTATTATCTAAATTTTACTCATTCTTCAGGCTCTACCTAAATCCCATCTTTCTGTGAAGGTGTCTCCCGGTAATCTTCAATAGCAGTATCACCTTCTGCTTCTAGATTCCTGGCCAGGAGAGGAGTAGAGCAGGTGGAACAAAGCATTCTATGTTCACAAGGGCTGCCTATTTTTTCACTTACAGAAACTGAACTAGTGCCTCTATTTTGAACTGGCCCAGGGGCTTCCCAGGAGGTGCTAGGGGATAAAGAACCCGCCTCGCAATGCAAGTAGATGTAAGAGACGTGGGTTTGATCCCTGGGTCAGGAAGATCCCCTGGAGGAGGACACGACATCCAGTATTTTTGCCTGGGAGAATCCCAGGGACAGAGGGGCCTGGTGGGCTACAATCCATACAGTCGCACAGAGTCGGACACGACTGAAGTGGTTTAGCATGCCACAGAGTCCGAAACAACTGAGTATTCATTCATCATCGATTATTTCACTTTCTTTTCCATACAATGAATCCAGCCATTTCTCACCTTTCCAAAAAAGTAATACCTACTTTATTTTTAGTAATATTTCTGTGTTTTTTATCTCACCAATAATGCCTGAACATTATGAGCTGTCAGCCTTGATTCTTGTGCTTTTGAATACGTTTTGTTCTTTTCTGAATAGGTCAGTGCTAGGAACCCAATGTATCTTCCGTAAATACCTATTTCCTCTATTTTGATTTTAAGTTTCCCCCAAATTTCCTTTTATAGGCTTCCCTGGTGGCTTTTGCATGAAATGTTCCCTTGGTATCTCTGATTTTCTTGAAGAGATCTCTAGTCTTTCCCATTCTGTTGTTTTCCTCTATTTCTTTGCACTGATCACTGAGGAAGGCTTTCTTACCTCTCCTTGCTAGTCTTTGGAACTCTGCATTCAAATGGGAATATCTTTCCTTTTCTTCTTTGCCTTTCACTTCTTTTCTTTTCACAGCTATTTGTAAGGCCTCCTCAGACAGCCATTTTGCTTTTTTGCATTTCTCTTCCATGGGGATGGTCTTGATCCTTGTCTCCTGTATAATGTCACGAACCTCTGTCCATAGCTCACCAGGTACTCTGTCTATCAGATCTAGTCCCTTAAATTGATTTCTCACTTCCACTGTTTAATCATAAGGGATTTGATTTAGGTCACATCTGAATGGTCTAGTGGTTTTCCCTACTTTCTTCAATTTTGTGCAAAGATGGGCTCAATAAAGGACAGAAATGGTATGGACCTAATAGAAGCAGAAGATATTAAGAAGAGGTGGCAAGAATACACAGAAGAATTATACAAAAAAGATCTTCACAACCCAGATAATCACGATAGTGTGACCACTCACCTAGAGCCAGACATCCTGGAATGTGAAGTCAAGTGGGCCTTAGAAAGCATCACTACGAACAAAGCTAGTGGAGGTGATGAAATTCCAGTTAAGCTATTTCAAATCCTGAAAGATGATGCTGTGAAAGTGCTGCACTCAATATGCCAGCAAATTTGGAAAACTTAGCAGTGGCCACAGGACTGGAAAAGGTCAGTTTTCATTCCAATTCCAAAGAAAGGCAATGCCAAAGAATGCTCAAACTACTACACAATTGCACTCATCTCACACGCAAGTAAAGTAATGCTGAAAATTCTCCAAGCCAGGCTTCAATAATACATGAACCATGAACTACCAGATATTCAAGCTGGTTTTAGAAAGGACAGAGGAACCAGAGATCAAATTGCCAACATCCACTGGATCATCAAAAAATCAAGAGAGTTCCAGGAAAAACATCTATTTCTGCTTTCTTGACTATGTCAAAGCCTTTGCCTATGTGGATCACAATAAACTGTGGAAAATTCTGAAAGAGAGGAGAATACCAGATCACCTGACCTGCCTCTTGAGAAACCTATATGCAGGTCAGGAAGCAACAGTTAGAACTGGACATGGAACAACAGACTGGTTCCAAATAGGAAAAGGAGTACATCATGGCTGTATATTGTCACCCTGCTTATTTAACTTATATGCAGAGTACGTCATGAGAAATGCTGGGATGGATGAAGCACAAGCTGGAATCAAGATTGCCTGGAGAAATATCATTAACCTCAGATATGCAGATGACATCACTCTTATGGCAGAAAGTGAAGAGGAACTAAAAAGCCTCTTGATGAAAGTGAAAGTGGAGAGTGAAAAAGTTGGCTTAAAGCTGAACATTCAGAAAACGAAGATCATGGCATCCGGTCCCATCACTTCATGGCAAATAGATGGGAAACAGTGGAAACAGTGTCAGACTTTATTTTGGGGGCCTCCAAAATCACTGCAGATAGTGATTGCAGCCATGAAATTAAAAGACGATTATTCCTTGGAAGGAAAGTTATGACCAACCTAGATAGCATGTTCAAAAGCAGAGACATTACTTTGCCAACAAAGTCCATCTAGTCAAAGGCTATGGTTTTTCCAGTGGTCATGTATAGATGTGAGAGTTGGACTGTGAATAAAGCTGAGTGCCGAAGAATTGATGCTTTTGAACTGTGGTGTTGGAGAAGACTCTTGAGAGTCCCTTGGACTGCGAGAAGATCCAACCAGTCCATCCTAAAGGAGATCAGTCCTGGGTGTTCATTGGAAGGACTGATGCTGAAGCTGAAACTCCAATACTTTGGCCACCTCATGCGAAAAGTTGACTCATTGGAAAAGACTCTGATGCTGGGAGGGATTGGGGGCAGGAGGAGAAGGGGATGACAGACAGTGAGATGGCTGGATGGCATCACTGACTCAATGGGCATGAGTTTGGGTAAATTTCAGGATGGACAGGGAGGCCTGGTGTGCTGCGGTTCATGGGGTTGCAAAGAGTCGGACACGACTGAGTGACTGAACTGAACTGAACTGACCTGGTGGCTTAGTGGTAAAGAATCTGCCTGACAACGCAGGAGATGTGGGTTCAACCCCTGAGTCAGGAAGATCCCCTGGAGAAGGAAATGGTAACCCACTGGCAACCCACTCCAGTATTCTTGTCTGGAGAATCCCATACACAGAAGAGCTGGCGAGAGACAGTCCATGGGGGTCATAAAGGGTCAAACATGACAGCAACTAAATAATAACAAAATCTCTTTCTATACTTTGTTCTTAACATGTGAAGCAAAATATATATGATACTCTTTTGGACTAGATATAAGCAGCTAAAACTTTCACTACACAGACTATGGCACAGCCCAGTTGCTGGGTAGAATGTACTGCACAATTGACATTCATGCACAGCCTGTCACTGGTCAACCTATCTGTTCTGAAGGGCAATATTTGCAGTAGTGATCCACAGCTGGTTGGTTTTTCTCTTTCTGGTTAGAGCAACTAAAATTTTCCCAGACAGAGAATACACACACACGCACGCACACACACGCACGCACACACACACACACACACACACACAATTGACACCGCACAGTGAAGTATTGAATGGGTGTGCCCTCTCAGCTAACAGCCCCCAGACACCTAGCCACTCTCTCTGAACTCAACTTTCTGCTCAACTTCATGCAGATAAATTTACTTTCCTGAATTTTTTTCCTTCTACTTAAGAAAACAAAAGTAATGTCTCCATTTGGAAAAATGATCTCATTGATAAAATAAACTCAAACTTATTTGCCCTATTATGTATGGTGATATCACACATGTAGCTTAAATTTATGGGCAAAATTAAAACACTACTTGATTAATATCCCAGGATGCCCTTGACATTCCTGCATAAAAAGTAAAGCTGAAGAAAGACTTCACATTCCTCTACCCCAAGGAAAATCAAGAAAAAGTTCAGCTATGGAATATGATATCTTCATTGCCACTGAGAAAACCTTAGATGCTTGCTTTTCTGGTTTTATGATTTTCAAATGTTGTGCATATTTTAGTGAGATAAAGATTTAAATTCAATTTAGATAATTTTTATTTAGCACCTGTTCCACTCTCTCCTGCAAATGCCAAAAAGACATGGCTTTTGCCATGGAGAGAAAATTGCATTACTAAAACCAGTAACTTAGTAACTTGTCAGTTTGAAGTATTGAAACAGAGAAGGACCCTAAGGTCCTTGCCCCCGATGTCCTCTGCCTGCCTTTTGCCCATGGAAATACTTTAGCCAAAGAATGAGCTTAATCAGAGAAGTGAGAAAATGCAGAAAGAAAAAAAGGAAAACAAAGGAGACCAAATAACAATAGTGTAGTCATTAAGCATAGTCAAGGACATTTAGTTCTTTCTCAAAGGCTGTAGATAATATTCTGAGCCATATCCTGTGTGCTGCCCTGTAGACACTGAAACCCCCACCAGGTAGAAGAAATTTAACTGCATGATGACCAGACTGTAGCCATGACATAAGCTGCCACAATTCTAAGAACTGACCTTAAAGAAATGGAAACAAACCGACCATGGAATTGAAGATTAACTCTACTTGAAGCAATCAAGATGATGCCGGTCAGACCACAGATGATCCATTTCAAGTTGACTGTAAGCTGACTGTGTTGTTTCTGCATATATTCCCCTCTCTTTGTCTATAAAAGTTCTTGCCCACTGGTTGTCAGTAGAGGAGTTGGCCTTTGGACAGGTAGGTGTCACCATCCCTCACACACCAGTGGTCAGCATACAAAATGCTTTCCTTTCCACCAACCTAGTTTCTTTTTTGGCTTTTGAGGGGTAAGTAGCTAGATCCCACTTTTGGTTACATTATGCTCAGTTGACCAGTTGTGTCTGATTTTTTATGATCCTATGGACTGGGGCCCTCCAGGTTCTTCTCTCCATAGAAGTTTCCAGGCAAGAATAGTGAAGTGGGTTAACATTTCCATGTCAATGTGTATTTTGAGTATTTTAAATTCACGAGACATAACTGCTATTTTTCTTTTAGAACTGCAGAGATAGCCATCAGATTCCCATTGCTACTTTCCCTTGTTCTGAGCTGAGTCTTAGAACATCTATAATGTTCTAAAATGTTAAATTGATTCTGGGACTAAGAGGTTTTATTATCTGGAGGCTTCCACTCCTCATGGGTGAGGTTTTACTCAATAACTACTGAGTGTAGAAGGAAGAGCTTTGTTCCAGAGGTAACAGCATTTTAAAGAAAGGTTGAGGAAGTGGAAGGGGGAGTATAGTCAGAGAGGTAAGGAAAAAAATCACGAAATGTAGGTAAGAAGATCAGGTTGGTCAGTAAAATGATTAAGCCAGTTGTGTCTGCTAGCTACCAGTTATTAAAGTTAGGAATCTGTCTGCCCTCAGAGACTGGGAGGCAAAGGCCTTACCTGTTTTGATGATACATTTTGAATGAATGACTTTCAAGTTCTTGAGAAAGACTCTCCTGGTTTATAGGAGGTGAAGATTGTTGTTGTTTAGTCACTAAGTTGTATCCAACTCTTTTGTGACCCTGTGGACTGTAGCCCACCAGTCTCCTGTCCATCGGATTTCCCAGGCAAAAATACTGGAGTGGGTTGCCATTTCCTCCTCCAGGGGATCTTCCAGACCCAGGGATCTAACTTGTGTCTCTCGCATTGGCAGGGGGATTCTTTACCACTGAGCCACCAGGGAAGCCCCAGGAGATGCAGACACCTGAGAATATATCTCAAAGGAACAGAGGAAGATGCATAATTGTAAAATTTTCTTAGTAAATGCTTTAAAATAAGAGACTCTGGAGTCTGTCATCAGTTGTTGGCTAAAAAAAGAGATAAATTCTTTTGAAAGCCTTGAGCTTTATCAGACAGATAAGAAGGATTGTCCCTTGGGCTCCCAGAGTCATGCTAGGCTTGGTGACATCTCTTAGTGCAGGGTTTACAAGGAGTTGTTGAGAGTTCTTTTTGGTTCTCTGGCACCACTTGCTGGGGCTCTTGGCTGATCTTAGGACTTACCTCATCCAGGGAGACTGGGACCGCATGGTAACCTGCTTCTGTCTGCCACCTTTCTTCAGGAATTTCCCTGGGAGAAGCAGTCACAGTAACCCATGCAAGAATGTGGAGGACTGGCCTTATCCATCAACACAAGTCCAGCTCTTCCTAAGCAGACTTTTTCCAAGAGCATTTCCCCAGTTCTTTTTGACTCTTCCCATAGGAATTACACACTCAGAGCACAGTACATTACCAAAAGCAAATAGAATAAGCCTAAGGGGGAAAATCCCACTGGGGTCATTGCAGACTATTGGGAAAATGCTGTCTCTAGACCATTATGGCTGCAGGAAAGTGGTACTAAATCAGAGCCTTGGCTGGTTTCTAGTATCAACTTGTATCCCTTATTTGCACAATGACTCCTGCTTAGACTAAGCAATCTGTTCCCAGCATATGGCAAATTTTCTAGAGAATGTGCAGCTCATATTACCAAATTAGTTTATTTTGCTGATGTCCTTTAAGGTTCTGTTGCCTGTGTGTGAGTGCTGTGTGTCTGCTCAGTTGCTCAGTCCTATCTATTTGCGACCTCATGAACTGTAGCCCACCAGAATCCCAAGTCCATTGGGTTATCTAGGCAAGAATACTGGAGTGGGTTGCCATTTCCTTCTCCAGGGGATCTTACCAACCCAGGGATTGAACCCCCATCTCCTGCTTTGGCAGGTGGATTCTTTACCACTGAGACATCTGAGTTCTATTAGATACCTGTAAATAACAAGTCTTTTAATGGGTAAAGATTTTTTTCAGAAAAATTCTAATCAACCATGAGAGAAGGAGATGAAAAGTGTTAGATTATAAAACTACAAGCATTAGGAAAGCTGCTATGATTCTGGAAGTGTTAACATTTGCTCAAAGCATATGTGAAAGTGAAAAGCAAAAGTGTTAGTCTCTCAGTGTGTCTGACTCTTTGTGACTTCACAAACTATAGCCTGCCAGGCTCCTCTGTCCATAGAATTCTCCAGGCAAGAATACTGGAGTGGATAGCCACTCCTTTCTCCAGGGGGTCTTCCTGACCCAGGTCTCCTACACTGGAGGCAGATTATTTACTGCCTGAGCCACCAGGAAATATACTTATGTGTAAATCTACATCACCCAATTTTTCTTCACTATGTGCATTTTTTCTTTTCCATATGTGTTCCAGCCACTTAAGTCAATTTGAATGTACTTATCCAATTACAAGGAGAAGGCAATGGCACCCCACTCCAGTAACCTTGCCTGGAAAATCTCATGGACGGAGGACCCTGGAAGGCTGCAGTCCATGGGGTCGCTGAGGGTCGGACATGACTGAGTGACTTCACTTTCACTTTTCACTTTCATGCATTGGAGAAGGAAATGGCAACCCACTCCAGTGTTCTTGCCTGGAGAATCCCAGGGATGGGGGAGCCTGGTGGGCTGCTGTCTATGGGATCGCACAGAGTGAGACACGACTGAAGCGACTTAGTAGTAGTACTAGTATCCAATTACAATGTAAACTTTCTCTGTTCAAACAAGGAAATTAAAGATCAGGAAAGAAAAAAGAGAATTCACCCATCCATGTATTCTATGAAAAAATAAAAATTAAATTAGAATCAACCAGAAGAAAAGCTTGGAAGTCTCCTCTCATGGAAACCTAAAGAAGTTAAATGTTTGAGCAGATCAAGTAGCAAAGTTAGTTATTTATTGAATTCTCTCTTTTATTCTCCTTACCCATGATGGTAAATACAGTGTAAAATAGGACATACTTCATGTACTTAAACAAAATGGAAACATATTTCTGGCTGAGCAAAGTGGCTTGGCCTCGAGTCAGTAAGAAGCAGGTTTTCTTTCTAAGCAGAATCTGTGCTGAGATAGCCCACCATCCAGGATAACCCAATTAGCACTGAGTATTAAAAAAAGAAAATGTCACTAAGATCAAAATCATCCATTGCTTACATTGAGAGACTTGCATTCAGAACTTGTCTTCTGGGTTATTCATGAAATTGTACAAATTCTTCTTTCTAGAGCGATAATCCATGTGTACTTTTCTATGTATACTATGCCAGTAATTGAATTTTGCCTTAATTGGAAATCATTATAGCTTTAAAGGGTCAAGTGTAACTTGTTAGTTTCAAAATCCTTTCTTCAGATGAGATCATTTGTGGAAGCATTTTACAGAAAACAGATGAAAGCAGTTCCACTCTGCCTTGTACAGCCTCACCTCCTTCCATAATCTCCCTGCAGGGTCCAGGGCATGTGGACAGAAAAGACACATTACCAGGAGTCATGGCACCTACATTCTAACTCAGGTCTGGTCTCTGCCCAGCTCAATAACCTGCACCAGTCAAGATCCCTGGGTGCTTCAACTGCTCACTGTGTGAAGAAAGGTCACAAAGTTCCTTTGAATCTCTGAAGTTCAATTTCCTGTTTCTTAAAGTAGCTGGATAGTTGTTTGTTTGTTTTTCCCCTCATTCTCCTTAAAGTGTAAGAAGCACAAAACTTTGTGTGTGTTTCTAATCAAATGCTAATATTTTTAAGTAAGTGGCCAGCATCTATTGTAGAAAAATGCAAATTTTTTTAAATAAGAGATTTTTATTTAAATTAGTTTTTTTTTAAAGAAAGTACAGTCTAATTCTAAAACACAGCTTTTAAAGCACTAAACCAGAAGGTATAATATTCAAACTGTCTAGAATCTTTCTCAAGGCTCTGAATATTACCTGTGGGGTAAACAAAAGCATTAATAGATTTTTTTAATTACCTCAGGAAAAGTGGGAAATGTTTTCATCCTTCCTCACAGCAATTCTAATGATTTTAGGTAGGATCTTGGGGCAACTCATGGCAGCATCTCCAGATTTTATTTATACTATGGTTCATGAGAAAGTGACAGATATAGAAATGAATGGAGCCAATATCAAGATTTTGAAGTTTCAGATGGTCATTTCAGATGTCACTTATCCATTATCCATTTAGGAAACGTTAAGTCATTGAGGGTCTTTTGTGCGCCTGGCACTATCTAGGTGTAAAGACAGATCCACATAAGATGTGGCCCATGTACTTAATGTATATGTAGACTAAAGGTAGACCTTGAAATTTAACATATGTATTCTGAATAATGCTGTGGTGCTGTGCTTAGTTGCTCAGTCGTGTCTGACTCTTTGTAACTCCAAGGACTGGGGCCAAGTTCCTATATCCATGGAGATTCTCCAGGCAAGAATACTGGAGTGGGTTGCCATGCCCTCCTCCAGGGGATCTTCCCAACCCAAGGTTTGAACCCAGGTCTCCCTTTTGCAGGTGGATTCTTTACCATCTGAGCCACCAGGGAAGCCCAAGAATACTGGAGTGGGTAGCCTATCTTTTCTCAAGAGGATCTTCCCAACCCAGGAATTGAACCAGGGTTTCCTGCATTGCAGGTAGATTCTTTACCAGATGAGCTACCAGGGAAGCCCATTCTGAATAATATTAGATGGTAAATACAAAGTATAGTAACACTGGAATGTGTAAAGTACTATGAAAACAAAGTCATACTCTAGAAGGTGGAAGTTAGTGAAGGGCAAAAGACTATGCATTTAGAATTGTAGATTACTCTTTTTTTCCGTTGGGAGGACAGGTTTTTTTAATTTTTAAAATTTATTTTTAATCAAAGAATAATTGCTTTCCAGTGTTATGTTGGTTTCTGCCATACAACAGAATCAGCTATACATATACATAGATGTCCATCTACAGATGAATGGATAAAGAAGTTGAAGGACATACACACAGTGGAATATTACTCAGCCATAAAAAGGAATAAATTTGAGTCAGTTGTAGTGAGGTGGATGAGTAAAGGTGGATGGATGGTAAAGGATGAGGTGGATGGTTATACAAAGCAAAGTAAGTCAGAAAGAGAAAAGCAAATATTGTATATTAACTGTAGATTACTTTTTTAAAAAAGCTTGAAAGTTCACAGCTAAACTCTCTGGTGACTGTTGATGAAATCTAAGTGGGTCAAAAATAGTGATCAAATCATGATACAGGTCTAACTACTGTTATGGAAGACGAAGGAAAGAGAATTATATAGGGAGAAGCCAAGACCAAAACCCAATTAGAAGAAAGTTTCTTAAAGGGAAGCCTTGCGCCAAAGCTGTTAGAAGAGTCCTGTATCTCATGGGAATGGATGTGTGTCAGTAGCCTGCTGTGCTCAGTCAATGGCTGGATGCAGTCTGCAATCTCAGCATTGTGCTCTGAGGACAGTGGCTGAGGCTGTTGGTCAATTGTCCTTCCTGCAGCGGAAGACTTGAGTGGTGCATTTTTATAGCTGACAAGCACGTCAAGTATGTGGACTATGTTGAAAATGAGGGAATATGATGGGGAAGGCGTTGCTAACTGTGCATAAATATTTGGATCACTTTTCATATTATGTGGCATGTCTTTGTATCAGGAAAACCCTTTAGCAAACTCCAGATAATGAAGAATCTCTCCAATGCAAACAAACTTTCTCTGGAGTTTTTCAGCTTAATTCAAGGGTCTCCCAGCAGACACAACCTCCTGAACTGGTGTAGATACTTAGATGACAAACACACACACACACATGATTAGGTTATCTTCAGGCAAGCCTCTAAAATTTTACAGTGCAGCTGTTTAAAGATTTAAACACTTATTCCACATTCAGAATTAGGAGGGTGGCCTTTCTTTTAGCAATAAACATAATGAACATCACATGTAATGTAGTTTTCACCAATCTAAACTGCAACACTGAACATCATTATTATCACATTTCCGCCCCACCCCACCCCCAACATTAGTGCTTCATTTCTGGTAAAGATGTCAACTCTAATTTAATTTATAGAGTCTCTTATGAAATAAAAATAGTGAAACACAGCTACACTGAATGTACTCCAGTTGTATTGAAATGGAATCATCTTTCTGAAGCACAGTGGGCTCAGTGGCCAGAATAGGAGTGATATTGAAGCAAAACTGGCTGAGTAGCCCAGTGGTCACAGGCCTGAGGACTATGTATCCATGATGCTGGGCATACAGGGTAGGAAGAAGCGTAACATGATGCCTCTGTCTCTAACGCAGACCCCTTAACTGGGGCTCCTTAAGCACTGTGGCAGAGGAGGAAGGACAGCAGCGCCACCTGCCTGCTGTGTGACCGGAAAAGCCATTTGCCATCTCTGGTCCTAACTGACTGTCTTTCAGTTTGTTAGGAAAAAGAAATGTAGATTTTTAGATTGATTTCTGGTTCAGAGGTTAATATTATTGAGGGTGTGTGTGTGTGTGATTCTAGAGCATGGCGTAATTGTGAGAAGCTCTGGAACAAGATGGTGTTGGCTTGCACACCAACTCTGCCTTTCTGTCTGAGGAATTTGGGCACATTTCCTAACTTCTCATTTGTGAAACAAGTATGATATGTTAGTCTGACACTCTGCAACCCCATGGATGCTTGCTCGCCAGGCGCCTCTGTCTATGGGGTTCTCCAGGCAAGAATCCTGGAGTGGGTTGCCATTTCCTTCTCCAGGGGATCTTCCTCACCCAGGGATCAAACCCGGGTCTCCTGCACTGCAGGCAGATTCTTTCCTGTCTGAGCTACTAGGGAAGCCCAAATATGATATTATTTCTTACCTACTTTTGTGTTGATTAGAAGAGTTACTCTTCAGAAAATATTAATTACTTTTCAAAATACTTTAAAAAATACTTATTAGTAGTGCTGGGCATATGCTACTTAAGCATTACATGAATAAGCAAGAACCTACAATCATTTCTTCCCTGAGCCCAAACCCAACTGCAGCTGATGAAGTTTGGAGTGAGAGGAGGAGAAAGGTGAGTATTATTTGTCAAGCCTAGAAACGAGGTGTCCAGGCTCTGTGCTTGATCTGGGCTGAGGTAGGGAGGTATAGAACTTCCCTGGTGGCTCAGCAGTAACGAATCTGCTCACAGTGCGGGAGATGTAGTTTTGATCCCTGAGTTGGGAAGATCCCCTGGAGGAGGGCATGGCAACCCATTCCAGTGTTCTTGGCTGGAGAATCCCATGGACAGAGGAGCCTGGCAGTCCATAGGGTCACAAAGAGTCAGACATAACTGAAGTGACTGAGCACACACGCACATGGGAACACAAAGAGAAGCCAACATTTTCACATTTCTTCATCTGTTTAACAAACATATATACAGTAATAATATGTGCCAGGCAGTGTGTACGCACTCGGAAATATTAGCATGCCTAAATCCCTACAGCTGCTCCAAAGGGCTGAGAAACGAGGCATGATATCTCACAGCAGAGACTTTGGGTTAGCAAAGAAAGAAATGTATTTTTTTTAATTGCTGACATAACAAATTAGCACAAATTTAATACAGCTTAAAACAATACTACTTGTTTTCTCACTGTTTCTCCTGTAGGTCAGACGTCCAAGCACAGTGTGGTTTGACAGTCCTCTGCTTAGGGTGTCACAAAGCAAAGTGTTGGCAAGGTTGTTCCTTTCTGGAATGAAGAATCTACTACCAAGTTGATTTAGGATGCTGTCAGAATTGGAGTCACAAAGAGCTGGACACAACTGAGCACGCACACACACACACACAGAATTCAGTTACTTCTCTTTCCACATGTACTTGACATGCTTCTAATCTCCTTGACTTCCTCTTCTGTCTTTTCTCTCTGCTTTTAGAAGCTCATGTGATTATACTGGGACAACCTAAATAATTCAGGGCCACCTGTCTAACAACAGGTTAGTAACCTTCACCAAATATTCTTCTTGATTTTTATCTGCTTCAGTTTGAGGCTTAAATTTATATTTTCTAAAGGCAAGAGTTTGTTATGTTGCACATTTCCTTTCTGACTATATGAATGATATACAAGAGGAACTATATCGTTTTGGTCTTTTCTTCTTCAATACTGTTTTCTTCTCTACATTTGTGTTTTATTTTTAAATATTTACTTAGACATATCAGGTCTTAGTTGTGGCATGGGGGACCTAGTTTCCTGACCAGGGATTGAGCCTGGGCCCCCTGCACTGGGAGCTCAAAGACTTAGCCACTGGACTGAGGTAGGAGATAGATGGGCTCCAGGCTGGACATTTACAACTAGCCTCCTGTTTGTATTTCCTAAGACAGATAAGTGGACTCCAGTTGAAGAATTTACAACCAGCCTCCTGTTAGTCAACCAAAATGGAAGTAACAACAGAAACAAGGCAAATGACCAGTCTTTGTCTCTGGTAAATGTCTTAAGGTGATAATCATGTCAAGGACAAAGAGAGACAAAACCCTGTTTGAGTAAAGGATTAAGGGATCTCCATTCCCTGCTTCTTTTTAGGACAAAGGAGACAGTATACATTTGCAGAAAGGCTCTTTGGGGTCAAAAGTCAGGTGATAATACCAGGCCATAATGAGTCTTGTTCCTCCCAGGATCCTCTTGGTTGAGGGGTGTGTGTGCACCCCAGTGGAGAGTCCTGAGACAAATTAACCAGGTTGGGGGGACAAAGCAAGAAGATTGGCCTGAGAGAAGACAAAAAGCTGGAAAACTGTGTCCTTATAAAGAATTTAAACTTCCCAAAGGTGTGACTCTCTCTCTCTGAGTTTGCCCTTGCGCCTTTCAGTATGTTCTTTTCAATGAATTTTTGCTTAACTCTTTACCTTCTGCCTCCTCGCCTGAATTTGTTCTTGACTAGGCAGGCAAGGACTATGGACTCTGGCCTTAATTGTTGGCCCCTGCGGTCCAGTAGTTAGGACTCCCAGTCCAAGAACCTAAGACCTTGATTCCAGCTACTACTCACTGATGCTTGCTGCAAACTGCCGTTTACTGTTGCATGCATCCAAAATCAGGACTACGAGGGAAGTCCCTCTCTATGCCTTTATGCATAAGTCTACATGCCAAGGCTGTGTAGATCTAGCCCTCTCTCTCATGCCTCCTGGGGAGATACATATGAAATTAATTAAATGCAAGACCATTTTTAAAACTAGGTCAGGGAGACCTACAGAGGAGGATGTTCAGCTGTTGTTAGACAGCTGGGCAGTTGGATACACAGCATTTGGCAAGTGCTATCAGAGAAGTGAAGGAAGAAACATCCCAAATAGCATGGAAGCACAGAGGCATAACGTCCAGGTTGTTGCAATTGGCAGGATTTCCTTCTTTTTAAAGTTTGAGTAATAAATATTCCATTGTAGTGTATAGCACTCTTTATCCATTCATCTGTTGATTAACATTTAGACTGTTTTTATGTCTTAACTTTTGTGAATAGTGCTGCAATAAACATGGTGTGCAGATATTTTTCAATATCCTGATTTCAATTTTTTGGGTATATACCCAGACATAGGATTGCTGGATCATATAGTAGTTCTATTTTTAATTTTTTAAAGGAGCTTCTATATTGTTTTGCACATAGTGGCTGCAACAGTCTGCATTTCCCCCAACAGTGTATAAAGCCTTTGACTAAGATCAAGTATATCACCAATGGATTAATATAGAATGAGCTAATTAAATAGAGGTTAAAAATATTAAGACAACGACTTAGATGTATGTTATGGGAAGTATATAGGAAATAAATCTTTCATCAGAATTTTGTTCCAAAGAAATTAGAAGCTGGAATATCTGGGCTTTGCTTTATTTTTTTAAACTAAACATACAGTAAAAAAAAAAAAATTTTTTTTTTGATGTGCACTTTAGCAACTGTCTTGACTCCAAAAATTTCCCTCTTCTTCCCTCCTCCACTCATGCCTTTGGGGAGCCAGATAACCTCGAAACAGTTTTTGAGCACATCTTATAGATGAAATTAAACAATATATAACCTTTTGAAATTCACTTCTTTTCAAGCAGCGTAACACCTTTGAGATTCCTCCAAGTTCTTGTATTCATCAATAATTTTCTCCTTTTTATTGCTGAATAATTATCCATTATATAGGTAAACCACAATTTGCTTATTCATTCACCCACCGAAAGACATTTGATTGTTTTTAGCTTAGCTTTCAGTGGTTATGAATAGAGCTTCTTTCATATTCATGTACAAGTTTTTGTGTGAACAAAACTTTTATGAGAAAATTCCCATGAATGGGATTACTGGGTTATAAGGTAAACGTACACTAAACTTTATAAGAAATGCCAAACTTTTTTCAAGAATGACTACCATTTTGCATTCCTACCAGCAGTGAGAGAATCAATTGCTTTGTACCCATGCCCACATTTGGTGCTTTCATTATAACTATTCCTTTTTTATAATTTTAGCTCTTCTAATTTATAGGTGTGGAATGGTGTCTCAGAATGCTTTTAATTTGCATTTCCCTAATGCTTAATGATGTTGAGGATATTTTAGGTAATTATTTGCCATCTGTATATCCTCTTTAGTGAAGTGTTTTTTGAAGCTTTTCCCCCATATTTTTAATTAGATTGCTTTCTTACTGTTGTGTTTAAGAGTTTTTTATGTATATACTAAATATAAGTCCTTTGTCAGATATGTGAACTGCAAATAGTTTCTTCCAATCTGTAGCTTGTCTTTTCATTGTCTTTTACAAAGAAAACTTTAAAAAATTTAATGTAGTCCAGTTGACCATTTTTTAAAGTTATGTATCATGTTTTTGTTGTCTTATCTAACAACTCTTTGCTAATCTCAGATTGCAATGGCTTTCTATTTTTTCTTCTGGAAATTGTATAGTTTTACATTTATGTCTATCTTCCATAGTTACTTAATTCTTGTATAAAGTGTCATGTTTAGACAGAGGTCCATTGTTTTGCATATATATGTGCAGTTGTTCCAGTATTACTTGGTAAAATAGTATACATTTTCCATTAGTTCTTCATCTTTGCTAAAAAATCAATTTTCTGGATGTGTTTGTAGATTCTGTTCTGTTGATCTAAGTGTTTATCCTTTTGTCAATATCAAATTTTCTTGATTACTTAAGTTCACAGTAATTCTTAAAATTGGACAGTGTAAGTCCTTCAACTTTGCTCTTCTTTTTCAAAATTGTTTAAAGCTTTTTATTCTTTTTACTTTGTGTTTAAATCATAGAATCAGGTTTTTTCTGTATTTACAACAATTCTGGTATATTATTGGAATTGTGTTACATCTGTAAAGAAGTTTAGAGAAAACTGACATTTTAATTGTACTGAGTCTTCCATTCATGAAAATATTATGATATCTCTCCATTTGTTTATGCCTTCTTCATAGAGGCAAATTTTTGTTTGGTTGGTTGACTTTGGTTTTTCAGCATGTAGATACCATGCACATTTTGTTAGCTTTATATCTACACATCTCCTATTTTTGGAATTATAGTAAACATACTTTAAAAAATATGTTGGTTCCTATTTGTTTATTGCTTATACATAAAAATGCAATTCAATTCATTTTTCTGAAATGACTGAACTTGTCTCCTGCAATCTTGATAAACTCATGTTAGTTCAATGAGCTTTGTTGTAGATTCCATGAGATTCTATACACAAGCAATTGTTATAGTCATCTCACAGAATTTCAATGGACTGCCCCACCCCAAATTTGGTTTTGTTGTCAAGACTGATGATGCCACACGTGCATCAAGGCAGAGGGAAAACATTTACTACTCACATACCTGAAGCTCTCTGGGGGAAAGCAGAGTAAGCTTCCAAACCCGGCCCCAAAATGCCTTGAGCAATGAAAGGAGACTACCTTGGCTCTCACTGTGGTTGTGAGGGGGGCCAGGATAGGGGTACCTGCATATGGATCAAGGCTTTACATGCTGGTTGTTCCCTGGACTTGCTTGTCTTTACCAAATGTGGTGCAAAAGTTAAGGGTGGTGCTTTAAAATTGTTATCAATCAAACATCAAACATGGAGCAATATTCTTTACTACATCCTTGCCTTGCTCCCAATTCTAGGTGGTAAGAATTTAGCAAGTTTAAAGAAGTTTTCCTCTATCCCTAGTTTATTGTTATTGTCATGAATGAGTGTTGAATACATTTCAGTTTTTGTCTACATGTACTGATTGGATCGTAATGTATTTCTTTTTCTTTAGTCCATTAGTATGATGGATTACATTGTTTGATTTTGCAAACTACATATATGATTATGACAACATAATCTTGCCTTTTAATTTGTGTGTTTAGACCATTTACATCTAATGAAATTACCATTATGTTTGGATATAAGCCTACCATTTTATTATTCATTTTTTTGTTTGATTTCCTTAGTTGTATTGTTCCTTTGCTACTCTTTTCATTCCTTTTTGGAATTCTGTGATTCTTTTTAGTACTCTACTTTTACTTATCTGTTCATTTTTGACTATATTCTATTGGGAGGAAGGAGTTGCACAAGAAATTACAATATATACATTTAACTTTTTAGTCTATTTTTATAATTCAAGTTTAATGAAGAAAACTTACTCTTATACAAGTATCTTTATTTTTACTTTTTCGTATTGTAGTTATAGTATCTACATACACTGAAAACCTCATCAGACAATGTTACAATCGTGTGTCAGCTGTCAAGCATATTTCAAAGTCTTCAAGAGTAAAAATATATTATTATATTTACTTACAAAACAGACCATTTATATTATTCTTTCTTTATTCCTGGTATTTCAAATTTCTTCCTAGTGTCATTTTATTTCCATCTGAAAAACTTAGTCTAGCATTTCTTTTAGATCTTGTCCTATAACAATAAATTCTCTTAGTTGTCATTATTTGAGAATATTTATTTCATTCTTGTTCATGAAAGTTATTTTTTCTGTTTATAAAATCCCATTTTGATAATCTTTTCTTTTCTGAATCTTAAAAAAGCTGTTTTATCTCCTTTGGCCTCCATATTTTTGATGGGAAATGTGTGGTTATTCAAATAATTACTGTCATATATGAAATATGTCATTTTTCTATGGAAGATTTCCAGGTTATATATCTTTTTAATTTTCATCACCAAAACAGCGTTGTTCGGCTGCTAAGTCAAGTCCAACTCTGCGACCCCATGAACTGCTTCCACTATCTCCCAGAGTTTGCTCAAACTCCTGTCCATTGAGTCGGTGATTCCATCCAAACATCTCATCCTCTGTCACCCATTCTCCTCCTGCCCTCAGTCTTTCCCAGCATCAGGGTCTGATGAATCAGTCCTTCATATCAGGTGGCCAAAGTATTGGAGATTCAGCTTCAGCATCAGTCCTTCCAATGAGTATCCAGGGATGATTCCCTTTAGGATTGATTGGTTTGATTTCCTTGGTATCCAAGGGACTCTCAAGAGTCTTCTCCAGCACTGCAATTCAAAAGGATCAATTTTTCGGTGCTCAGCTTTCTTTATGGTCCAACTCTCATATTTGTATGTGACTACTGGAAAAACCATGTCTTTGACTATATGGACCTTTGTTGGCAAAGTGATGTCTATGCTTTTTAATTTGCTGTCTAGGTTTGTCATAGCTTTTCCTCCAAGGAGGAAGCATCTTTTAATTTCATGTCTGCAGTCATGGTCTGCAGTGATTTTGGAGCCCAAGAAAATAAAATGTCACTGTTTCCACTTTTTTTGTGGCAACCATTCATCTGCCATCTCTCTGGGTTTATTTTTCCC
Organism: Oryx dammah; assembly: GCF_014754425.2. NCBI lineage: Eukaryota > Metazoa > Chordata > Mammalia > Artiodactyla > Bovidae > Oryx > Oryx dammah. The sequence goes on along the minus strand of NW_024070185.1, from coordinate 64,975,173 downwards.
CCAGTTCATATAAATAATCAGGCAGTATGTAGTATTTCACACTGGCTTCTTTCACATAGCCATATAAGTTTGGTATTCATCTATGTCTTTGCATGGACTGATACCTTATTTATTTTTATTACCAAAGAGCATTCCATTGTATGACTGTGTAACAGTTTAGCAATCTTCACATATTAAAGGACTTTTTGGCTCCTTCTAGTTTCTAGCCATTATAAATAAAGTGACTAAATATTAGTGTTCAGGCTTTTGTGTGGATATAATTTTTCAATTCATTTTGTTAACTACTTAGATTATGTTTCTAGATCCCTTGTTAAGACTATATTTGTCTTGCTAAGAAACCACCAATATGTTTTGCAAACTGTACCATTTTGCACCAGCAATTAGTGAGAGTTCTTGTTATCTCATGTCTTTGCTAGTGTTTGGTATTCTCACTTAGAAAAATCTTTTATAGCCATCCTAATAGGTAGATCATAGTATCTCATTGTTACTTTGTATTTCCTTGAGATAAATGATGTTGAACATTTTTCTTAGCTTAGCGACATCTTTAGTGTTATGTATCCTGCTCATTTTTAACCTTTTTTTCCTTATAGCTGAGGTTTAAGAGCTCTTTGTATATTTTGGACATATCTCTTCTATCAGACAGACATTTTTCAAATAGTTTCTCTCAGTCTATGACTTGTCTTTTCATTCTCTTAACAGTGCGTTTAACAGAGCAGAGGTTTTTCTTTTAAAAAATATTAAAGCTCAATTCATCAACTTTTTCTTTTTTAAAAAAATTTTTATTTTTACTTTATTTAACTTTTTTCTTTTATGGATCATGTTTTTGGTGTTGTAGCTAAAAATCCAGCCCTAATATCAAGTTTACTTAGATTTTCTGTTATTTTTTCTTTTTTCTTTTTTTTTGCTTCTTTGCTTGTTTTACATTTAGGCCTATGATTCATTTGTTTTGTTTTGTTTTTAACTTAAATTTATTTATTTTAATTGGAGGCTAATTACTTTACAATATTGTATTGGTTTTGCCATACATCAACATGAATCCGCCACGGGTGTAAACATGTTCCCCATCCTGAACCCCTCTCCCACCTCCCTCCCCATACAATCCCTCTGGGTCATCTCAGTGCACCAGCCCTGAGCATCCTGTATCTGGCATCGAACCTGGACTGGCAATTTGTTTCTCATATGATATTATACATGTTTCAATGCCATTCTCCCAAATCATCCCCCACTCTCCCTCTCCCACAGAGTCCAAAACACTGTTCTATACATCTGTGTCTCTTTTGCTGTCTCACATACAGGGTTATCATTACCATCTTTCTAAATTCCATATATATGCGTTAGTATACTGTATTGGTGTTTTTCTTTCTGGCTTACTTCACTCTGTATAATTGGCTCCAGTTTCATCCACCTGATGAAATGTATTCAGTGTATCTGATTCAAATGTATTCTTTTTAATGGCTGAGTAATACTCCATTGTGTATATGTACCACAGCTTTCTTACCCATTCATCTGCTGATGGACATCTAGGTTGCTTCCATGTCCTGGCTACTATAAGTAGTGCTGCAATGAACATTAGGGTACACGTGTCTCTTTCAATTCTGGTTTCCTCAGTGTGTATGCCCAGCAGTGGGATTTCTGGGTCATAAGGCAGCTCTATTTCCAGTTTTTAAAGGAATCTCCACACTGTTCTCCATAGCGGCTATATTAGTTTGCATTCCCACCAACACTGTAAGAGGGTTCCATTTTCTCCACACCCTCTCCAGCATTTATTGCTTGTAGACTTTTGGATAGCAGACATTCTGACTGGTGTGAAATAGTACCTCACTGTGGTTTTGATTTGCATTTCTCTGATAATGAGTGATGTTGAGCATCTTTTCATGTGTTTGTTAGCCATCTGTATGCCTTCTTTGGAGAAATGTCTATTTAGTTCTTTGGCCCATTTTTTGATTGGGTCATTTATTTTTCTGGAATTGAGCTGTATGAGTTGCTTGTATATTTTTGAGATTAGTTCTTTGTCAGTTGCTTCATTTGCTATTATTTTCTTCCATTCTGAATGCTGTCTTTTCACCTTGCTTACAGTTTCCTTTGTTGTGCAGAAGCTTTTAATTTTAATTAGGTCCCATTTGTTTATTTTTGCTTTTATTTCCAGTATTCTGGGAAGTGGGTTATAGAGGATCCTGCTGTGATTTATGTCAGAGAGTGTTTTGCCTATGTTCTCCTCTAGGAGTTTTATAGTTTTTGGTCTTATGTTTAGTTTTTTAATCCATTTTGAGTTTATTTTTGTGTGTGGTGTTAGAAAGTGTTCTAGTTTCATTCTTTTATAAGTGGTTGACCAGTTTTCCCAGCACCACTTGTTAAAGAGATTGTCTTTTCTCTATTGTATATTCTTGCCTCCTTTGTCAAAGATAAGGTGTCCATAGGTGCGTAGATTTATCTCTGGGCTTTCTATTTTGTTCCATTGATCTATATTTCTGTCTTTGTGCCAGTACCATACTGTCTTGATGACTGTGGCTTTGTAGTAGAGCCTGAAGTCAGGCAGGTTGACTATGATTCATTTTTATTTAATTTTTGTAAAAGACCATTCACTTTTCAGAGTCCTCAGGTAGCTGCTTCATGGCTTCTGTCTAGGATAGTTATAGTTGTGTTTGGTGGTAGAGATAGGATAGAGTTTGTTTCTCCATATCTCTCAGAATAATTTATGAACATTTAATATTTTGTTGTAGAAGTTTCTTCTTTTCTTTTTGTTTTATTTAAAGTTTTAATTTGTTCCCTTTTTTCTTAGCAAGTTTCTGTGTAAGAATAATAAAGTGTATGATCAGTATATCAAAGAAACAGTGACACTCATTACTGTAAGTCCCTGAATTTTACAGAGTTTATCACAGACCAAGTTCCAGCTATCTCTTTGGATCCAAATTACTATTTTTTTGAGGAACAGTAAGAAAACTGCAAACTCACAAGAATAAGAAGATTGTATTTCTTATACTGTAGGGATTAAAATTCCCCTGCTCCCATTTAGAGCAAAGCTCCTTGCAGTTGTCAGTTCTAGAAATCCACACTTTTAGTACCTGCTTCTAGTCCTGCTCTCTCCCTGCCTCCTTATTACTAAAGAGACTCCAAGGAATTTGAAAATGTCTGCTATTTTAAGACATGAAACTAGTCATTCAAAGGGAAATTTAAAAATACATTTTACCACTCATATTAAGGCAAGACTGCCTTTTCCTGGCCTGTCTCTGTCTTCTTAAGATGCTCTAATATATACAAGGAGAAACATTATGACCCAGAAGCTAAACCTGTCCAGAAAAAATCTAAACCATAAAACTATATAAAAGACCCACCTCTGGGAAACTTTTGCTCTTGTTCTAGAGCATATAAAATATTGTTTTTAGAAATACTGATTTCCACTCGTTTGTGAAAAATTCATATTTATTGTGTAGCTTCAATATTGCAGAATTGTATGTCAGTTGCTCAACCCTTAACTGACCATAGCCTTTTCCAGTTACCTGCAATGAACTAAGCCTTCCACTGTACACCTGTTACCCCCTAATCTAGGGAAGTCAAGATATAAAGGATAATAGAGGATTCTAACCAATAGTAATTTGGGTTTTTAGCCACGTGTTCCTAGGGGTCATCATCCTGCATCAAATCCTCTAATGTCTGTCCTATTTGCCATATTGGTTTCCTCCTGATGCTACAGATCCTATAAATGCTTTTTACTTTTAACAAGATATAATTGATATATAACATTATATTATTAATAGTTTAAGGTGTACAATATGATTAGATATGAGTATGTATTACAAAATGATTATCACAGGAATTTAATATACATCACACATAGCTACTTTTTTTTTCTTGCAGTGAGAGCAAAATTTTAAAAAAATTTATTTTATATTTGACTATGAATTGATTAACAATGTTCTGCTAATTTCAGGTATACAGCAAAATGATTCAATTATTTACATGTATCTATTCTTTTTCAAATTCTTTTCCCATTTAGGTTATTATAGAATTTAAATGTCTTTTTAAAGCATGTATTCCCTGATCCTTCATTTTTTTCCCCCTAAATCATTGATTATATGCTGAGGGGCATCCTTGATTTGTCTAACTTGAAATTGGCCCCTTCTCCTTTGCTCCAAACATTTGCATCGAGGCATCTCTGCACTTCCCCAAATTCAACATTCTTATGTTCAAATAAGGCAGCAACTAAGCTTACTTAAATCTTGCACAACTGATTTGAGGAAGGTGATGAAGCTATCTCTAATTGTGCTGAAGTCACTAAAAGAGACTAACAAACCCTATGATAAAGCAGGGCAAGATGTCACTGGGTGTTACTAACTATAGGTAAGTGAAGTGAAGTGAAGTCATGCAGTCGTGTCCGACTCTTTGCGACCCCATGGACGGTAACTTACCAGGCTCCGCGGTCCATCGGATTTTCCAGGCAAGAGTACTGGAGTGGTTTGCCATTTCCTTCTCCAGGGGATCTGTAAGGGAATACATGAATTTGAAGAGCAGTACTAATCATCATAGAGAAGTTGTGCTCTCAAAGTCAACTCTTTGCGACTCTGACTCCGTGGACAGTAGCCCACCAGGCTCCTCTGTCCATGGAATTGTTCAGGTAAGAATACTGGAGTGGGTTGCCATTTCCTACTCCAAGCAGTCTTCCTGACCCAGGGATCAAACCTGTGTCTCTTGCGTTTCCTGCATTGCCAGGAGAATTATTCACCATTGTGCCACCTGGGAAGCCCCCATACTACACTTGCTGTTAGCTGAAAGACAAAAAGGCTTCTCACAGACAAGTTAGGAGGGCAAGAATGTAGATCTACAGATGCACGCATGATGTGTTCTAAGTTGCTTCAGTCGTGTCCAGCAAGGATACTGAAGTGGATTGCCATGCCTTCCTCCAGTTTTTCCCAACCTAGGGACTGAACCAGTGTCTCTTACGTCTCCTACACTGGCAGGTGAGTTTTTTTTTTTTTTTTTTTTTTACCACCAGCACCACCTGGGAAGCCCAGAGATCCTCAGATATTATTGAGGAAATCGATTGCCTGTACTTCTCAGCCTTTAGGTGGCTCTCCTTTCATTTATGTGTTCATTCATGTCCTCACCAAATACTGTTTAAGCTTCTAGCATCTTGTAAGAACAGTGCTGGGCAAAAGGATTAAGTCATGGGCACAGTAGACATACTTTGTTGTCCCACAGGTTACACTGGAAGAATTTCAAGTTGTATGTGTTTAGTGTTATAACATGGTATATACAGAATGTCATAGAATAAAACACAAGGGCATCAGACCAAACCTGGTGGGTTCTGAAGCAGTCAGGATGGAAGACTGGGAAGGCCCATGGGGAACACCAGGGTGTCTCACTGCACATGGGATACTTAGGCTGTGATCAGAGTAAGTAGGTAGGAATAATCAGAGTAAACTTTTACTCCAATTTGCTTTGAGTGAATATCATACATCTCCAGAAAGTGGTGTGGGGATTTACCACCAAAAAAAAAAAAAAGGAGAAAAATGCACAGCACAAATGGTCACTTTCTCCTCAATCCCTTCCATTTGCCTTGAATTATTATTTACTAGCTTTTTCTGTGAATTTGTTTCCTCCAGAATTAATTGCAATCACTTTGAGAGCAGTCCTCTTGCATTTCTGAGCACTTAGTACTAATGAATGTCAGGACAACCTGGTCTTGTGACTGAATTTTGTTTCAGTGGAAAATAAAAATGTCCTCCAATATCTCATAAATTCAAATAACTGGGTCTGAGAGATTCTCTTAAAGCTGGAGTGTTTAGAATACATCTTCATAGAAACAACTCAGGCTTATCCCGTTTGCTTGAAATTATTTGATTTCTCGGGTATAATGTTAAACACATGCTTCTATTTTATCACCTAGGCCTCTTGGAAACATTTTTTTTTTCATACTGGAAATGTTTAGGATTTCATATACGTACAATGTGGATGTTAAGCTCCAACTATATCTATCAAAGATTCCATGATTAAATGATAAAATCCATAGCATTAGTACATCACCCATACCAGAAAGGGCTGTCACCATGTCCCTCATAAACAGCATGCCACAGGAGACCTGAGTTCGATCCCTGGGTCAGGAAGATCCCTTGGAGAAGGGCATGGCAACCTGCTCCAAAATTATTGCCTGGAGAATTCCATGGACAGAGTAACCTTGCAGGTTACTCCATGTGGTTGCTCAGTGGCACACAACTGAGCGACTAACACACACACACACACACACACACACACACACACACACACACACACACAGATCTCCAGTGTTTTCCCCAAGTTTTGGGGTAGCTTTGATAAACAGAAGATGTTAGTCATTAGCATAGAATAAAATGCTGAAACCTTTCCTTTCTTATTTATTGAAGTTGTTTTCAGTTAGGGAATAACAACAAAAAGTGATTATAAAAGTAACCTATTGCTACTTACAAAGTATATTTCATAGCAGAAAAATTGCTTCTGCGCAGTCAGCTTTTAGGCTAAATTTTAACTCTATGGTGATTTTTTTAAGCAATCATAAACCCCTGCTGACAAAAGTCTTAACTCTACTGGTGACAGCAGATGCTACTAAAATACTGTTTTGTCTTAGAGTTTCATTGTGTATCATAAACCAAACAATTATGATTGTTTAAAAGCCTGTTCCCAGAGTGAGCTCCACACCCGCAGCAGGAAGCATATTGTCTAAAAAGAATACAAAGTAATTGGAATTTTATCTGACAAATACAGCAGTGCATATAGTCATGGAAAGTGTGCATGAATGCTACAGAATTAGTCTCATGACTTGACATGAAGAGCAAATAAAAATCTAGACAAAATGTTAAATAGGGGAAAAGACAATGATTTCTTTTGAGCACTTGGAAGACTCTCGGAGGTGTTTGTGCTGAGGCTTCCCTCAAACTTTGGTTGTGTTAAGCTCACCTTATGTGGTGTGGCAGGGAAGGCACCAGACTGACCCCAAGCTTGGACCCATCACAACAATGGTGTGACCTTAGACAAACTTATACCAATATATTTTATTTTTTCCTCATAAGTAACACTAATTCTTGCCCTCATCATTATTGATTTGCTATTGATCTGACTTCTAATCACTGATAACTGTGAGTAAAGAAGGTGGAGGAGAAAGAGGAAGAAGATAAAGTAAAGAGAGTATGTATGTGAAAAAAAAAGGAGTAGAATTCCATGTGCTCTACAGTGAATCTTCATTGGTTATCTATTTTATATATAGTAGTGTCTATGTGTTGGTCCCAGGACCTAGTTTACACCCCCCATTTCCCCTTTGGTAACCATAGGTTTGTTTTCAAAGTCTCTTCTATAATAAACTATATGAGAAAAGAATCTGAAAAAGAATGGATATACGTATAACTGAATCACTTTGTTATACACCTGAAAATAACACAACCTTATAAATCAACTATATTCCAATATAAAATAAAAATCAAAATTTTAAAAAAGGAAATGTTTGCATTTCAGTTCAGTTCAGTTGCTCAGTGATGTCCGACTATTTGTGACCCCATGAACCACAGCACACCAGGCCTCCCTGTCCATCACCAACTCCCGGAGTCCACCCAAACCCATGTCCATTGAGTCGATGATGTCATCCAACCTCTCATCCTCTGTTGTCCCCTTCTCCTCCTGCCTTCAGTCTTTCCCAGCATCAGCGTCTTCCAATGAGTCAGCTCTTCGGATAAGGTGGCCTAAGTACTGGAGTTTCAGCCTCAACATCAGTCCTTCCAATGAACACCCAGGACTGATCTCCTTTAGGATGGACTGGTTGGATCTCCTTGCAGTCCAAGGGACTCTCAAGAGTCTTCTCCAACACCACAGTTCAAAAGCATCAATTCTTTGGCACTCAGCTTTCTTTATAGTCCAACGCTCACATCCACACATAACCAATGGAAAAACCATAGCCTTGACTAGATGGACCTTTGTTGGCAAAGTAATGTCTCTTCTTTTTAATATGCTATCTAACTTGGTCATAACTTTCTTTCCAAGGAGTAAGCATCTTTTAATTTCATGACTGCAATCACCATCTGCAGTAATTTTGGAGCCCAGAAAAATAAAGTCAGCCACTGTTTCCACTGTTTCCCCATCTATCTGCCATGAAGTGATGGAACTAGATGCCATGATCTTAGTTTTCTGAATGTTGAGCTTTAAGTAATAGCAAATTAATTTTCTATACTCCAAAGTGAGTTACGTGTGGTATAGAATACTGGCTAAGGAAAGATTTCCATATGCAAAAAAAAAAGTGTGCCCCCAAAGTCACAATAAAATGTTGAAATGAAACCAAAAATAATTTTAGAAAAACACATAATGACTTTCTGAGATGCTTAGAATAAAACCAGACATTCTTAACTGTGGCTGGCAAGGTGTTATCCGTAATCTTGGCCTAGCTCCCTCTCCACTTTGATCTCCTGACAGTCTCTCCCTGATCACCTGTGCAAAGCACCTAGGTCTCCTTGCTATTTCCCTAAAATGACAGCACCAGGAAGTTTTCACTTTCTGTTCCCTTGACTGGGAACCCTCTTTCTCTAGCTATTCCTTTCTATCAGGGTCAGCCCACATCTGACATAAAATTATATGGCTTTTAATAAGTCATCTTTCAAGTTTGTAATAAATGCACAACCCCACTAATAAAAAATATGGGGGGAAGATAAGAATAAATAACTTAGACAAAGATAAAAAGTATTAAACAAGCAAATAAAATAGTGGGTATCCTCACTAAATAGATCAACTGATGAAACAACATTTTATACCTAAAATTAACTCCTAAATCAATGACTTCAATGTTGTAGTGAAACTGGAATATTCATGTCCTGCTATGCTAGTGGCATTTTAAATTATAAATGCTTTTGGGGGGAAATCAGTTGGCAATGTTAAGAACTAAAAATGCTTAAAATCTTTCACACAGAAAATTCACTTTTAGAAACAATTCCTAAAGAATGTCAATGTCTACGCATTGCCTGTAGTATTGGAAATTTAGCAACCCAAATGTTATAAGATGATTTAAATATGTGATAATTGAACAACAAAATTATACTATAGGTAGCTTTAAAATGTTAATTGCTAGGAATATGTAGAAACTAGAAAGTATTTATGCTATGCTGCTTAGAAAGAAGAAAAAACTTATTTGAACATGGATAAACACCAAAAGGTGATTTATAGAAGTTAAATTAGGATTGTCACTGTTCTTTTCTAATTTTGTATTTAGTGTTTGATTCTTGGCAATTTTAAATGAGGAAGCAGTGATCTCATGTCCATTGTTCAATTCTCTTGCTGATTTCTGACTTTGCAAAAGTTATCAGCTCTGTCTTAAACATTAGTAAATAATTTGTGTCATTCTCTGCAGACTCTGACACATAGCACAATGGCTGGACTCTACTGACAGCTGAAAGACTGTCTTTCAAATTGAACAGTGATGGACGTGACAAATAGGCTGAGAAAATTGAGATCCTCCCATCTACTCCTCACCTCTAACTGTGTTAAATTGCAATCAAGTTGACTAAAAAGAAACCATATGGAACTTGACAGCATGTGAGGAAATGCAAGAATACAGAGTTTCTGAGGCTTTGACCAGTGAAATAGTTGCTAATTTTCTAATGATGTTTGCCTCAAGAAGTGTTAATTTAATTTGGTTCTTTATCATAGTTCAGCAAGTGATGGTTCCCCTTTCTGATGCTATGTTAAATTCTAGTTTGGATAATTAAAATGATGATGAAAAGGGGGAGACAAATTGGAACATATTTGAACAATGTGAAAAAGAAAGGATGAGCATTTTATTGAAGAAAGACTGAGATAACCAAATGTATTTTATCCTGATGCTACATGAAAGGGAAGGGATCCCCAGACACAGGAGATGCTCCTGCAAGTCAGTGAGATGTTGAAGAACAAGGCATTTGGGGACCTTTCCTGGGAAGGCAACAGAGAGGTATTTAAGAGGTAGTGGAGACAGCAAGAGAAGGGCTTCCTTGGCTGTGCTAAGAAACAAAATTTTTATCCTAAAAAGATAAGGAGATTTTGAAAGACTTCTAAAAAGAAAATACTATTATTTTTTGTTTGTTTGTTTTTCCCAAAAGAGAAAGAAAAAAATACCATAGGCTGCATCCATAAAGCTTCTTCTACAGATATATAGGAGGTTTCGGAGTTGTAAAATATGGCATAAAACTTTAAGAACTACATGAAGCAGAAAGAGAATAAAATTTTTAAGTAAAATATTGGCTTTGGTGGCTTGTGATGTTATTACAGCCTTCTTATTCCTTGGTGCCCTAAAGCTACACTGTGCAGTGAATATTTGCACCCTCAAATTCATAGGTGGTATTCATGCTGCTTATGTAAAGAAATTTACTTAATGATTTTTTCCTTCAAATAGCATCATTTGTTTCACAAGAATTATAGCAATTGAAACTTGTTTTGAGACACACCTTACACTAATGTTGGAGATGTCCTCCAAGTTCCTTGAGTATATTCTGAGTTCCCTTAAGTGCAGTTCAAAATAGGACTGATAAAAGAGCACAAACAGGGAGACAAGAGTCCACTTTGAGAATCTGCCTCTAACTAGCTGTTCAACCTACATGTTTGCCAGACCAAAATCAGGTCATCTAGCAGTGGGCCATGGTTTTCTAATTAGGTTGTCAGACAATTGGAGTCATGTGGCCACTGTCCATTATATTTGCAGATGCTGAGGAGGTAGACCAGATGTCTTCTGAGTAGGATGCCAGTCAACAAATAAAAATACAGATCATTTAGTTAAATAAATTTTGATACATCTTAAATATTATGTGGGAAATACTTGTATGAAAACAAAATCTGTTGTCTGTCAGAACCTCAAATTTAACTGGGCACCCTTCCTTTGATCTATTAGCTTTGCAAGCTCTGAGGACTCTAAGAAAACCATGATATGATAAGCCAACGGACAAAGTACTCCCAGGGCTGATTAGTGACCCAACCTCAAGTGAAGTCAAATTTCAAGGCAAAGGGAAGCTACTGCCTCTTTGATGATAAGTTATTACTTAGACATTATCCCCTGACCCCACTCCACCAGAATATAATTAGAGGCCAAACCCTAATCTGAGTCCTTGGTGCTGGTCTCTTCACGGTCTTCAGGTGAGGAGGCCTGGACTGTCTGCAGGAATCCCAAACCTTTGGGCACCTGTCCTGCTCAGAACATAAGCACAGTCACCATGACACTTTTAATCCTGGCCACTGAGGCCATCTAGACAATCTTTAAATCATTGAGCTTCATCTACAGCTTTATGGTTTTGTGACTTGGCTTCCAGGTTCTAATCTAACATCTCTCCTTCCCCTCTCTCTATTCTCCCTCTCCTTCTTTTTCTCCCTGCCCTTTTCTCAGTCTTGACCTAGGACTGTCCCTCTCTGACCCGTCCTGAGATGTGATCTAATTCATTAGATTTTCCAGTCCTGTCTAGAATCCAGGGAGGCATCACTGGCTGAAATGCAGGGGGTGGGGTGCTTTCTAAACCCCCTGCCAGGCCAATGGCCCTAGCTGTGCTCTGGAGCTATTATCCTCTGGGCAATCTCCTTATTTCCCTTCCTGAACCCCAGAGATGAACATAACTCCTCTATGTGCTAACAATCAAGGAGAAAGACAAGAGGGTCAAATATCCAAAACATGAAATCAGGAAAGATGCAAAGAAGTGCGAGTGGGAATCTAATTCTGAATACAACTTTGAATGAAATTTTAAACCATTAAAAAGAAATCAACAAGCCAAGCTTAGGCATTCTGATAGCTGCAAAATGCATTTACCTTCAGAGCTTTAGGTGAAAACTTTAAAGCCTAAATCTTTCCTTTGTATTCATGCATATAAAACCTTCATAATCCCACTAGAAAACAAAACAATTTCACAAAGTAATTTGGACACTTAAAGAAAGAATTGTAAACATCAGGGTTCAAAAAGTTGAAAACTATATGTCCACTGAAACAAAAAGAATTGCTAATTTGTGTAAGGGACCCTGGGGGCTGAACAGAAGCAACTGGCAAGGATTCAGGGAAGCTGAATTTTCAGTTCCTTAAACTGCACGTCACTGTCTAGAACAGTGTCAAGGGGATTTTAGTTCACAGGGCATCGTGCGTGTCATGGCCATGGCTCTCTGTGTCTGACACAGTTGGTATCCTGTTTCAATTCTGTAATTTCTAAGATTTTATTTGGGGGCAGCCAGATACCATTTGCAAATACAAGACTACCCTTTATTTATAGGATATCAGGTACCTCTCATTAGGAGATAAAACTTTTAAAATTAAAATGTGATTTAATGGGAAAGTAAGAGTTAAGTGATACACAGATTCTCAGGAATGGGTTTTATGGCAGATATGGTCTTTTGGCCCCTCTTTCAGCCTTTGGCTTTCCCCCCATATTGAATATTCCTCTTCCTCTTTTTAACTCGCATCATTCCTATGCAATATTTAGAGAAACCATGAGTCCTTATTCACAGTGACTGTGGCTTAGTCCATTAAAAAAAAATCCTCTCTAAATTTTTATTATATCTGAATTCCAGGAAAAGGGATTTTTTAATAACAGTGAACACTGTTCTACTGTTCTTTCTGCATGTACTGAATTTTTCCAATAGTCAGGTATGGATGTCAGAGTTGGTCCATAAAAGAAGGCTGAGTGCTAAAGAACTGATGCTTTTGAATTGTGATGCTGGTGAAGGCTCTTGAGAGTACCTTGGACTGCAAGGAGATTAAACCAATCAATCCTGAAGGAAATCAACCCTGGATATTCATTGGAAGGACTGATGCTGAAGCTCCAATACTTTGGCCATCTGATGTGAAAAGCTGACTCACTGGAAAAGACCCTGATACTGAGAAAGATTGTGAAGACCAAAAAAGAAGTGGGTCACAGGGGATGAGATGGTTAGATAGTATCTCTGATTAAATGAACATGAGTTTGAGCAAACTCTGGGAGATAGTGGAGGACAGAGGAGCCTAATAGGCTACAGTCCATGGGGTCACAACAAGTTGAACACAACTTAACAACTGAAAAACCACAACAAAAGTGTTATTAGTGTGTGTGCCTTAATATCCATCCACCGTAAAGATGCCTTTGTAAGCCCTCAGAGCTTTAGTTAGCAGAGAACCATCCGTATAAGAATGAGTTCAATGGTCCTCTGCTTGTCATTCATTACATGGCACTTCACCAGTTCTCATAAGTAATACAAAGATAAATAAACCCAGTTTCTAAACTAGTAGGCATTTTTATTTAAAAAAATATTTAAAGAAATGAAGTAAATATGAATTTAAAAAACATAACAGTAAGGATAAAAGGGATACAAGAACAATCATTGTTTCCTAGCTGAAGAGACAATGGCATTCCAAGCATGAGGTCTGGGAAGAGCAAAGACAAGATATTAAATGGGGCTGGAAGGCCAACCACAGGGAACTGTCAAAAGAGAAGAGCAACTTCTGTCAGCCTAACAGCCAAACACAAGAGCATCTTTTCTGTTCTGCTTCTAGGACCAGGGACAGCTCCTGTCCACAGTTTACACCTAGCAAGGATGACTTGAATTAAAAGCTCTGTAACAAAGAAAGTGGTTTCACACAGATTACATCACTGAAAGGAACCAGTGCAGGTATAATTGTGCCCATTCAATATTTGAAGAAGCTGAAACTTAGAAGAGGCTCAGCAGTGTGGCTTGGAAATAGTGGAGGCAAGGCTGGAGGCCAGGACTCATGTCCTCTGATGAATGGACAGCAGAACGAGTCCCAGACTTTAGTGAACCACAGAATTATGTGCAATTCTTCCTTACAAAAAATAAAAGCCAGCATCTATGATCTTACCCAGGACTCACTGAGACAGCATCTCTGAGTGGAAGCCCAGAGATCTGATATCTTAAGCTCCACAGATAATTTAGATGCACCAAGGCTGAAGGCCATGAACCAGTTGGAAAGACAGCCAGATGGCAGAGGCCTCAATCTCTGATGGTGCCTCTTCTTTTCTTTAAATTTTGACTGTACTGGGTCTTCATTGCACTATGCTGGTTCTTTAGTTGTACTGGGTGGGTTTAGTTACCCCGTGGAATGTGGGATCTTAGGTTCCCCACCTAGGGACTGAACCTGTGTCCCCTGCATTGGAAGGTGGATTCTTAACCACTGGACCACCATGAAAGTCCCTCTGATGGTGCTTCTGGTCAGTACATGAGAATCACCTGAATTCAGTGACTTTGAGAAGTCTATTGTTTTAAATCTTTCTCATTTTCTCGTTTAGTTATCCTGCCAAATACACTTTGATCAACATAGCTCTAAGCTCTGATGAGTTTTATTCTTTCTACATTAAGAAATATGGAATAAAATGAGAAGGCAAAAATACTTCATGTACAATGTTCTCATTATGTACATTCTTAAATGTTGTCCAAACACCTCACAATCCCAAACTGCATTTTATTGCTTAGTTCTCAAACTCTAAGGGATTGTACCATAAATCAGGCAGGGACACTTTCCATTTCAAGGTCAATCTAATAAAAATGTGAAAAGGAAATTCTTCCAACCCTCTTCAGAAATAATGTTCACTTCCTTCTGGTAAATACCAAACATTTTATGATGTATTTCAATATTTTGTTTTAACTGCATGCTTTAATAATCTTAGTAAAGCGGAGTGGCAGAAAACAACTTAGAAGAGAACATGCACATTTTTAATTTTTCCCTTTTTATAAGAATCTGTCATTTTCCATAAAGTAATATATTTGCATAATTTTTTTTTCTTTAAGAGTACACACAAGCATGTAACATAACAGAAACTTTCTGTGTGCCATTGTCTTAATGTTTCAAGTGTGTTTTTCAAGATCCCTGGGGTAATCAATGGAAAAACTTCAGAACAGTTTTTGCATGCCCAAGTGTGAACAAACCCCACTCCCTACCCCCATCTCCTCCAGCAAAGCCCACCTCTTCTTCTTGGTGAATTTCTGGGAGTACCATGCACATTCAGGTGACATAAAATATGTTCACTGAGTGTGTGATTAGTCTGATACAAGCCTGCAGGCTTGCCAAACCACAGACAGAACAGGAATGACAACATTCAAAATGAAAGCTATCAGAGTAACGAGGCTGTCTTCAGGTAGCTCTGGCTCTACACTGGACTATGAGGAGTTGTTTTGTTATTTTCATTTCATGCAGTATGAGGAAGTGATGGAGGCTGTCCATCACCAAACAACAGTTTTCAGCACCAATCAAAGTTCCTGCCACTTGTAGCAACATAGCTAGTAAATCCAAACCCCCAGCTTCTCCTCTGTCACTGCTGCACTTGGAACCCTTGCTAAATGGGATGGAGTGGGAAGAATTTTCACAGTGGCAACTGGAAATCTATTCTCTACCCCATTCTTAAGGAGGTGGGTCACTGAATAGATAAGGAAAAAAATGAAATTATTTTGGAAAGAATGCTTATTTTCCAGCTAAATTAAAGTTGCTATGATACTCAGTTCTCTGGCACCTCCCCAAAGAATGCCCCTTACCACAGATTTGTTTTCTTAAGTAAGATTTTACTCTAGATTAGAAATCCCAAATTTATTCACTTATGGTTTAAAATACATCTTCTCAATGTGAGAACAAGCTTCCCAAAGAGACAACAGTTGATTGATTGAACCCTTTCTAGAAAGTCTAATCTCAGAATGACTTTAAATCTCTGAATAAGGCTAAGCCCCATTCCTGAGAATCAAGCTTAACTTAATTCCGTTTTTAAATTTTATGTGAACCATTTTTGAAGTCTATTGAATTTGTTACAATATTGCTTCTATTTTATGTTTTATTTTTTTGGCCATGAGGTCTATGGGATCTTCCCCAACCAGGGATTGAACCCACACCACCTGCATTGGAGTCTTAACCACTGGACTGCCAGTAGTTCAAACAAAACTGAAAGAAAATATTTTTTAGAAGGGCATATAATATATGGTTCACATGAGGATTCTGAAGCTTCTCAGTGAGAGGAATTGTTAGAAAAGGAACTAAGAGGTGGGTTTGGAAGGATGGAAGGATAGCCACTTACTCTCTAAGATGTGGTTTAGCACAGTTTGTGGACTATCACAGTTGATAACAGAAATGCATGTGGGAGAAAGAGGATATAACAGATTGAAACTCTTCCTCCCCAACCCAGACTGGGGGCTTCTTGATTCAGATTCTGTAACTTTCTGGCTTCTTCCTTGATGAAACCTCAAATGCTTCCTCTGGCCCCAGAAACACAAAGCCTATTTTATCCCACTGTTCATACATTACAAGGAGAAAAGCAAGGAGACCTTGTTCTGCAAATCATTTTTGGCACCTTATTTTGTTCTATTCTAAAGTAATAAGTTCGCAACAGCCATGGAACAAGACCTCATCTTAGCTGGGCAGGAAATAAAAAGAATGGAGATGAGATTCACACAAGTTAATGAAAGTCACTCCAAGTGACTGTGCTGAAAGAGCACAGGCTTTAGAATCGGTTGAACCAGAACATTAATCTGACTGGACTCCTTACTTGTTGTATAATATGACCAAATGTATCCTCTGAGTCTCCACTTCTTCCACTGTAAAATAATAATAATACCATCTGCTGCCTGATGCTATCACTATAATTACTGTGCATGCAGCCCCCAGTGGATACTGGGTTTTACAAGATGTTCCGTGAGCATGTTTGTCCTCTTCCCCCAGGACAGAT
This sequence comes from Oryx dammah, assembly GCF_014754425.2. Classification (NCBI taxonomy): domain Eukaryota; kingdom Metazoa; phylum Chordata; class Mammalia; order Artiodactyla; family Bovidae; genus Oryx; species Oryx dammah. The sequence goes on along the minus strand of NW_024070185.1, from coordinate 64,958,527 downwards.
GACTATATTTCTATGAAGAAGAAAATATGTGTGTAACTTCAACATATAACACACGCATGTGGAACACAACGCTGTGTCAGGCAAATGTTTTCTAGGATTCTACATGTACTTCTACTGTCAATGGCATTTGGTAGCTACCTCACATGTCTGCAAAAACAGGCTTAGGATGTAATTTATTTGCTTCATACTATCAACATGTTTCTTTCTCTTTTTAAACAGATTTTATTTTTTAGAGTAGTTTCAGGTTCACAGCAAATTGAGAAAGTATAGAGGTTTCCCACACATAGGTGCAGACTCCCCCATTCTGAATATCCCCCACCAGAGTGGTACATTTATTACAGTTGATAGACCTACATTGGAATGTAATAATCACCCACAGTCTACAGTTTACATTAAGGTTCACTCTTGTACATTCTGTGAGTTTGGACAGATGTATAATGATACCTACCTAGCATTATCGTATCATACGGAGTAGTTTCACTCCCCTAAAAATCCTCTGAGATCCTCCTATTCATTTTTCCCTCCTGCATACCCCTGAAAATCACTGATCTTGCTATTGTCTCTATAGTTTTGCCTTTTCCAGAATGTCATAGAGTTCAAATCATATAGTATGTAGCCTTTTCAGATGGGTTTCTTCAAGTAGTAATGGGCATTTAAGTTTCCTTCCTTTTCACAGCTTGACAAGTCATTTATTTTTAGTGAATAGTATTCCATTATTGGGAGGTACCACAGTTTACCCATTCACCTACTGAAAAACAGCCCGGTTGCTTTCAAGTTTGGGTAGATGTGAACAAATCTGCTCTAGACATCTGTGTGCAGGTTTTAGTGTGGACGTGCTTTCAGTTTCTTTTGGTAAATATCAAGAAGCGGGATTGTATGGTAAGAGCATTCTTGGTTTGGTGAAAAACAAACTGTCTTTCAAAGTGGCTGTAACATTTTGCATTTCCATCAACAAATTATGAGAGTTCCTGTCACTCCACATTCTTTTCAGCCTTTGGTGTTGTCAGTGTTCCAGACTTGGGCCATCCTAAAGGATATGATATGCAGTAATATCTCATTGTTTTAATTTGCATTTCCTTGATGTTGCATGATGTAGAACATCTTTTCATGTGCTTGTTTTCCATCCTTAGTAAGGTATCTGTTAAAGTCTTGGTCCATTTTTACTCAAGTTGTTTGTTTTCTTTTTAGTGACTTTTTGGACTCCTTTGTACATTTTGGATAGCAGTCCTTTACCAGATGTGTCTTCTGCAAATATTTTCTCCTATTCTGTGGCTTGTATTTTTATTTCCTTGACTTTTCTTTTTATATAATATCATTACAGTTTTATTATGTAAATTTGACATAATTTCACAATATGCTGTGAGTAATCAAGATAACAAAGATGACTTGTACTGCTAACTAGCGTGACACAACATTTGGTCTGTATGTCTAATATGTGTGCACGTGTGCACCTGCATGTATATGTCTGTGTGCTCAAGCAACACGTTGACACTGGAAAAACAGTTTTAAAGCAGATAAGCCCCTAACCCTGGAGACACTGACAGTTGCTTCTGAAGAAGTAGGGAGGCTGCCTCAGTTTTGAGCTATGTGGTTAGCTTTGTTATGTTTCCTGTATGCCTCACTGAAGCAAACATGTTAAATAGTAGTGACATTTTAATGATTTAGGGACATTAAATTAGTTCTGATTTCCAGGTTTGTGTGTCGGGGGAGCAGCTTATCATACCTACAACAAGCAATGCTATGACACTAGCTGGGTGTCCTGCAATTCAACTCAATTCTGACTCTATCGAGTATAAGCATCAAATTCCACAAGGATTCATTCCTACAAAACTGCCTTACATTGCAAGCCCAAGATGTTATCTTTTTTTTTTTTAAGTCCTTTTACTAGATCACAAGTGGGTTCCTCAGGGACAAAAGAAGGCCCATCAAGGAGACCTCCACTCCCTCCAATGCCAGCTGAGCCCTAAGAATTCACACTGGGAGGGACATTTCTGCTGACTCACCCACCCGGCTCCTCAAACCTTGCTCCTGCAGAGGAAAAGGACAAGGGACAGTGTGTCTCAACTCACCCCTCTCCACCTGAGTCTTTAGGGGCCGAAGCCACTCCCAAACCCCACTGCCAAGAAGCAGCAACCCTGGGTTGCTATCTCTGCTTCTGACCAGTTGGTGCCAGACTGATGTTCCAAAGACTTCTTGCTTGGACTTGACACTCCAATCACAAGTCCAGGTGGTTATTGACTGGCTATAAATTAGAGGTTCCCACAATCCCTTCTTTGGGTTCAATTAACTTTAGCTAGAGTAGCCCACAGAACTCAGAGAAACCTTGTATTTACTTGATTACCAGTTTACTTTTATTTGGAGAAGACTCTTGAGAGTCTCTTGGACAGCAAGGAGATCCAACCAGTCCATCCAAAGGAAACCAATCCGAATATTCACTGGAAGCACTGATACTGAAGCTGAAACGCCAATACTTTGGGCACCTGATGCAAAGAACTGACTCACTAGAAAAGACCCTGATGCTGGGAAAGATTGAAGGTGGGAGGAAAAGGGGACGACAGAGGATGAGACGGTTGGATGGCATCACCGACTCAATGGAAACGGGTTTGAGTAAGCTCTGGGAGTTGGTAATGGACTGGGAAGCCTGACGTGCTGCTGTCCATGGGGTCTCAAAGAGTTGGATACAACTGAGTGACTGAACTGAACTGAACTGAAAACTCAGGAACAGCCACTTCAAAGCCATGTATAGGGCAAAGTATGAGGAAACAAGGCACAGAGGTTTCATACTCCCTATGAGCAAGCCACTCTCCCCAATTCTTCGTATGTTCACCAGACTGGAAGCCCTCGGAACCCTGTTTTTTTTTTGGTGTTTTATGGAGGCTTCATTATAGAGGCTGCTGCTGCTGCTGCTAAGTCGCTTTAGTTGTGTCTGACTCTGTGCGACCCCATAGACGGCTGCCCACCCGGCTCCCCCGTCCCTGGGATTCTCCAGGCAAGAACACTGGAGTAGGTTGCCATTTCCTTCTCCAGTGCATGAAAGTGAAAAGTGAAAGGAAAGTTGCTCAGTCGTGTCTGACTCCTAGCGATCCTTTGGACTGCAGCCCACCAGGCTCCTCTGTCCATGGGATTTTCCAGGCAAGAGTATAGAGGCAGGATTGGTTAAACCACTGGCCTTTGGCAATTGATCCAATCTCTAGCTCCTCTCCTCCCTCTAGAGGTCAACAGAGAAGACGGGTGTAATGAAAGCTCCAACCTTTTAATCACACGGTGGGCTTCTCTGGCAATCAACCCCCATCCTTTGGGATTTTCCAAAAATCAACTGGTAATATAAGACACCTTTATGTTGTCATCACCTATGAAATTCTGAGTTTTAGGATTTCCGTGACCAAATATTCAGAGACCAAATATTTTAATATATTTTTTATTATGAATCATAAGATCATAGGCATCTGACTAAGATGTAATTGATCCAATCAGCTGCTGAATGTTTGGCCCAGGGAATTACATGCAGTTGTTAGAGGTTTAAAAATGCACTATTGTTCAGCATACTATTGACAATAATAATAACCTGAGGGGTCTCTTTATTTCTGCAGACTAGCACTATCAAACATTGTGTTTTACTTCTTTTCTGTAAAAGTACTTTAGAATATAAAGTACATCAATCCTTGAATAGAGACAATGAGGAATTTTTTAAAATAAAGACTTTAAGAGTGAAACAGGAATAAACAGCTGACTTACTTTGCTTTGAAAATAAAAATCAAAGACTATTGAAGACATGAACTTTGCTCTATAAATGCTGGTAGAAATTTACATCTCCTGCTAGGGTTATGTCAAATCATATAAGTTATTTTGTATAGTGACTCAACCTGCATTACTTTTCATTTCAGAAACACATGAATATTTCCATTTTTAGTAATTAGCAAAATTCATTCTTCAAATCCTTATGTTCACTTCAAGTAGCATGGAATGTATTCACAGTTATTCAGACTATGTAGCTGTTAAATTTTAGCCAAAGGAAATAGAGATTCATGATATTTTCATACTCACTTTAAAATAAACAATCTCTTTAGGACTTTATACAGGATAGCACAGTGTGGACATTTAGCAGAAAATGTTGCTTGGAGAGAGGAATTGGTTTGACCATGTTATAACAACTAATGCTTAACAAACAGACCACTCTTCTAATCAAAAACCCCATAACCAGGTATCTTCATCAAGTATTCAGTAACCAACAGATTCTGCTCTGCTTTGAATTGTAAGTTGCTAATTTATTCAGAAAGTCTTTAAAATTTGTTTTTGCTGCTGAAGACAAACATTTTTTCTGCATAGATACTACAAAGAAGGCAGTGCTGATAGGGACTCTGTAAATTTCTTACCAAAGGCCATAGGATGCTTTCAGGTATATGCTGTATAATTAGGTATATGCTATTATAATCAGTTACCACAAACTTGTGACTTTAAAGAACACAAATGTAAACTCTCATACTTCTGAAAGTCAGAAATTTAAAATGGTTCTCAATGAGTTAAAATCAAAGTGCCTGCAGGATTGTGTGGTTTTTTTTGAAGGATCTGGGCAAAATCTATTTTCTTGTCTTTTTCTGCTTTTGTAGGCTGCCTGCACTCCTGAAACTGAGTAGAATTCTGCCACTTCCCATGAAGTACAAAGGCCCCTCCATGTTCTCAGCCTCTTGTTTGTAGAAAAGCTGAAATCTCTCAGGCCTCCCTGAGTCACAAAGAGGAGGCTCATGCAGCTAATTAGGACAAGAGACTCACAGAATCTTTCAGTGTCTGATGCGCATTCTTGAGTTGTTTGGCAGATACTGTAACTACCACCTGAGGGAAAAAGCTAACTGCATGATGAACAGATTGCAGCCATGATGTTAGCTGCTCTTTCTTGAGCATTACCGAATCCGTGCCTAGCACAATTCCAAGAACTGGCCTTAAGATAAGAGAATAAACACTACTGCTTTTAGTTATCTGTATTTTTGTGGGCATCTAAATAATTCTGGTTTGCTCTCGCCAGATATATAATCAGCAACTAAAACTGTCCACAAAGAGAGGCTATAGATCCATGCCAACATCTTCCACTCCGAGAATATGGTGCCCTAAGTCAACATGAAGAAGTTACAGAGGACAGATATTCACACATAATCCCATAGAAATAGAATGATGTCTGACAGTGGGAACTTTTAAGCAGCATTTTGCCAGAAGAACTCTCTGCAAGAAGCCCCTTTTGTCTCACCACTTTAGCAAAACCATATTTTAACTAATCTTTGGCCCAAGCACACTTTTCAAATCTTTTGATCACACAATACTTTGCCTAACCTATTGGCAAAGAACCTGTTCGTTCTTTCAATAGATCAAAGAAATAGAAATGAAGAATAAATAATTAACAAAGACTAGGGCTTTTCCCTTGCTTGCTCTTCAGTAACCTTGTACACAAACTGTATGAACAAGAGTAATCTAAAGACAGGTTATAAGGAGTCAAGAAGCCTGTGTGCAGTGGAATATGGCTACAAATCTGACTCCCTACAAATGTGACTCCCTGTTTAACTGAGATTGCTTCTTCTTTGTTCCTTTAAAAACTTTCATGGCTGAGCGGAACGTTTGGAGTTGCTTCTGGGACATGAGTTTGCCTTCTCCCCAGGTTGCTGGCCTTCTAATTAAAGCAATCTTTCTGTTCTTACCAGTACTTGTCTCACTTTTGAGCAACAAGCACCTGAACCTGAATTCAGTAACATTCCTAGGCCCAAAGCCTTCCTCCATCCTCAAATTCAGCAGTGTAGTATCTTTAAATATCTCTCTGACTCTGTTCTTCCTGCTTCCCTCTTATATGGACTCTGTTATTACACTGAGCCCATTTAGATAACTGAAGATAATCTCCCAATGTCAAGATATTTAATTTAATCACATCTGCAAATTCCCCTTTGCCATGTAGGAAACAGTCACAGGTTCTGGGGACTGGGATATGGACATCTTCATAGAACCATTATTCTGCCTACAATACATGCTATGAAGAAAATAACAGTATATTACTGTCCAAACTTTATCAATTTAAAAAACTTTGCTAAACAGACACAAAGAAAGACTAATTTATTGTACTGTGTGTGTGTGTGTGTTAATTGCTCAGTTGTGTCTGACTCTTTGCAACCCCATGGACTGTAGCCTGCCATGCTTCTCTGTCCCTGGAATTCTCCAGGCAAGAATACTGGAGTGGGTAGCCATTCTCTTCTCTGGGATCTTCCAACCCAGGGATCAGACCCCGGTCTCCTGCTTTGCAGGCAGGTTCTTTACAATGTGAGCCACCAGGGAAGCCCTTATTGTACTGTAGTTGGTCTCAATTAGTATTCTCTTTTTCACTCAAGGAAAGCTTTCTGTTCTTTACCTACCTATTGTTTTAAGTTACTAAATATCTCATCTCCTAGGAACCACTTCACTTAATCTAGTTAACATTTGAAAAGTTGAAAATAAGATTCAAAAAATGGTATTGATTAACCTATTTGCAGGGCAGGAATAGAGATTCAGAAGTAGAGAATGGACTTGAAGACACAGTGGGGGAAGAAGGCAGGGCGAATTCGAAGAGAGAAATGCTATATTGAATGAACAGGGAGCTCAGCTCAGTGCCCTGTGATGACCTAGAAGGGTGTGATGGGGTGTGGGAAGAAGGTTCAGGAAGGATGGGATAATAGCTGATTCACATTGTAGTAGAGCAGAAACTAACACAATATTGTAAAACAATTATCCTTCAATTAAAAAATCCTATGATAAACCACAATGGAAAGGAATATATATATGTATATAAAACACTGAATCACCTTGCTGTTTAAGAGGAATTAACAACATTGTAAATCAACTATGCTTCAAGAAAAACAAAACTAAAACAACAACAAAAAAGGAAATGAGATTCAAATATTTTTGAAACTCAAGAACCCAAAAGGAATCCCTTCAAGAAATGACATTAAAAAAGGACAGTGCTTTGTATAGTTCTCACCTGGTTATTATGCTTCTTTTTTATTAAAGAGTTGAGTAAAATCCTTTTGCCTTTAATCATTCAGATAGCCAGAAAAAGCAGTCCAATTTATGTTTCTGATTAGAATAAATTTCATGTCACAATTTTTATTTTTGGTAAATTTGCCATTATGAAAGGATCAAAGGAGTCATTTTGATAAAAGAATAATCCCCACCCCAGGGGGACAAAGGATTTTAGATGTTTCTTCCTTCTTTAAGACAAGTAATTCCAGATGAGATTTGATTGATGAGATGAAGTTTATGCATCTGGGCCTCATTCTTGATAGCATTTAAAATGAAAACTCTCATTAGTGCTGTCAAGCTTGAAATTCTTTGGTTTTTCAAATGAAACAATATTTGCATGATTTTGTAAAACACCCTGATTACCATATACAATTGAATTCAACTCAATTCTAAATCATACAAAAAGAAGAAGATCAAATAACCTGTATTTAAATATTTGTACTCTGTTTTGTCACAAAAGGGGAAATCACCTTAACACCAGAGGTCCTGCCCACAGCTAAGAACTCAGTGTGTGAAGGCCTGGATGTTTGCACGCAGTTTATGTGTGGTCTTCATTTTCTTGGGAGAATTTGAAAGAAAAGATCTGGTTGTGGAACCAGTGAGTTACCCCCTGCCCATCCTCAACTACTTCTTGGGTTCCTGGTTTTTATGGCCAGTTCTAGAACAGGCACTGATCAGCCAGCCGCAGGTCTAGTTTCACAGCAGGTGAGCACTCACTGTCTTAAGTTAAAACACAATATTTCATTTGGGAAAAAGCTGCAAATACTGGGACATGTGAGCACTGGACCTTGTGGCTCCTGATGAAAGGAAAGGGTCCCAGGACATGAGCAGCTGGAGTTGACCATCTCCCCCTGGAGCTTGAGGGTGGGAACCTGGATGGGTGGGCATGGGGATTGAAGCAATAGGGTGCTGACGAGAAATTGGGCAGAGCGTAGCTGAAGGGCTTTGGGGTTCTGAAATATTGAATCCAGTCTTCATCCTTGGCTTGGCATGAGAAAAGTCTGCTAAAGTACCCCTTCTGGGAAAAGATGCATATTTTCAACTTTCAGAGAACCGATTAGACAAATTCAACAATGATGGAGCACTCTGTCATTGGTACTTCCAAAGTGGGCTGCAATTTTCAGAAATGAATGAATTACTGCTCCGTCAGACAGAGTTTACAAATCCAAGAAACCATATGCAGTATCCTGATCATACGTTCCTCTTAGGCAGATCACAGAACTGGACCTTGTGGCTTCTGATATAAGAGAAGGGTCCCGGGATGTGGGCAGCTGGAGCTGGCATGCTGTCCCATTTCTCATCAGTATGCTATTGCTGCAGTCCCCATGCCCACCCATCCAGGTTCCCACCCTTAAACTCACAGATGCTCCAAGGGGAGATGGCCAGCTTCTCTTTGATCAGGAGCCCCAATGTTCAGTGCTACATGCCCCAGTATTTTTCCAGCTCTTCAGTATATTAATAAACAAAACTGTTTTACTACAGACTGTCCATCCTAAATTGATAAAACAGAAGACTGAATGTATAAGCACCATTCCTTTTACATGAGGTTTTTAGAAATCATGGAGATACCACTATGTGTCAATTGTTATATGAATACATTCAAATATGTTACCTCATTTCCAAAGCAGTGTGATTTAGACACCATGAAACTTAAGGTTGTAAACTCAGGAAAAAGCAACCTGCCTTATCATGTCTCCAACAAAAATCACAATGCAATTAGGAGGTTATTATGAAAACACTGTGCTAAAGACTTCTCTGTCCAGCATCTCTGTCCCATTACTATTTCCTGAAGTCACTATAGACTCACAGGCAGAGTTGGCCCCTCTTCCATGGCTTGTCCCTGGTTCTCACAGTTTCTGCCTCCTCATGTTGTAGCACCCTAGGTACTCTCACTCTCTGCAAATCCCACAAAGCTGGGCTCCTCTCTCATTACCTAGAGCAGTGCCTGGCACCTAGGAAGTCTTTATCAGATATTCCTGAATAAACAAATTACAAAATTCTTCCCAGCGTGCTTGGAATATTTGCCTGAGTCCTCCTGGAAAAAAAGAATGCTATGAAGGCCAGCATTTTATTACATTTACTCAACAATCAATTCTCCCAGAATCTGCATGGGGGATTTGCACACAGTAAGCACTGGATGAACACACTGAATTTAGCAAAGAAAGGGATTGCTGTGTGGGTGTAAAGATTATTTTAAAGTGAAAGTATTTGGACAGAAGGAAAGAAATCTTATCTGAACTTCCTTTATCTGACTAAAGCGGAGCCTCCTGAAAATACAGCTGCCATTAATGCCCCCTCCCTGACACACATCCCTCAGGGAGTTTCCTAAGAATTCAGCTGTTATAGAAACAGATTGCCTATTGCCATTAGTACAAAGAAGCTCACAGAATCTTCCATGCTATCCCACAGAAGCCTTAAAATTCTCCTTTCTTGTTAAATCTGTATATAAATGTTTGCTTCTGGTTAATTAAAGAGCTACTCATTACTGAGAAACTCCTGGTTGCCCCTTTGAATGATTACTTTTTTTGTTATTTTGTTTATCATCCATTAATTCAAAAGTTCTCAATGATTAGAACATAAGATGATAAAGGAAAAAATCTCCTCACAACACCATTACAACCATGACGATCTGTTCTTTGATACCAGACATCTTGCTTTCAATGGCTGGTTTCTAGACCACACTATTAGTTCAACTGTTTCATTGCTAGCTGATATCTGATATTTGCCACAAGGATACTAATGGTTATATATCATCTGCAAGATAGTTTAGCAGAAAATTAAATTCATTGTAGGAATTTCCCTGGTGGTCCAATGTTTAAGATTCAGCCTGCCGATATAGGGGACACGAATTCCATCCCTGGTTTGGAAGATCCCACATGCCTTGGGGCAACTAAGCCTGCTCGTGGCAACTACTGAGCCCAGGAACCTAGAATCCTTGCCACATACCAATAGAAGCCAATGCAATGAGAAGGCTGCATACAACTAGAGAGAAATTCTGTTCACTACAACTAGAGAAAGCCTGTGTGCAGCAAGGAAGACCAGTGAGGTCTTCCTTTTCTTTCTTTTTTTCCTCCCTTTTTTTCCTCTAAAAAAATAAGTAAAAAAATTTTTTTAATTTATTGTATGAAGCAGAATCGGTCATCAGTATATTTTCTCAACTGGACAATGATATACTCAACCATTTTCTATCCTCAGCATACTTTGAAGACCAGAATTTCAGGTTGCATCTGTGATTATTACAATCTTTCCTTAGGCATCTTCTGAACAGGGATCCTGAGTGCTCTATCTCATCTGTAGTTTTGGCCCAGGGAGGGCACACTCCCTTTTTGGATGGTACTGTGGGATGGAATACCATGTGGTATCTTTCTGATGTCTGAAGTCCATTCGACTATTCTCTCAGTCAGCATGTCAGGTCATATCCACTGGGCTCCAGCTAGGCAACAAGGCTAAGGCAGTCAGCATGAGAAAGAGAGGAAAAGAGTTGGATTCCAGCAAATGCTCTCCTCTCCAACACTGAATTTCAGAAACAGATGAGGCTGGATAAAGACTAATAAAGGTTCTTTGCTTGATCTCACTTTGATCAAGCTTCAGAATGTTCTCCTTGGCCTACCTGTACACTTTTGGTAGAGTCCAGTTTTAGCAAGAACTCTGCTAAATTAGTTTAGTTCCCAATACTCCTTAGTTAGTCATCCTTGATATCTGATCAGGAGGATTTGGGGTGACCCATCCAAATAAGATTCCTGATGTAACCCTCTCTAATTATCATCATCAGGAATCTTATTTGGATGGGTCACTCCAAACCACCTTACCCTGATGTTTACTATTAGTGATCTACTGACCTAGCCCCTGCCCCCAACTTGGATCCTCAGCTGTAAATTCACACTTGCTTATGCTATATTCAGAATAGAGCCTAGTGCTACACAGAGGTCTCTTTTCTTTATTGCAGCAGTCCTGAATAAAATCTTTTTTTTTTAACTGCCCAGCTCTGGATTTTCCTTAACAATGCCCATTATTTTTTAATTTTATAAAATAGTATCACTGAAGAGTTGACTCATTGGAAAAGACTCTGGTGCTGGGAGGGATTGGGGGCAGGAGAAGAAGGGGACAACCGAGGATGAGATGGCTGGATGGCATCACGGACTCAATGGATGTGAGTCTGAGTGAACTCCAGGAGATGGTGATGGACAGGGAGGCCTGGTGTGCTGCAGTTCATGGGGTCGCAAAGAGTCGGACTCGACTGAGCAACTGAACTGAACTGAACTGAATGATTCTAAAACGCCACTAGCTAAAAGCCACTTTTTAAATTGTGTGTTTGAATGTGTAACTGATTGTAGCAACTTAAATACCGCAGTTATTGGTTTTGCCAAATTTATTTGCACTTTTCAGAAATATCACATGAACTACTTTAGCACTGTCATAACATAAAGAGTTTACACTGTTTCTGTGTAAAAGTAGCTATGGTGTTATAGTGGTAAAAAAAAAAAACTCGCCTGACAATGCAGGAGACATAAGAGACACTGGTTCTATCCCTGGCCCAAGAAGATCTCCTGGAGGAGGGCATGGCAACACACTCCAATACTCTTGCCTGGAGAATCCCACGGACAAAGGAGCCTGGCAGGCTACAATCCATGGCATTGCAAAGAGTGGGACACAACTAAAGTAACTCAGCATTTATGTATCCAGGTATGGTGTTGGGCTTTTTTATTTAATTTTTTTTCTTTAGATCATACGTATACTAGAAAATAGTACTTTTTACTTATTAAGTGATAACTGAATGTGAATTGTATTGTTAAGTCAACTTCATTTGTATGTTTTTTTCTCTAAATTGCACAAAACACACAAAAATGAGACTAGCAGGAAATACTGAGAATTTGAGTAACTTAAATATACCAGAGAGGTTCCAATTTGCCCTTACAGGGTGTGTGGTCAGAAAACATATGTCTCCTCTCCCAAAGTAAGCTGCCATACACTTGGACCTACTCATCACTCTCATTTTTGTTTCTGATGATTATTATTTTTTAAAAGCACTTTCTTTTTTAAGATTTTCTTTGATATGGACAATTTTTTAAGTCTTTATTGAGTTTGTTGCAATATTACTTTTGCTTTATGTTTTGTTTTTTTGACTGGGAGGCAAGTGGGATCTTAGCTCCCTGTGTCTGTGTGTCCAACTCTCCACAGCCCCATGGACTGTAGCCCACCACGCTCCTGTGTTCATGGAATTTTCCAAGCAAGGATACTGGAGCAGGTTTCCATTTCCTTCTCCAGGGGATCTTCCCCACCCAAGGATCGAACCTGCATCTCTTGCCTCTCCTGCACTGACAGGCTGATTTTTTAGAACTAGTGCTACCTGCTGGTATACTGTTTAGTTGCTCAGTCATGTCTGACTCTTTTCAACCCCATGGACTGCAGCATGCCAGGCTTCCCTTTTCTTCACTACCTCCTGAAGTTTGTTCAAACTCATGTCCATTGAATCAGTGATGCCATCCAACCATCTCGTCCTCCGTGGTCCCCTTCTCCTCCTTCCTTCAATCTTTCCCAGCAACAGGGTCCTTTCCAATGAGTCAGCTCTTAGCATCAAGTGGTCAAAGTATTGGAGCTACAGCCTCAGCATCAGTCCTTCCAATGAATATTCAGGATTGATTTCCTTTAAGATTGACAGGTTTGATCTCCTTGCAATCCAAAGGACTCTCAAGAGTCTTCTCCAGCACCACAGTTTGAAAGCATCTATTCTTCTACACTCAGACTTCTTTATGGTCCAGCTCTCACATCCATACATGACTACTGGAAACACCATAGTTTTGCCTATATGGACCTTTATTGTCAAAGTGATGTCTCTACTTTTTAATACACTGTCTAGGTTTGTCATAGCTTTTCCTCCAAGGAGCAAGTGTCTTTTAATTTCATGGCTGCAGTCACTGTCCACAGGGATTTTGGAGTCCAAGAAAATAAAGTCTCTCACTGTTTCTACTGTTTCACCTTGTATTTGCCATGAAGTGATGGGAGCAGATGCCAAAAATCTTAGTGTTTTGAATAAAGAGCACCACCTGGGAAGCCCAAATTTACAGATAATGCCCCATATGGGGATTGAAACTACAACCTTGGTGTTATTAGCACCAAGCTCTAACCAACAGGGATCAGGGATCAAAACTACACCCCCTGCATTGGAAGACTATGTTTCAACCACTGGACTACTCAGGTAGTTTCTCCACTGATTAATTTTTAAAGCTATAATTGCAAATATATATCTGCAACCTCTGCATGCCTTTCTAAAATCTTATTCCAGTCAGTATTTTTTTGAAGCCTACTACATTCCAGGCATTCTGTTAAGTGTTTAAGGAATAAGCAATGAAAAACAAGGGGGAAGAAATAATTCCTACTACAAAGAGTTTAGAGTAAGTAGAATGAGGCTGGTACTGACAGAGAGCTGAATTCCAGAGACAGTAGGACCCTTGTAGGGCATCAAAGGGGTGTGGACTCAACTAACTGTATCACAGATTCTATCAGGAGGTTCACGTATGAGTTGCTTGGGATCCTTTTTCCATAGATACTCCCATCTGCCTATTGGGCAGTGTCACAGCACCACCTGCTTCATCCACACACCCTTTCACTCTGTGGATGGATCTCTGTGTGTTCTCCTGACAGTAGAAAGAATGAGATTTGGCAAGCAGAAAAGAAGCAAGTAGAGCAAGCAGCTATATCACAAAGGAATTGGAGCTGGGGAGCTGGGAACTGATCGGAGGTGTGTAAAAAAAATCCTCATTTCTCAGGTTTAGAGATTGTTTAGTTTTGGGGTCAACAAAGACACAGAGAAAAGCCCTTCCAGATAGGGGGTCAGTGAACCCATATATAAAAAGGTGTGGGGCCTCCAGCATCTTGAAGACCTTAGCCAGGTTAAGAACTTAAACCTTATTCCTTAGGTCTGAGAAACCCAAAGTGTTTTGGAAATGGGTATATAATGGCTACTTTGAATTCTCCTAGGATTCCTGCTTCAATCACTGTATTTAAAGCACCACTCTAAGCTTAATGTTGGTTAGAATTTGAGTAACTAAACATTATTATTTATTCAGTATTTTATCTCCTGTGTGCCAATACAAAAAAAAAACAATCCAAGTTATTGCTTTGAGTGTGTTTAGTAGCCTGTGTTAATTTGTTCTGAAATGCTCTGGTGCTCAGAGCAGAGTGAACAGCAATTTGATGAACTTGCTTTACAAATAATAGTCCATGGGCGTATTTCATCATCATATTGCAAGATTAAGATGATTACTCTGAAGATTGGGAGATAAAACAACTTTCATTTGAAGCAAATGCTTCTCTTCCATTTGGAGCAAATGATTACTCATTTTCAATCTTCAGTACTGAGCTGTGATGAAAACTTGGAGCCCTGAAGGAAAGTCTTATTTCATTTTTTTAAAAAGAAACCAAAGATAGACGGTAAAAGCATTTTCTGTCTGTGTCTATATGGTGGCCCTAAGTGTATTATCCCTTTTAAATACCACTGTTGCAAAACAGATGATCAATTTTCATTAAAATAAACATTCCATTTGGAATATAAAGCATAATAGATAATATCAGCAATTAGTTTTATTAATAGAAATTATACAACCCAGACAAGAAAATTCAGTAGCACAGTCTACACTGGTGCAAAAAAAAGAAAAAAAAAGGCCTTGTACCAAAATTCCAAGAGTGAAACAGAATAATTGAGATATGCATGAACAATTAAAATGATTCCCTCCGTACAAATTTCCAGTGTTTTAATTCAAAGAATTTTGTTTGTTTTAAAATGATGTAGTTATAAATATTTTATGCAGAACACTGACCTATTTCAACTGAGCCAAAAGCAGGGAGGTGACTTCAACTAGGAAACTTTTTTATGCTTAACTTAGCTATTGCATGCATGTAGATGAAGAGAAAAATGGCAACATTTACATTTACTCATACTGATTTGTGCAGCCATGAAATTAAAAGACGTTTACTCCTTGGAAGAAAAATTATGACTAACCTAGATAGCATATTCAAAAGCAGAGACATTACTTTGCTGACTACGGTCCATCTAGTCAAGGCTATGGTTTTTCCAGTAGTCTTGTATGGATGTGAGAATTGGACTGTGAAGAAGGCTGAGCGCCGAAGAATTGATGCTTTTGAACTGTGGTGTTGGAGAAGACTCTTGAGAGTCCCTTGGACTGCAAGGAGATCCAACCAGTCCATTCTGAAGGAGATCAGCCCTGGGATTTCTTTGGAAGGAATGATGCTAAAGCTGAAACTTCAGTACTTTGGCCACCTCATGAGAAGAGTTGACACATTGGAAAAGACTCTGATGCTGGGAGGGATTGGAGGCAGGAGGAGAAGGGGACGACAGAGGATGAGATGGCTGGATGGCATCACTGACTCCATGGACGTGTCTGAGTGAACTCCAGGAGTTGGTGATGGACAGGGAGGCCTGGCGTGCTGCAATTCATGGGGTCGCAAAGAGTCAGACACGACTGAGGGACTGAACTGAACTGACTGAACTGATACTGATTTGTAGCTTTCCTATTTACTCTTATAATATCTTCCCTTCAAACTAATAGAAGAGTGTGAAAACAACAAGAAAACACACATACAATTAAATCAAAGCAAGATGTCCAGTTCAATGCACAGCAGTAAGGCAAATCAGCTTTTGGCTGTATATTCATCAGGTCCTCGGGACTTCAGTTTATAGACTTTTCCATTTATAAGGAACCCAAGTCTTCTATAGAGAAAAATGGCATCCAACTCCAGTATTCTTGCCTTGGAAATCCCATGGACAGAGGAGCCTGGCGGGCTATGGTCCACATGGCTGCAAAGAGTCAGTCATGAGTGAGCATGCATGCACGCCAGGTCCTCTGCAAGATGTTTGGCTCCATAAGTCTTTACAGTACAGACCAAAAATAGAAATTAAAGCCTAGGCTACAGCAAGACGTTTATTCCCATAAGCATCAGATAAAGGAAAATAGAAGTCTAACTTGGATTTTTACCTTTGTTAATAGGTTAACTCTCCCATCATCCTATGCTTCATAAGAAAGAAATAATTTTTAGTGCTTTGCTGTTAATATATGCCAATGTCAGCATACACCAAAAAAATAATATAGAGAATGAGGGAGTCAAAAAGTGTATTTGGTCACAAATGAACCATTTTAGGGAGGCCACAATCAGCAACTATCAAAGTAGCATAATAGTAACCTATGGTATTCCACATTCTTTGCCTGTAAAGACACTCTCTACACAAGCACAGAACCATGCAAAAATAGCGAAGGATTAAATTGGTTAATAGCAGAGAAAATTGAGATGGTGCCCTGCAGAATCATTTCCTCCTTTGTAATTTTATGCCCAGTGGCTGGGTCACGGGTAGCCCAAATGCATAATAATTCCCTCTCTCTTAATGTATCTTCCACCATTTTCTTATTTGAAAATAGATCACATGGTTTAATTCACTTTTGCAGGTAAGTGTCGTGCTAATATCTGTAATGGGCTGCCCTGTGTGCATGCATCTAAGTTGCTTCAGTCATGTCCGACTCTTTGTGACCCTGTAGACTGTAGCCCGCCAGGCTCCTCTGTCCATGGGATTCTCCAAGAAAAAATACTGGATTGGATTGCCATGCCCTCATTCAGGGAATCTTCCTGATCCAGAGATCATACCCATATCTCCTGTGGTTCCTGCACTGCAGGCAGATTCTTTACCACTGTACCATCAGGAAGCCACAGTGAGCTGCCCTAGTGTACTTTAAAACTCTAACCACTGGGAATGGGGTCACTCCATACACCTTTGCTTCACTCAAAGTACACCAAGACTGTTCTCACATCAAAAACTGGAACTCTAAAGGACTAACATCAGAAACATGGCTGAATAAGATGTCCCTTGTGGTACCTCCTATTCAACAATAGCAGTTTAGCATCCATTCACCAACAAAAGTGCTTTTTTGGGGGCTGTAATGGCACCCCACTCCAGTACGCTTGCCTGGAAAATCCCATGGACGGAGTAGCCTGGTGGGCTGCAGTCCATGGGGTTGCTAAGAGTTGCACACGACTGAGGGACTTCACTTTCACTTTTCACTTTCATGTATTGGAGAAGGAAATGGCAACCCACTCCAGTGTTCTTGCCTGGAGAATCCCAGGGACGGAGAGCCTAGTAGGAGGCTGTCTATGGAGTCACGCAGAGTCGGACACGACTGAAGCGACTTAGCAGTACCAAACACCATCCAACAAGAGACCATGGAAGAATCTTGCCCATACATTCACCAGGTAATAGGCACACAGATCTTAGCCCTGGCTGTGGCTCCTTCGGTGGTCCAAGGACAGACTCTAGTCCCCCTCAGTCATAGTCCAGAAGCCCTGCAGAACACTGTCTTAGACAATTATCTTGGATGAACAACATTTTATAGGAGTCCAGGTTTCCAATGGAGGAGTAGTTCCAGCACACTATTAGAGCAATATATGAGTATTGATGTATTGGAGAGGGTAAGACAGTTCTACTTTACTGACATTAGCCCCCACAAAGTGGCATGATTCTGTGACAAGTGAGAATTCCTTGGCATGTGATTTTGTTCTGTGGAGGAAGTGAGAATGTGTCAGTGACTGCCCAGCTCCCCAACTATGTGAGACAATGCCAAAGAAGCAAAAAGTCTCATTTCTCTCTTCTTTTATCCAGAATACTGAGTTGCAAGGTACATGAGTCCTAGGACAAGGCTGAGAGAGTGGGCAGTAGGACCCTTGTAGGGCATCACAGGTGTGGACTATGAGTTGCTTGGGATCCTTTTTCCATAGATATTCCCATCTGCCTACTGGGCAGTGTCACAGCACCACATGCTTCATCCACACACCCTTTCACTATGTGGATGGATCTCTGTGTGTTCTCCTGACAGTAGAAAGAATGAGATTTGGCAAATAGCTAGTGACCTTCTATAGTAAGCTAGCCTGAATGAGCTTTAGTTCCATCATTCAAAAAGCAAAGGGGAGGCTGCCTGCTCTCAGACTGGTGCATTGCAGAATCGAGAGAAAGCATATAAGCCTGATAATTCTGCCACAAGAGGGAGCAAAAGCATGAAGCAAGCATATTCATAGAAGTCCAGAGAAAGTCTCAGAGTCACTGAGAGGGAAGATGGTAGGTATTTCTTTTCAGAAGTCAGTTACTAAAGACTGAGTGAAATGAGTGCTATTGAAAATGCAAAGACAGCAGTGCAAGACTTTGAGGAAAATTTAAAAAAAAAAACAAACAAGGAGGAAACATGACATCAACAAAAGATTGTAGTAATTGTCCAGAAACCAACCACAAAGACATGCAGGTATGTGAATTACCCAATTGTTGTTGTTCAGTTGCTAAGTCATGTCTGACTCTGTAAGATCCCATAGACTGTAGCACATCAGTCTCCTCTGTCCTCTACTGTCTCCCAGAGTTTGCTCAAATTCATGTCTATTGAATTAGTGATGCTATCTGATGGTCTCATCCTCTGTCGCCTCCTTCTCCTTTTGCCTTCAATATTTCCTAGCATTAGGTCTTTTCCAATGAGTCAGCTCTTCACATCAGGTGGGTAAAGTATTGGAACTTCAGCTTTAGCATCAGTCTTTCCAATGAATATTCAGGATTGGTTTCCTTTAGGATTGACTGGTTTGAACTCCTTGCAGTCCAAGGAACTCACCCTACTCCAGTACTCTTGCCTGGAAAACCCCATGGATGGAGGAGCCTGGTAGGCTATAGTCCATGGGGTCGCTAAGAGTCAGATAGGACTGAGTGACTTCACTTTCACTTTTTTTTTTAAAACTTTTCACTTTCATGAATTGGAGAAGGAAATGGCAACCCTCCCCAGTGTTCTTGCCTGGAGAATCTCAGGGATGGGGGAGCCTGGTGGGCTGCCGTCTATGGGGTCTCACAGAGTCGGACACGACTGAAGTGACTTAGCAGTCAGTGCCACAGCACCATCAATTCTTCAGCGCTCAGCCTTCTTTATGGTCCAACTCTCATATCCATGCATGACTACTGGAAAAACCATACTGGACTATATGGACCTTTGTCACCAAAGTGATTTCTCTGCTTTTTAATACACTGTCTAGGTTTGTCATAACTTTCCTCCCAAGAAGCAAGTGTCATTTAATTTCATAACTGCAGCTACTATCCTCAGTCCTTTTGGAGCCCAAGAAAGTAAAATCTGTGTATTACTCAATAGAGAATTCAAAATATTAATAGCTGCTTTAAGGAAGCTCAATGAGCTATAAGAAAAGAGAAAGACAATTCAATAAAATCATGAAAAAAGTAAATGAGCAAAATGAAAAGTTTAACAGAGATACAAACAGAAATTCTAGAGCTAAGGAATGCTATATCTTTCCAGGTGGCACAGTGGTAAAGAATCTGCCTGCCAATGCAGCAGATGCAGGAGATGCAGGGGCAATCCCTGTGTTGGGAAGATCCCCTGGAGAAGGAAACGGCAACCCATTTCTATATTCCTGCCTAGAAAGTTCCATGAACAGAGGAGCCTGGCAGGCTACAATCTATGGCTTTGCAAAGATTTGAACATGACTAAGATCAGCCCTGGGTGTTCTTTGGAAGGAATGATGCTAAAGCTGAAACTCCAGTACTTTGGCCACCTCATGTGAAGAGTTGACTAATTGGAAAAGACTCTGATGCTGGGAGGGACTGGGGACAGGAGGAAAAGGGGACGACAGAGGATGAGATGGCTGGATGGCATCACTGACTCCATGGACGTGAGTCTGAGTGAACTCCGGGATTTGGTGATGGACAGGGAGGCCTGGCGTGCTGCGATTCATGGGGTTGCAAAGAGTCGGACACAACTGAGCAAGTGAACTGAACTGAAGCAGTTGAGAGCAAGGAATACTATGAATAAAATAAAATGCAAAAAAGAACCTTAAAATCTTAAATGGATCAAGAAAAATAAAAGATTAGTATTGATTTAGAAGATAGGAACTCTGAAATTATCCAATGAGAAGAAAACCATGGGAAAATAGTAAAAAAGAGTGAAGGAAGCTTATGTGAACTAATGGGATATCATCAAAAGAAAAACAATCTGAAAATTATTGGTGAATCAAAGGAAAAGAGATGGAGCAGGAGACAGAAACTTATTTAGATAAATAATGGCTGAAAGCTTCCCAAATATAGAAAGTTTTGTAAATCCTAGTTCATGAACTCATAGGTCTCCAAACAAAGTCAACTTAAAAAAAGTCTTCTCCAAGACATTTTATAGCAAAACTCTCTTTTTCAAAGACAAAAACTAAAGCTTAAGAGCCACAATAGAAAACCTTTTAACTTACAAGAAAACCCAACTAGACTATAAGCCAATTTACTAGCAGAAACTATACAAGCCACAAGACTGTGATTATATATTCAAAGTACATGAAAATAAAAGAAATGCAAACCAAAAATACTCTACCTAACAAAGTTGCTCTTCAGAAATGAAGAAGAGATAAATACTTTTCCAGATAAACAGAAGCTGAAACAGTTCATCAGCAGAACACCTGCCTTACAAGAAATGCCAAAATGAGTTCTTCAGGCTGAAATAATAGGATGCCAATTAGTGACATGAACATATATGAAAATATAAAGCTCACGGGAAAAATAAGTTCATAGTCAAATTCAGATTACTCTAATACTATAATATGATAGAGTGTTTACTACAAAGATTAAAGGACAAAAGTATTTAAAAAAAAACTATAGCTATGATTCTATGATTTGCTAAAGCACAACAGTTTAAATAATAAGCAAGCTGTTACATCAAAATGAAAAATGGTGAGGGAGTACAAAGAGTTTTTTGTATGCAACCAGGGTCAGGTTGTTATCAGCATCAAATAAATTTTTCCATCTATAAAATATTTTATATAAGCCTCAGTTCATTCAGTCACTCAGTCGTGTCCGACTCTTTGCGACCCCATGAATCGCAGCACGCCAGGCTTCCCTGTCCATCACCATCTCCCGGAGTTCACTCAGACTCACGTCCATCGAGTTCGTGATGCCATCCAGCCATTTCATCCTCGGTCGTCCCCTTCTCCTCCTGCCCCCAATCCCTCCCAGCATCAGAGTCTTTTCCAATGAGTCAACTCTTCGCATGAGGTGGCCAAAGTACTGGAGTTTCAGCTTTAGCATCATTCCTTCCAAAGAAATCCCAGGGTTAATCTCCTTCAGAATGGACTGGTTGGATCTCCTTGCAGTCCAAGGGACTCTCAAGAGTCTTCTCCAACACCACAGTTCAAAAGCATCAATTCTTCGGCGCTCAGCCTTCTTCACAGTCCAACTCTCACATCCATACATGACCACTGGAAAAACCATAGCCTTGACTAGACGGACCTTAGTCGGCAAAGTAATGTCTCTGCTTTTGAATATACTATCTAGGTTGGCCATAACTTTTCTTCCAAGGAGTAAGCGTCTTTTAATTTCATGGCTGCAGTTGGGATAACCACAAAGCAAAAACCTATAGTAGATACACAAGAGATAAAATCATAAAGACATCACCGGGCTTCTGAGGTGGCACTAGTGGTAAAGAACCTATTTGCCAATGCAAGAGGCACAAGACACGGGTTTAATCCTTGGGTTGGGAAGATCCCTTAGAGGAGGGCAATCCACTCTAGTATTCGTGCACAGAAAAGTCTATGGACAGAGGAGCCTGATGGGCTACAGTCCAAAGGGTTGACTGAACTCTGAACATGACTGAAGTGACTTAGCATGCACACAATTAAAGACACCACCAAAAACTTACAGAACCAATCAGTGAATTCAGTAAAGTTGCAAGATAAAAAATCAGCTTACAAAAACCTGCTCCGTTTCTATACCCTAACAATGAAATGTCCCAGGGAACTATGAAAAACAATTCCATTCACAATAGCATACAAAACAATATAATACTTATGAATAAACTTAGCCAAGGAGATGAAAGATCTGACGCTAAAAGCTACAAGGTTTTGATGAAAAAAAATTGAAGGAAATACAAAGAAATGAGAATTAATATTGTAAAAATGTGTATATTACTCAAAGTTATCTATAGATGTCATGATATCCCTATCAAAATTCCAATGGTATTTTTCAAAGAATCTTACTATTTGTATGCAATCACAAAAGTTCCCAACTAGCCAAAGCAGTCCTGACAAATAATAAAGCTGGAAAATCACATTTTTAATTTCAAACTACATTACAGTGATAGTAATCAAAACATAAAAATATGCATGTAGACCAATGGTACAGAATGCAGAGCACAGAAATAAGTTCTTGCCTATACCATCAACTAATATTTGACAAGGGAGCCAAGAATATCCAATGGGGAATGCATAGTTTCTTCAACAAATGGTGCTGGGAAAGCTAGATAATCACATCAGAAATAAAATTGAACCCCTATCTTACACCTCTCTGGTAGTTCAGTTGGAAAAGGAAACCTAGGTTCGATTCCTGGGTTGGGAAGATCCCCTGGAGAAAGGATAGGCTACCCACTCCAGTAGAGCTTCCCTGGTGGCTTAGGCAGTAAAGAATCTGCCTACAATGTGGGAGACCTGGGTTTGATTCCTGGGTTGGGAAGATACTCTGGGGGAGGGCATGGCAATCCACTCCAGTATTCTTGCCTGAGAATTCCCATGGACAGAGGAGCCTGGCAGACTACAGTCCATGGTGTCACAAAGAATTGGACATGATTGAGTGACTAAGCACAGCACGTCTTACACCACTCGCAAAAATTAATTCTAAATGGATTAAACATTTGAGCATAAGACCTGAAACAATAAAACTCCTAGAGGAAAACTTCGGTTAAAAGCTCCTTGACTTTCATCTTGGCAACATAAGCTGCAACAGCATACATTTGTGCACACCAAATGCACAAGTAGCAAGAGAAAAAATAAAAAACTTCTGAGCAGCAAAAGAAGCAATAAAATGAAAAGGCAGCCTAGAGAATGGGTGAAAATATTTGCAAACCATGTATCTGATAAGGGATTAATGTCAACAGTATATAAGGAACTGATATAGCACAATAGCTATTAATAAAACAATCCAATTTAAAAATGGGCAGAAAACCTGAATACATATTTTTCCAAAGAAGACATATAAATGGCCAATAGATACATGAAAATATGCTCAGCATCATTAGTCAAAATGCAAGCCAAAACCTAAATGAGATATTACTTCACACCTGTTTAGAATAACTACCACCAAAAAGAGATATCAAGTGTTGGTGGCAATGTAGAAAAAGGGGAACGCTTATGCACTGTTGATTGGAATGTATATAGTTACAGCCATTATGATAAACAGAATGGAGCTTTCTCAAAAAAACATAAAAACAGAATGATCATATGATCCAATAATCTCACTTCTGAGAATATGTCCAAAGGAATACAATTCAGATCTTTACATCATATCCATACTTTCATGTTTTTGCAGCATTATTCACAGCAACTAAGATATGTTCATCATAGATGACTGGATAAGAATAGAATATTATTCAGCCATCAAAAGAAGGAAATCCTGCCAGTTGCAACAGCATAGATGGACTTGAGGGCAATATCCTAAGTGAAATAGACAAAGACATTACTATATGATATCACTTATAGTGAAAGAGAAAGTGTTAGACACTCAGTCATGTATGACTCTTTGCAATCCCATGGATTGTATCCTTCCAGGCTCCTCTGTCCATGGAATTCTCCAGACAAGAATACTGGAATGGGTAGCCATTCCTTTCTCTAGGGGATTTTCCCAATCCAGGGATTGAACCTGGGTATTCTGCATTACAGGCAGATTCTTTATCATCTGAGCCACCAGGGAAGTACCTGGTGGCTAAGATATCATTTATATGTGAACCCTAAAAGAGCTAACCTAATAGAAACAGTGGCATAATGGTTGGCATGGGTTGGAGTGGGGAAAATAGGGAAATGTCAAAGAACACAAACTTTCAATTATAGATGAGTGTTTTTGTATCTTATCTGCAGCACTGTGATTATAGTTAACAATACTGTATTATATGTGTAAAAGTGGGTAAGAGAGTAGACTTTTAAAAAGTATATCAAGTCATAATATTGTATAAAATTACACAACACTGCATATTTATTATATCTCAAAAAAGCTGTGGGGGGGGGTATCATTAAGCTGCTGTGAAGAGGAATAAAGAAAAAATCCTCATTTCCATAGGACATGGTCTCTTAGGTTTGTCCCCCTTTGGGAGTCTGGTTCATGTCTGTTCTGGGATGTCTCATAGAGTTCAATAAATCTAATAGCATAAAAGAGCCCTAGGTTTTGCCCCCAAGCTGAATGGTCATTGTCCTGGAAAAGCCAAACACAAGATCAATCAAGTGAATTGAAAGACACCCACCTCCACTTTCACTGTGACTAAGGTTCAACATAAATTGTTGAAATCAAAGGCCTATCTGATTATATATCATGTCTATCTCCTTGCCCAGTGTCCTCATCTGAGTATACATCACCTACCTTTTTCTGGGACATAATTAGACAGTAGTTTAATATCAAGATTATAATCTTGGTAATCATTATCCCAATGAATAAGCATGGCTTTGTCTCTCTTACCCCTTACCTATATCTCTACCACATTGAATGTGAATGGATTAAAGAATCCAGTCAAATGTATAAATTGTCAAATTGAATTTTCTCTAAAAATTCAATTATATGTTACTTACAGAAACACCATCTAGATTCAACAAATAGGTGAAAAGTTAAAGGATAAAAACAGAAACAGCATGCAAACATGAACCCATGAAGATCTGGAGTGTTTACACTAATATCAGATTTTAAGACAAAAAATTGTTACAAGAGCAAGGAGGGATGTTTTATAAAGATAAGAGAACGGTCCATCAAAAGATGTAACAATTATAATTATATGCTTCTAACAACAGAGTCCCAGAAGAGATGAAAAAAGCTAACAGAAAATGTGACAAAAATGTTCTGGATGACAGCAGAAGCTGAGGAAGACTATCTGTTGTAGTCTCAGATATGTAAAACAGCATTATTTACTTGTGCTTCTCTGTGAGGTTGTTTTGGAAGAATACAAATTTTAAAATAATTTGTTCAAATATACAAGATACAAGGAAATAAGAATAAAAGAGGAGTGTGAGAGGAGCATTTTGTTTCCCCAAATCTTCCCAAGTCTTGAAGTAGCTGACAAAATGTTTAATGTGTTCTGTTACAGTCAACACAGTACTTTTTCTCAGCCTCTTTCCAACTCCTATTGCACCCCATCACATTTAGATCTAAAGACAACTTCATAAATGACTTGTTGCAGATTGCAGTTTCCAAGGATGATTGCAAAACTATGTCCCACTCCATATATTCTCCTGGAAACATGCTACCTCTTCATCAGAAGTGGACTCCAATACCCTTTCACTTTGAGCCCGAAACATTGCTGTGTGATTTCCAAGACTAGATCAGAAACAGAGGTATTACTTACATCATGGTTGGTAGGACACTCCAAAAAGAGCCATGTAAATAGTTCTCCTGCCTAGAGGCCACTATGTTGTGTAGGTGCTCAATGAGACTCAAGGCTAATGCCACCAGATCTAGTCCTTTCCAAACTTATAGAAACCATGCAAGACAACCACATCATTGTTATTATTTAAAGCCACAACAGCTGTGAAGTTTGGAGGTAAGTTGTTTTTTTTTTAAAACAAAAAAAAAACATGGCAATAGATAACAAGAACAAATTTTGGTATCTGAAAGTGGGTAATTGCTGCAACAAAAAACTAAACCTTTGAGAAAGGAAGGCAGACAGATGCTAGAAGAACCTTGAGGAGATGGATATTGCAACCTAATAAGCCTCCATGAAACTGTCAGTAAGGGCTTAAAGGAAAGTAAAGAAAATATTCCTGGAAGCTGGAAGGAAAGAGATTCTCATTCTATACTAGCAGAGAATTTGACAAAACTGTTAACTGAGGTAGCAGGGATGATATAGGAAATATATTTCACAAACTTAGTCATCCAGCTAAGCAAATTCCCAGACAGAATATTTAAAATGCAGTCTTTTTTATCCTTTCTGCCAAGGATAAAATGAGACAGAGGAGATATAAACTAAAGAACAATTATTTAATTCTGAATGGAATTTAGAGGAAGTTTAAGAGACTAAAAACAGATTATTTTTCCCTCTCTCAGAAATCAAAGAAATTTCAAAATAAAAATAAGGCCTAGAGACAGAAGAAGATGGTGGAGGAATAAGACAGGGAGATCACCAACCTCCCCCTAAATACATCAAAAACTCATCAAGATGTAGAACAACTCCTGCAAAGCAACCTCTATGAGACAGCAGAAGACCCCAGGCCTCCAAGAGGACAGGTAAGCTCCCTGAAATGAGGTAACAGAGAGGAGGGAGACATAAAAAGGGAAAAGACAGAAAAGGGAGCCCTGAAACAGGAGTTCCGGTGCACAGGGAAACTCCTTCACAGGCGGGCCCAAAGGGGAGCTGCAAAGTCTTGGAAAACCAGGCAAAGCAGGGACTTGGAGGGCGGTAAACAGAGAAAGCTGCACCTCTCAGTCCATTAATAGCTTGTGGACTCTGATCCCAAACAGACGGCTGGCTCCCAGGATTGAGAATGGCGCAGCCTGCAAACCCAGCCAGCGCACACAACCCTTGCAGTACAGAGGGCAGGCCCAGGTAGCCGAGTGTGATGAGGCAGACAAACACAGCCTGCGCAAAGGGCGGGACAAGGGTGCCCATAGAGGGGAGGCATACAAACTTGGGCAGGGCACACAACCCTCCCGGCACAGCCAAAAGAAGAACAAATAACCCCTGCGACCAAGAATGGAGAAGGCAATGGCACCCCACTCCAGTACTCTTGCCTGGAAAACCCCATGGATGGAGGAGCCTGGTGGGCTGCAGTCCGTGGGGTTGCTAAGAGTCATACACGACTGAGCGACTTCCCTTTCACTTTTCACTTTCCTGCATTGGAGAAGGAAATGGCAACCCACTTCAGTGTTCTTGCCTGGAGAATCCCAGGGACTGTGAGCCTGGTGGACTGCCGTTTATGCAGTCGCACAGAGTCGGACACGACTGAAGTGACTTAGCAGCAGTAGCAGCGACCAAGAATGCAGGCAGTGAGCCGAAACAAGTACACACTAGCCCCACGACGCAGAGGCCAGCCCGGGGAGCTGAAACAAGGGCACACAAGCCCCGCGATGCAGAGGGTGGACCTCGGGAACTGAGTCAAATGCACACAAGCCCCGTGACACAGAGAGTGAGCTTAGGGGGCTGAGGGAAGCCTACCCAAGTCTCCGCGATGCAGAAGGATCCACACAAGCACCTACCTAGCAAGTTTCAGCCAGCAGTGCAGGGCGAGACAGGGAAACAGAAGCACCAGCAATGATCCCAGGGACAAGTAGGGAGCTGGTAGCACTGCAGTTATGCTGAGAAGGCCACTCTGAAACAGCTGTGGAAATAGACGCTCCTAAGCCTAACACTGCCAAAGCTAGAACGATGCCCAAAGGCATACTGAACCCATGGACACTCCAAAACCTACTGCTGGATGCTGCGCTGTCTTTTAGAGAGAGGAGATCCAGCTCCACCAACCAGAACACAGCCACAAGCTCCACCAACCAGGAAAACATCATAGGACACTAACCCAACCGCATCCACAGGGGCAGACTCCACCACCAAGAACTACAGCCTTGAGAACCATTTTTAAATTATTTTTTCTTTTTTTTCTCTTATAAATCACATTATTTATTCCCCCAAAGCCACAGCTTGTGGCTGTGTTCTGGTTGGTGGAGCTGGAGCTCCTCTCTCTGAAGGACAGTGCAGCATCCAGTAGTAGGTTTTAGAGTGTCCATGGGTTCAGTTTTTTAGACTTTAGCGGTACTGTGGAGTTTTCCTCTTTTTTTTTTTTCTTGTTATAGAAATTAAAAATATATCATTTTAAGATTCTTTCTCTTATAAATCACACTGCCTATTCCCCAACATATTTCCACCACCACATTAGCTTTTTGCGGTGTTGTGGAGTTTTCCTTGTCCAAAAAAAAAAATCATTTAAAGATTTTTTTCCTTTTTTTTCTTATAAATCACAGTGTTTATTCTCCCTACATATTTCCACCTCCATACTTCAGTTCCATATTAGCCTTTTGCATGCTCTTTGTGTTTCTTGTCAAAAAAAAAAAAGAGAGAGAGAGAGAGAGAGAAAGAGAGAGACAATTCATTTTAAGTTTTTTATTTTTTTTTCTCTTTCTTATCTCTATTTTCTTGATAAGTTTTTTGGATTTTGTTTTTGATATATTCAATTGCCTTTCCTACAGTTCTTTACCGGCTGTAGCTATTCCCAAATATATATAAATCTTTTCCACATACGTATATTCATCTTTCCTTTTTTATTTTTTCTTTTCTGTCTTTTTAAATTTTTTAATCCTCTTCTCCAACCCTTCCTTTTCTTTTTTCCCTCCCTTCTCATCTTTCTTTTTTCTCTCTCTTTTTTTCTCCCTTTTTTCCTTCACTCTTTTCTTTCACCAAGTAAGTTAAATTGTAGAGCTCTCGATGCTATATTCCCCAGTTGGCCCTCTGCTTATGCTCAGATTTCCAGATTAGGCATTGGCTAACTCTAGTCAACCTCCTGAACTCTTTTCTTTAGAACACTTTGGTTATAACTGTATGTGTGGAAGTGTGTGTGTATATGGCTCAGTATGTCTGTAATTACCTACTTGATTTCCTCCCACTAGATACAGGCACAAATTACCCCCAACAAGAAATCAACACAAACCACCCAACCAACATTTCCCTCCAAGGGCAAAAATCAAAAGGAAGAAGTAATACAAGCCTAAAACCTGGGGAAAGGAGACCACAAGTGGAGCGAGTTAGAGAAAAAAAAAAAAAAGATGAAAAGACAGAGAATACAGCACAAATGAAAGAGCAAGGCAGAAACTCTTGATCAAATAAATGAAGAGAAAATAAGTAATCTCCCTGAAAGAGAATTCAGAATAATGATAGTAAAGATCCTCCAAAGACTTGAAAATAGAATGGAGAAAATGCAAGAAGCATTTTTAATACAGTTAATACAATCAACAGGGACATAGAAAAAATAAAGAATAAGCAAACAGAGATGAATAACACAATTACTGAAATTAAAAATACTCTGCTGCTGCTGCTGCTAAGTCGCTTCCGTCATGTCCAACTCTATGTGACCCAATAGGTGGCCTTCTACCAGGCTCCTCTGTCCCTTGGATTCTCCAGGCAAGAACACTGGAGTGGGTTGCCATGTCCTTCTCCAATGCATGAAAGTGAAAAGTGAAAGTGAAGTCGCTCAGTCGTGTATGACTCTTAGCAACCCCATGGACTGCAGCCTACCAGGCTCCTCTGTCCATGGGATTTTCCAGGCAAGAGTACTGAAGTGGGGTACCATTGCCTTCTCTGAAAAATACTCTAGAAAGACTCAATAGCAGACTAAGAGGCGGAGGAACAGATAAGTGAGCTGGAGGATAGAATGGTGGAAATAACTGCTGAAGAGCTGAATGAAAAGAATTGAAAAAGCCTCAGAGACTTTAAAGTATTGAAAGAGAAAAACCTACAACCACAATTACTATACCCAGCAAAGGTCTCATTCAAACTTGATGGAGAAATCAAAGCTTTACAGACAAGCAGAAGTTAAGAGAATTCAGCACCACCAAAGCAGTCTTGCAACAAATACT
The DNA here is from genome assembly GCF_014754425.2 of Oryx dammah. Lineage (NCBI taxonomy): Eukaryota > Metazoa > Chordata > Mammalia > Artiodactyla > Bovidae > Oryx > Oryx dammah. The sequence goes on along the minus strand of NW_024070185.1, from coordinate 64,928,898 downwards.
AAAGGGACTTAGATTGCCAGTAAACACAAGAGAAATGAAAGACCTACAAAAACAAACACAAAACAATCAAGAAAATGCCAATAGGAACATATATATCAATAATTACCTTAAATGTAAATGGATTAAATGCATCAACCAAAAGTTACAGACTGAATAGATACAAAAATAAGACCCATATATATGCTGCCTACAGGAGACCCACTTCAGACCTAGAGACACATACAGACTGAAAGTAAAAGGATGGGGAAAGATATTCCATGCAAATGGAAACCAAAAGAAAGCTGGAGTGGCAATCCTTATATCTGATAAAATAGACTTTAAAATAAAGGATATCATAAGAAACAAAGAAGGATACTACATAATGATCAAAAGATCAATCCAAGAAGAAGACATAACAATTGTAAATGTCTATGTACCCAACATAGGAGCACCTCAATACATAAGGCAAACATTAACAGGCATAAGAGAAGAAATTGGCAGCAACACAAAGCTAGTAGGGGACTTTAACACCCCACTTTTGCCAATGGACAGATCATCAAAACAGACTCAATAAGCAAACACAAACCTTAAATGAAACATTAGACCAAATGGACCTAATTGATATCCTCAGGACTTTCCATTCAAATGCAGGAAAATATACTTTCTTCTCAAGTGCACATGGAACATTCTCCAAGATATACCACATCTTGGGCCACAAATCAAGCCTCAGTAAATTTAAGAAAACTGAAATTGTATCAAGTACCTTCTCAGACCACAACACTATGAGGCTAGATATCAACTACAGGAGCAAAAACAACAACAACAACAAAAAAAAAAAACCACACACACACAAACTCATGGAAATTAAACAATACATTACTAAATAGCAAAGAGGGTACTGAAGAAATAAGAAAAGAAATCAAAAGATTCTTAGAAACAAATGACAATGAAAACACAACAACGCAAAACCTATGTGACTCAGCAAAAGCAGTTCTAAGAGGGAGGTTTATAGTGATACAATCACACCTCAAGAAGCAAGAAAAGCACTGAATAGACAGCCTAACTTTAAGTCTAAAGCAGCTAGGGAAAGAAGAACAAGACAACCCCAAAATCAGGAGAAGGAAGGAGATCATAAAAATCAGAGCAGAAATAACTGAAAAAGAAATGAAGAAAACAATAGCAAAGATTAATAAAACTAAAAGCTGGTTCTTTGAGAAGATAAACAAAACTGACAAACCACTAGCCAGACTCATCAAGAAAAAAGAAGTAGAAAAATAAAATCAATAAAATTAGAAATGAAAAAGGAGAGGTTACAACAGTCTACACAGAAATGCAAAAGATCATAAGAAAACATTATGAGCAACTATCTGCTAATAAAGTGGACAACCTAGAGGAAATGAACAGATACTTAGAAAAGATCAGCCTCCCAAGAATGAACCAGGAAGAAACAGAAATATGAACAACCCAATTACAAACACTGAAACAGTGATCAAAAATCTCCCCCAGAACAAAGCCCAGGGCCAGATGGCTTCACAGGGGAATTCTATAAGACGTTTAGAGAAGACTAATCCCTATTTTTCTGCAGAGGAAGGAACACTTCCAAACTCATTCTATGAAGCTTCAATCACCCCAATACCAAAACCAGGAAAAGACAACATGAGAAAAGAAAATTACAGGCCAATATCACTGATGAATATAGATGCAAATTCCTCAACAAAATTCTAGCAAACAGAATCCAACAACACATTAAAAAGCTCATATACCATGATCAAGTTGGGTTTATTCCAGGGGTGCAAGGATTCTTCAATACACGCCCATCAATCAACATGATACACCATATCAACAAATTGAAAGATAAAAACCATATGATCATCTCAATAGATGCAGAAAAAGCTTTCAACATAATCCAGCATCCATTTATGATAAAAACTCTTCAAACAATGGGCATAGAAGGAACCTACCTCAACATAGTAAAGACCATATATGAAAAGCTCACAGCAAACATTATTCTCCATGGTGAAAAACTAAAAGCTTTCCCTCTAAGATCAGGAACAAGACAAGGGTGTCCACTCTCACCACTATTATTCAACATCATTTTGGAAGTCCTAGCTATGGCAATTAGAGAAGAAAAAGAAATAAAAGGAACCCAGATCAGAAAAGAAAAAGTAAAACTCTCACTGTTTGCAGATGACATGATACTATATATAGAAAACCCAAAAGAAGCTATCAGAAAATTACTAGAGCTAATTAGCAAATTTAGCAAAGTAACGGGATACCAGGTCAATACACAGAAATCACTTGCAATCCTATATGCTAACAATGAAAAATCAAAAAGAGAAATTAAGGAATCAATGCCATTCACCATTGCAACAAAAAAATTAAATAAAATATCTAGGAATAAACTTACCTAAGGAAACAAAAGAACTTTATACAGAAAACTATAAGACACCAATGAAAGAAATCAAAGATGACATAAACAGATGGAGAGATATTCCATGTTCTTGGGTAGGAAGAATCAATTTTGTGAAAAAGACAATATTACCAAATGCAGTCTACAAATTCAGTGTGATCCTTATCAAATTACCAATAGCTTTTTTTCAAAGAACTAGAACAGAAAATTCCTCAATTCATATGGAAATGCAAAAAACCAAGCATAGCCAAAGCAGTCTTGAAAACAAAGAAGGGAGCTGGAGGAATCAACTTTCCTGACTTCAGCCTATACTACAAAGCTACAGTCATCAAGACAGTATGGTATTGGCACAAAAACAGAAATATAGAGCAATGGAACAAGACAGAGAACCCAGAAATAAACCCACACACCTATGGGTACCTTATTTTTGACAAAGGAAGCAAGATTCAAATGTGTGCCATTTTATACGATGGGGCAAAGACAGCCTCTTCAATAAGTGGTGCTGGGAAAACTGGACAGCTACATGCAAAAGAATGAAATTAGATCACTACTTAATGCCATGCACAAAGATAAACTCAAAGTGGATTAAAGACCTAAATGTGAGACCAGAAACTATTAAACTCTTAGACGAGAACATAGGCAGAACACTTGATGACATAAATCAAAGCAAGATCTTCTATGACCCACCTCCTAGAGTAATAGAAATAAAAACAAAAATAACAAGTGGGACTAGTTAAACTTAAAAGCTTTTGCACAACAAAGGAAACTGCAAGCAAAGTGAAAAGACAGCTCTCAGAATGGGAGAAAATAATAGCAAGGGAAACAACTGATAAAGAATTCTCTTGCAAAACACACAAGCACCTTATACAACTCAATATCAGAAAAGCAAACAACACAATCAAATGTGAGAAAGGGCCCTGAAGAGACGCTTCTCAAAAAAAGACATAGAAATGGCTAACAAACTCATGAAAAGATGCTCAACATCACTCATTATCAAAGAAAGGCAAATCAAAGCAACAATGAGATACCACCTCACACCAGTCAGAATGGCCATAATCAAAAAGTCTACAAATAATAAATTCTGGAGACGATGTGGAGAACAGGGAACACTCTTGCATTGCTGGTGGGACTGTTAACTGATACAGCCACTTCAGCCTGGAAAATGGTATGGAGACTTTTTAAAAATGCAGGAATTTTTAAGCTAGGAATAAAACCACCATATAACCCAGAAATCACACTTCTAGGCATATACCCTGAGGAAATCAAAACTGAAAAAGACACATGTATCCCATTGTTTATTGCAGCACTATTTATAATACCTAGAATGTGGAAGCAACCTAGATGTCTATTGACAGTTGAATGGATAAGCTGTGGTACATATACACAATGTAATACTACTCAGCCATAAAATGGCACACATTTGAATCTGTTCTAATGAGGTTTATGAAACTAGAGCCCATTATACAGAGTGAAGTAAGTCAGAAATAAAAAATATAAATATTGTATACTGATACATATATATGGAATCTGAAGAGATGGCACTGATGAATTTATTATCAGGGCAGCAATGGAGAAACAGACCTATGGTCCATGTGGGAGGAGAGGAGGGAGAAGGGGAGATGAGATGTATGGAGAGAGTAACATAGAAATTTACAATACCATGTGTAAAATAGATAGCCAATGGAAATTTGCTGTATGACTCAGGAAACTCAAACAGGGGCTCTGTGACTGTCTGAAGGGTGGGGTGGGGATAGAGATGGGAGGGAGGACTGGGAGGGAGGGGACATGGGTGTACCTATGACTGATTCTTGTTGATGTATGACAGAAAACCACAAAATTCTGTAAAGCAATTATCCTTCAATTAAAAACTTTGAAAAAAAAAAAAAGCCTTTAGCCAATGATCAAATCTATAGAGGAACAATTAAATACTTCATTAAGACCTCACTAAAATCTAAGACAATGATTTGAAGATGCTTTCAGACAGACTGTAGGCCCCCCTAAGAACTTTAAGGGTGAACTGCACAGATTCTATTCATCAAACAGTGGAGCTTCTAAACTTGAAGGACATTGTCATTCAGTAAGAAGCTCAACTGGGAAAAGCTTATCTCAAAGATATTTATGCTATGGCTCAAATATGATCTATGAGCTTAAATATGATTCATAAACAATCCACAAAGTTTTTAAGAGCATTGTTTTGGAGGAAGCACTGCTAGCTTGGACTCCACAGGACAGAGACAATGAAACAGGAAAAAAGGATTTCTAGACTCAAACTTATAGCCAGGAAGCAGGCTGAGAAAACTTTCAGGTTGCAAATACAGTCCCCTTTCTATAGAAAAGGAAAGAGGACTCAGAGGGTGGTGACCAGTAGTCAGAATGCAGGGCCAAGAGCTACAGGAAATAACTCCCAGGGAGTAGGATTGAGCCATAATCAACAAACTTTAAAAATGTTCTTAAGTGCATTTTAGAAATGGCAACTCATTCCAGTATTCTTGCCTGGAGAATTCTATGGACAGAGAAGCTTGGCAGCCTACAGTCCATGGAGTCACAAGAGTCAGACATGACTTAGCGACTAAACCACCACCAATGACGGTTGTAAGTCTCCCATCTGTTCCCTGTTTTGAACAGGAGTACCTGTAGTGATTAGCCTACTCCTGTCTCAAGATTATCTATGCGATGTGGGGGAATGGCACATAATTTGCCTCATTGATTCACAAATCAAGTTGCACATGAAGAACCACACTTGAAAAGATTCAGCTGTACATGGACTTGTTATAGATTTGCAATATCTTAAGAGTGATGTCATGAGGGGATAAAACTTTGGGGGAGTATCCTTAAGTGAAGGTGAATGTGCTCTGTATGTGAGAAGTGTAAGAACTGTGGCCTGAAGACTGATTGTAGATTTTACTTGCCAGAGATGGCTGTAACAATATCCTTCATATCATGTACTCTTCCAGAACCTTACCATTTCCCCATCAAGGTAAAGCCTGATAACTCTCCTCTAGAATCTGGATGAGTCTGTGTCTCTTTACTGAATCACAGGAGGCTTCACTGCATGAATTCCAAGGCTACAACTTCCAAGGCAACTGTCATCAGACTCACTGGAACACTCATGCTGAAAGCTGGAGCTACCATGTAAAGCAAGGAGTCAAACTGCTACATGGGTACTGAGGAAGCCACAGCTAGACAGTGTGGAGAGAGTGCAAGGAGATCCTCTGAGACTGCATGAAGAGACTGAGCAGGTGCCCAGCCAGCCCCAGCTAATCCAGCCCTGCAGGTCCCTTCCACAGGTTTCTTGCTGCAAATACAGGAAAGATCCATGCCTGAAGTGCTCAACCAATCTCTCACTAAATTTTTGACCCAAAGAAACCATGAGAGATGGTAAAATACCTGCTGTTGTTTCAAGTCTCAGAAAGATTTATAATGCCGTGATAGATGAGTGGACCATGACTGAGAGGGAATCTCAGCATCTCCTTACTCTGCCTCAGACTCTATCTGCAGCTCCACTCATCTTTTCTGCACTGACCTCCAACACACAGCCCTTCCAAGTGAAGCTCAGAGGTTTTTCCTTCTGGATCTTCCTTGACAGTTCCTTAATTTGACCATTCCAAAGACTTTTTCAGACTGATCTTGTAACATTTATTAATACAATAATGTTTTGCAAGCATACCTTGCGTACCTTAATTGCATGCTCTGTAAGGGTGAGTGCTTTTGCTCCCCATCTGTGGTACTGCCCCAAGTCTGACTTAGTCTGCAGAGTCAGAGTTTGTTCTCTTTAAATGTTTTCCATTTTTAAAACTAAAAGTAATTTTTCACTGTGTTCCCACAAAACTGGAGTTTTTAATTGCTGGCTCTACTCAATCAATTGATCACTTGGGAAGGACATAATCTTTCTGGGTATAGATTAAATGTTTTTACCACATTTACTATATTTTGCATACTTTGATTAAGAAATAAGTCAGAGGATAGAATTATAAAGCCAAAATTGTGTCAAGATCTTTAAATATTGCTGATTTAGTATAAAATGGGAAAACAATGATGTTTGAAAAACTATAAACCTTATGAGAAAGAAACTATCAGCAAAATATTATGTTCATGAATGTCATCCTCAGAATATTTGGAATGGTCAGAAATTTGAGTTTTTCATCCTCAGAATCCCTAGTTTATATGAGATATGCATACAATATAAATGGCAACATAATAGTAATCTACAAGAAAAGAAAGCATCACTCATATTTCCGGTCAGCAGAACTGTTAATATGTATCTCAACATTTTATTATCATGATGCCAGCTCATAAAAATGAAAACAGATAATCAACTGACCTTGATTATCTTCATGTGCAACTGATTATACATATAGCTACTCACTGATTCTTTTATTTTTTGTTTATAACAAGCAAACTTTAAAATTTGTTAATATATCTGAGACAATAAATGATTAAAAAATACATTCATCTTAATAAAATAAACCACTCAAAAAAATTAATAAAGCAAATCTTGATTTTACAAATATTGGAATTAATAACTAATTCTTTCATAACTGCAAGTATCAAAATTAACTGAGGGAAAAATGTCTTTGACATAACAAGATACAGGAACTTAATGAGCTTAAGACATAAACTGTAAAAGAGAATTTTAACTACAATGAAAATATGATTTAAATGGAAACTGTGTAACTTTCTGTTGAAGGTGAAGGTGAAGGTGAAGTCACTCAGTCGTGTTCGACTCTTTGTGACCCCATGGACTGTAACCTACTAGGCTTCCCCGTCCATGGGATTCTCCAGGCAAGAATACTGGAGTGGATTGCCATTTCCTTCTTCAGGGGATCTTCCTGACCCAGGGATCGAACCGGGTCTCCCACATTGGAGGCAGACGCTTTAACCTCTGAGCCACCAGAGAAGTCTAACTTTCTATTAGGGCTCATCAGTAATCAAAGTTTATGTGTCTATCTCATATATTGCATTTCTATTTTTTATTAGAGTTGATCATATAATTTTGGAAAGCCAATACACAGATTTGTCTCCTGAATCTGCAGGTGCTCACACCATCTGGGAAACCCTTTTCATACAAATGAAGCCCTTAATCTAAGGACTTTAGAGCTAAGCTGAGATCATTATTTTCAGAAGGGCAGAGACCAAGTGTTCACTTTGTATTTGAAGCTTAATACTTAATTTGGGAAAACTCATCTCATAACCCCTACATTTTCTGCCTTTTCAATTAAAAACAGAATAGTTTGGAAAAAATTAGGAGTGTAAGCTATATATTTTAATTAACTAGGTGATGTTACATAACCTTATAGACCTTGGTTTTATGGAATAAAGTCTATGAAAATACCAACAACCTAACACTATGAATATTCCAGTCAGCAAAACAGCCAGGATTTCACATTCTCTTCCTGTGGGGTCTGCAAAATTATGCTCACTCTCTTGTAATGATATCATGGAATATTTGCAACATTCAATTTGAAAAATTAATTTATCCATTAATTTATCCTCCAGACAGACATTCTACACTGGGAAATTATTGATGATTAATTAATCAAGTTTTTCAAACCCCTAGCCCCAGTTCTTTCATCTAATATACTCACATGCTCACTCAATCCATCAGAATTCACAAACATATGAAGACAGAGAACTCAGCCACCAGCGAGAAACCATGACTAGGAGCTAAAACCTCATTAGGGATATTTATGATGTTTTGTAAAGTTTATGTCCATATTACTTGGGATACTGCATCTCAATTTTGCATTTTAAAATTAAATGAACAGAGTAGCCATCATTCACTGGTGTTGCAAGAAACCTTGCCCTGGTGAGAGAGCTAGATTAATGTTCTGTTCTTAAAGATTCTCAGGGGAAAGAAAAATGATACTCCACAAATTTTAAATTCTTAGTGCTATTTATAGAAAATAAATGTATATAAATTCCTACTTGTTTATAAGTACAGTAAACTAAACTCTAAACTTTTTGCACTTATGCTCGTTCCTTTGTTCTCCAAGAGCCCCTAACCCCTTGGGTAACCTACACTTGATTGATAGGTCTTTCACTAGACCTGATCTGTGTTCATTCTCCTCCTATAAACTCCAGGCTCTGTATTCTGTAGAAGCTATTCTTTCCAACAACCTTTTATATACAGCTATCAATTCACTTCTCAGATTCTCGTAAAGTATTACACTGAACTTAATTGTGTTCATAAATATTAATTTGCATTCAAGTATTACATCTCTTTCTTCCTCCACTTTTATTCTGCCCTTAGATGAAGGCTTGGTTAACAATGTAAGTCAGTTAACAGCTTGCTAATATCATCAGGCTGCCCATTTCTCAGTCTATCTGCCAGTCTCTCAGTCTGACTCTTTTTTATTTCTATATCTGCATTTTATTTTATTATTATTTTAAATATAAATTTATTTATTTTAATTGGAGGCTAGTTACTTTACAATATTGTATTGGTTTTGCCACACATCAACATGAATCCACCACAGGTGTACATGTGTTCCCCACCCTGCACCGCCCTCCCACTCCCCTCCCCATACAATCCCTCTGGGTCATCCCTGTGCACCAGCCCCAAGCATCCTGTATCATGCATCGAGACTGGTCTGGCGATTCATTTCACATATGATAATATACATGTTTCAACGCCATTCTCCCAAATCATCCCACCCTCTCCCTCTCCCACAGAGTCCAAAACACTGTTCTATACATCTGTGTCTCTTTTGCTGTCTCGCATACAGGGTTATCATTACCATCTTTCTAAATTCCATATATATGTCTTAGTATACTGTATTGTTGTTTTTCTTTTTGGCTTACTTCACTCTGTATAATAGGCTCCAGTTTCATCCACCTCATTAGAACTGATTCAAATATATTCTTTTTAATGGCTGAGTAACACTCCATTGTGTATATGTACAACAGCTTTCTTATCCATTCATCTGCTTATGGACATCTAGGTCACTTCCATGTCCTGGCTATTATAAACAGTGCTGCGATGAACATTGGAGTACACGTGTCTCTTTCAATTCTGGTTTCCTCGGGATGTGTGTTCAGCAGTGGGATTGCTGGGTCATAAGGCAGTTCTATTTCCAGTTTTTTTGTGGAATCTCCGCACTGTTCTCCATAGTGGCTGTACTAGTTTGCATTCCCACCAATAGTGTAAGAGGGTTCCCTTTTCTCCACACCCTCTCCAGCATTTATTGCTTGTAGACTTTTGGATAGCAGCCATTCTGTCAGTCTGACTCTTGATGAAGGTGAAAGAGGAGAGTGAAAAAGCTGGCTTAAAACTTAGCATTCAAAAAGCTAAAATCATGACATCCAGTCCCATCACTTCATGGCAAATAGATGGGGCCAAAAAAAGTGGAAACAGGGACAGACTTTATTTTCTTGGGCTCCAAAATCACTGCAGACAGTGATGGTAGCCATGAAATTAAGACTTGTTTTTTGGAAGAAAAGTTATGACAAACCTAGACAGTGTATTAAAAAGCAAAGACATCAGTTTACTGACAAAGGTCCATCTAGTCAAAGCTATGGTTGCCGTACAGATGTGAGAGTTGTACCATAAAGAAGGCTGAGTGCCGAAGAATTGATGCTTTGAACTGTGGTGCTGGGTAAGACTCATGAGAGATCCTTGGACAGCAAGGAGATCAAACTGGCCAACCCTAAAGGCACTTGATCTTGAATATTCATTGGAAGGACTGATGCTGAAGCTGAAACTCCAATACTTTGGCCACCTGATGTAAAGATCGGACTCATTGGAAAAGACCCCGATGCTGGGAAAGATTGAAGGCAGCAGCAGAAATGGATGACAGAGGATGAGATGGTTGGATAGCATCATCGACCCAATGGACATGAGTTTAAGCAAACTCTGAGAGTTAGTGAAGGACAAGGAAGCCTAGTGTGTTGCAGTCCATGAGGGTCACTAACAGTCAGACACGACTTAGCAACTGAACAACAATAGTCTGACCAGTTATCTATCTATTCATCTTCTATCTCTGCTCCATTCCTCCCACCCAGAGCAACAAATTCATATTATAAATGTTCTCAAATATGAATGTATCTCTATTAAGTAGGTTATTTTTGTGTATGATTATTGAATTTGCATAGATATTCCCTGCATTTACTGTTTTCTTCTACTTTTTACTTCTTCCTATATAGCCTTTTTCAACACTGTACCTTTAAGCCTTATCCTATGGCTGAGGTTCTAGCTTTCTGTTTCCAGCTGCCACATGGCATTTCACCACACCCGTCCATCATATTTTATTTACCTAACCCTCTCATGACAGGTACACGGATGATCCGAGATTCCTCACTGTCATATGCACCGCCACTTGCACATCATCTGTGCACTAGTCTCCTCACAGATCTGTTTTTTACAGTACCCTTCTCCCAGAAATGGGATTTGAGGGCCAGCCAGCACACAGAACTTAACCTCAGCTTGTCTTCCAGAATGCTGCAGAGTTTCCATACCCACCAGCAGTATGTTGAATTCACATTTCAGCCACCCTTGCCAGCATTTGGTCTTTTTCAAATTTTTTCATTTTTATAAATTTAGTAAGCCCTTAAACCACAGGGTCATAGTCCTGTCTGATTATAACTTATCTAAAAAAGTTGAAGGGATGCAGCTTGGGGTCCTTCGTGTGGGCAAAAGAGAGTTCCATGTACCATAAGTATTCCCTGAAGGAGGGCACGGCAACCCACTCCAGTATTTTTTGCCTGGAGCATCCCATGGACAGAGGAGCCTGGCAGGCTACAGTCCATAGGGTCACAAAGAGTTGGACAAAATTGACCTGATGCTTTAAATTAAACACTGGCCCAAAGAGAGACATGACATAGACACTGAAGAGTGTATAAGATTGCAAAAGCAGAAAACCTGCAAGGGTAAAGATGTTATTTATGGCTTCATCCTTTTATCCACATCTCTTTAATAAATTGCCATTTTTCGGTGGTAGTGTACCCCAAGAACATCTCATAGGCTAAAGGAGGTCAATAGGGTGTTGATGAGAGCCATCCTGAAAATGAGTACAAACCTCAGATACCAAGACAGAGGTCACATCCTCAAGGGAAAATGCCTTCACCCTTCTTCAGTCTTAATGTTTCCATTTGTCTTTATAGCAGCTGTTTAAGGATCCTCCAGGGCAACCTTCCTTCTGGGGTCAGAATCCCTCCAACACCCTCCTACACTGGACGTCCATCTCTACTCAGATGGTGTCAAGGACTCTTTATTCATGTGGAAATCTCTAAATATTAGAATATATTACTTGAACCAAAATCCATCTTCTTGACAGGCCATCCATAGTCCTATATCTGTGACTGGAGCTAATGAGAAATCTGATCATTCCTCGCCTACTTTTGAGCACCACAGAGAGCTGAAGTAATCAGTGGTGTTCTCCCATGTCTTATCTAAGATTGACACTGATTCTCCTAGGGTATCTCAACATGACATCGTTCTGGACCTCTCATATCATCTTGCGATATGAACAGATATTTAAACATGGCACACAGACTGGAATGCAATGATTGCAGAAGACCCATTAATGCAGCTTATCATTGCACAGATTGGTTTCATGTTGTTAAAATACCTGATTACACTGTTAACTGCCTTTGGGCTGAAGGCCAATAAACATCCCTCAGATATCCCTTTACGGGAACTGTGCTGAAGAAGGTCTTTCTTTCCAGAATCATGACTAAACAAGTAGGCCAGGGCAAACAAATAATAAAATAGCCATACTACACTTCTCTGCTACAACAATAACAATTTGGATCTCAAAATAATAAAAGAGACCAGAAAAAAGAGCATGTACTATATATTTTCATTCATACAAAATTCTAGAAAATTCAAGCTAATCTTAGAGGGATAGAAAATATTTGTGATTTCTGGGGGATGCAGGGTTGGGAGGCAGCCATCATGAAGAGAAATGAGGAGACTTTGGGGATTGATGGATATGTTTATTATCTTGACTATGGTGATGGCTTCACAGGTGTATGCACGTGTCAAAATGCATCAAAGTGTATGCCTAAAATATGTCCTGCACTGTATGTCAATTATACTTTGATAAAGCTGTTCTGGGAAGGCATTAGAGTGCAAAGTAATACATGACTAAGGATGAAAATAAATAAGACAAACAACAGGTGCAATAGGAGTGTCATGGGGAAAATTAATGTGATGTAGTTAGGGAGGGCTGCTTAGAGGTGGTACAGCTTGCGGTAGACCTTGAAGCAGGAAGGATGTGGCCAGGAAGAAGAGAGGAGTAAAGGTATTTTACTTTAAATAAGTTGAAGACATGTTCAGTTTGGAGGGATAATGATGACGCTGGCCGCTGGAAGTTGGGAAAGAGTGTGAAACTGGTTAGAGAAGGTGGTGGGTCATCAGATGTCAGATTGAGAATTCTATAATTTGGGATAAGAAGAGAAGAGTAGAGAGAGAACATGTGTGGGCCACATCATGATGGAAAACGAAGCAGTTCAGGTGTCTTGGTCATAGCAGTAAAGTTGAGGGTCACAGTATCTGAAAAATAAAATTTTAAACAATGCTTTTGCATAGTATGCTAATACAGAATTTAGAGAATACATAATGTGTGCTATTGTGAACAATCTGTATTAAGTTGAATAAAGAAGAGTCACCTGAAATATGTAGGAATTTTAGAATTGAATATAAATTCATTTAATCAAACACTTCTCTGCACATGGCATGTATTCAGCCTGGAAAGTTGGTTCCAGTGATTAGTTCTTTATGAGAAATGGACCTGAGTTGTAACTGACCCACCAAACAACACCATGCACCAGTTGCAGTCACCCCCATTGATGTCCCTGTTTGTCTCTATTTCCCAGTAGCATAAGTGGAAAAATACGATGAAATATTTCTTAAGTATGATACATAGAACCATAAACTATTGTGAAATCTTCTATAAATATCAGCATTTTTTTGTTATATGATTTAATATTTGGCTAAATGTAATCATCCTATGTGTATGAGCCAAAGTACAAAAACACAACATTTTATTTTCACCAAAAGAAGACTCACATATGCTAGAATTTTCCTCTCATTGAGTAAAAATTGCTTTGGATACAAAATGGTTGAATGATCCTACTTATGTATAGAAAATAAGGGATAGCACAAAAATCCAAAGAAGGTTCTGGAAGAAAAGAAATATTCAGGAAATCTGGAAATAATGATGACTGTGGAAAATTCTTAGAGAATTTGGAACCATATGAGTTCTGCTTACCAAAACAAGAGCTTCATATCTGTAACAAGAACCAGCTTTGAATCAATCAGAAATATTTGTCAAATGTTTATGAATGAACCATGCCTTCTCTTCTTCCTCAATAAGGAAATGGGGAAAGTGACCCTTATATTTATCAATCATTTCTTTTCTTCCCAAGCAATGTCACTGTGATCTCCTTGATTCTGTCTTACGTAAAAATCTTAAAAATTTCCTACAGAAGTCCTCAATGAATTTATTGTAGTCTCAAAAACATGCATTTTTATTGACATTTGTTTCACAAATAAGAATAAAGAAAGAAAAAAGTCTAGTAACTGAAATACAATTGTTTCCAGATTTCAAGTGGCCTCAGAGATCTTGGAAATATTGAGATTTTAGCTGAATTATAACTACCCAGTTAATCTCTGTGAGCCTGTTATCCACTGTTCAATACCTTAGCATTCACTTTTCTGATTACAAAAATGAAAAAAAAAGACTCTTTCTAATGAAAGGTATTTTTGTTTTTATCTCAATAAAGCCATTTTGCTGCTGGGTTTGAGTTTTACATGGAGCTAAACAGAGTCTTAAAAAAAAATTGGTGCTTGTTATTACCTTACATGTTGGTAGCACTTTATATTTGTCCAATTGACCCTGATTCCATAACACTCTTAACAGCTATTTCTAACTGTAGCTCAGTTGAGACATGAGTTTTTCAGTCACTCTATAAGTCTATAAAGCTGATTTACACATAAGATAATTTGTAAGAATTCTGATCAAAAAGGATATGGTTTTTTTTAACCAGCTAAATAGAAATAAAAATTTCTAGACTTTTTGGCAATTACATGAAACAACCCTGATAACAATGGATGAAGCTGAATTGCCTTCTTTCTGGTGCAGTAGCTGGCACAGAGCAGCTCAGCAGATGTGGATGTTTTCTATTTCTTAATTCCAATCATCTCTGATTTTTTTCCAGAGTGAATGTTTGGATTGTTTTTATTTGCCAACCAAAGCAGTAATTAAGATATTTGAATTAGATACTGTACAGATCCTCTATGATTTCTATTCTGTTAAAACTTTATCTAGGGGTAATTGTTAATTAAGTTCCAGAAGCATTTAACATTCCCTAAATTTTAACATTCAGATCTACACCAAAAAACCATATTTATTTATCTATTTAAAAATATTTTTGACATTATTTCTCTTTATTTATTTATTTTTTAAATTTGGTATTAAATTGTTGTTTCTTTTTAATTTAATTTTACTGACTTCAGGGAAAAGATAGCAGAGAACAGTTGTCAAGGGAATCTGGTACTCTAAAAGTGCTAATGGCTAACTGAGGCCTCTAACATCTCTCTTTTAAAAAAATTTTTTTTTAATTTATTTGGCTGAATCAGGTCTTAGTTGCAGTGTGGATTCTCTAGTCATGGCCCGCAGGCTTAGTTACCTTGGGGATGTGGGATCTTCGCAGACCAGGGACGGAATCCACGTCTCCTGAATTAAAATGCAAATTTTTAACCACTGGACTACCACAGATGTCCTTCTAACATCTCTTACAAGACACCAATTACTGAGTAAAATTAAAATTTACACTGAAAATTATCTTTAAAGAAAGGGAACAAGATAAAATAAAGGGAACAAATAAAAAGGGAACAGAAAAAAAGGAACAAATAAAAACTGCAGATTTTATTCAATGAGAAGCTTAAAAGCATCAGGTATTATAGAATTACAATGCATTAAACTCTGTCCTTTGAAGTAGCGCATGACCTGGTTGTATGGGTCAGTGGCTGGATGCCCCTGCACATAGGGCTCAGGTCTCTGTGGAGTGTTTGTTTACCTTATTTCTGAATTTTATGCACTGCTGTTTTTAGATCTACTAAACTTCTCTAAAGGGATACCAGGAAGTTTGGGATATAAAAGGCAAGGTATTTAAGGAAATTTAATTGAGTTAAAACAAGAATAACATAAGCAACATTCCACCCTACCCCCACCCACCATGGAGACACATCCTTAAAAACAATATAGAGGATATTTGCCTTTGAGATAACTGCACAACCAGCTACGAGAGAGCAGCACAGCAGGTAAGGACAAAGCCAAGAAGAAAAGGGTGGGTAAGAAAATTCTTTGTGTTTGACTTCTGTAGTTCGTCCTCCTTACCACCGCAGCCTGGTCTAGTTCCCAGCTCCTGGCTGCTCCTCCATGACGGAAAGAGGAGGATGGGACATGTGTTGGAAGTTCTGGCTCCCCAGGGACTGGTCTGGAAGACTCAGGGCACTAAAGGGAATGGCTGGTTAAGGGCCAGCTAGAACAAAGGCAGCACAGCGGCATGTTACAGAACTGAACAGCTTTGAAAGCAAAAGTGAAAGCTGGTCAGTTTTGTCCAACTTTTTGGAACCTGTGGACTGTATACAGCCCAAGGAATTCTCTAGGCCGGAATACTGGAGTGGGTAGCCTTTCCAGCCTTTCCCGTCTCCAGGGGATCTTCCCAACCCAGGGATCAAACCCAGGGCTCCTGCATTGCAGGCAGATTACCAGCTGAGCCACAAGGGAAGCCCGAGAATACTGGCTGGAATGGGTAGCCTATCCCTTCTCCAGCGGATCTTCCCAAACCAGGAATCGAATCGGGGTCTCATGCATTGCGGGCGGATTCTACCAACTGAGCTATCAGGGAAGCCCTCCAAAGAACACTATACTTAGCAAAATAAACCAGGCTTATAATTGAGTAGGATCCTATGGGACCTTCCAGGGCCAGACCCCTCCCCTATATCCTCTGCTTCAGCTCCTCCCTGAAATACCTAAATAATAATCTCTAGTGAGTATTTCCTGAGTTTTTTCAGATGCTAAAACTACCACCAAATGGAAGAAATCAACTCTCTGATGACCATGAACATATGGCCTCCAGATTTCTTAAGGATTGATAATGTTAGTCCCTGTGACACTGCCCTGTTACCTCACCATTAATCAATCAGAGAATTGTGCACAAGTTGGGCACTTGCCTTGTGACCCTCTCCTCCCTCACCTGGCCTTTAAAAATGCTTTGCTGAAACTCTTTGGGGAGTTTGGGGCATTTTGAGCAAAAGTCACCCATTCTCCTTGACCCAGCAATAAATCTTTCTTTGCTCCAGTCTATGATGTTTAGGTTTGTTTGGCCACATTATGCATTGGGCACATGAATTTGTTCTGGGTAAAAATACCACTTGAAGAATCTAAGGTATCCAAACTCATAGAAAAAATGGGTTGCCAGGCCTGAGGGAAGGAAGTGGAAAGTTGTTTTTTGTAAACTATATAGTTTCAGTTTTCCAAGACAAAAAATTCTAGAGATATGTTGCAGTACAATTTGAATATAGTTAATGGCAGTGAACTGTATACTTAAAAAATGGCTAAGATAGTAAATTAATGTTATGTATTTTTTACCACAATTAAAAATCCCTGGTAGCTCAGATAAAGATTCCACCTGCAGTGCGGGAGACCTGGGTTAGATCCCTGGGTCAGGAAGATCCTCTGCAGGAGGATATGGCAACCCACTCTTGTGATCTTGCCTGGAGAATCTCTGTGGACAGAGGAGCCTGGTGGGCTACAGCCCACGGGATCGAAAGCAGTCGGACACAACTGAGCAACTAAGCACACACACCTATTATAATATAATTTATATATAAATAAATATAAGTATATAATTATATAAAATATAACATGAATATACAATATTTATTATTAAATTAAAATACAATAATATATATATGGAGAAAAAAGGCCACCTAACTGAATTGATAACTCAATGGCTGTATTTTTAAGTAAGACATTTTGAGTTCTGATAAAAACAAAAAGAAATCTAATGGCAATATTTTAAGCTTAAGAAAAAAGTCACCTGATGCTCTGTTAAAAATAAAAAGCTCAAGCCCCAGCGTCACAACTACTGAAGCCCACATGTCTAGGGAGCCCTTCTCCCCAACAAGAGAAGGAAGTCACTGCAATGAGAAGCCCAAGCACCACAACGAAGAATAACCCCTGCTTGCTGCAACTAGAGAAAACCCACACTCAGCTATGAAGATCCAGAACACCTCAAAATAAACAAATACATATTAAAAATGATCTACCCCAAATAAATCTTTGGCTCAAGGTGACACATTCTTTTATTTTATACTTGATTCTCTAGGTTGGAACAGTTTGATGTCGTGCATCCCATCTTCTCTCATCAGCAAACTGTCCCAGTTATCAATAAATACTGTGTCCAGGGGCTGGGGGTGAGGTGGAGAGGGAGAAGGGGGACTGAATGTTTAATGCAGACAGAGATGCAATTTAGGAAAGTGAAAAATTCAGGAGACAGAGGGTGAGTCCTGCACACCAGTGTGAATGTGCTTAGTGCCATTGAACTGTACAATTGAGTATGGTTAAAATAGCATGTTTTATATTATGTGATGTTTACCATGATAAAAATAAATAAATAAAGTACTGCTAAGCTTCCTCAGTACCAGGAGGCTCTTCACAGCTCTATTTCTACAAGTCTCAAGGGCATCTATAATTCCTCAGTCTTTAGTCCTAGATTTGGAGGAAGGAATCAAACTCAAATTCAATTCTGATTTAGTCCTAAATCTTTGAGTCACCCTCAAGGAAGACTAAGCTGATGCCTGCCTGTGTCTGACATTCCATCACACATATTCACATCAGTTCAGTTCAGTTCAGTCGCTCAGTCATGTCCGACTCTTTGCGACCCCATGAATCACAGTATGCCAGCACTTGGCTCAAAACCTTAAGGGCCCATATTCTTGCCCATGAACTCCTGAGACTCTAGAATAGAAAACAGAGACTCATGAATAGAAAGATCTTGAATTGATCTGTGCACAGGAAGAAAAAGATGGTTTATTTTAACAAGCCATCAGATGGGATTATGGATGTCCTTCAGGCAAGGGTTACCTTCCAAAAAACCCAAGCTCTAGTATGTGAACTGAGTGTTAGTTGCTCAGTCATGTCCAACTCTTTGTCGCCCAATGGACTATAGCCCACTGGGCTCCTCTGTCCATGGAATTCTACAGGCAAGCATATTGGTGTGGGTTGTCATTTCCTTCTCTGGGGATAGTCCTGACCCAGAGATAGAACCTGGGCCTCCCACATTACAGGCAGATTCTTTACTGTCTGAGCCACAGTAGAGGCCAAACTTTTAAATAACTCATGGGCATCTTAAAATCATTAGTGGGAGGCCGAAAGCATGCTGTCTTCCCAAGGGGAGTCTCTCTGAGCTATTCCAGATGTCTGTTTGAAAAACTAGGATAAACTTTGAAGTAAGTGTCGACCAAAAAAAAAAAAAAAAAGCACAACCTAATAGTTGAGAATTATGTTTTATTTGGTGGATTTTCTGAAGAATTCAAGCCATGGGTGCAGCCTTTTGGGTAGCTCTGAGAGACTGTTGCAAAGAGGTAGGAGAAGAGTCAGGACGTAGAGGGATTTTTGCAATAAAGTCCAGGTAGTAGAAACATCAAAAAGTTATAAAGAAATGAAAGAAAACCAGATATGGTGAGTTAATGATGAGTTAATGAATTGAGTACTTTTCTGTGTATGGGAAGATGCAAGAGCAAGAACGTGGGCTCATTGATATCATTTCTTTGATATGCACCTTAGCTGTCTAGAGCCAGAATCCTGTTTTCTCCATCCTGAATACTCCCAGGGCTCATCGTGTAGTGGCTCTTTGGTTGCAACATCCTTTGTTTACTGACATTGCAAGCAACGTTTTTAACTCATATGAATTATCCCATTTTAAAAGGTAAGTTAGAAAGTCGTTCCTGAATATTCCTGATATGAAAAATAGGAAGACATTTATGCCAGATAAAACACCTAAATGTAAAGACCTTATTCTGTTCTTTCATTTATCATTTACACTTTGGACATTGATAAAGAGAAGTTATGATATTTAAGAAATTATCAGTTTGGGGTCTTCAGTGTTATATTTTCTGCCTATGTCATAGGCTTTAGGATAAGTGCTTTAAAATTCTTCAGTTCTATTTCTTGTCAAATATTTTCCTAGTTGAGTGGGTTGACATGTGACTCATTCCTTGTCAACTGTGGAAAAGAGACAATCCTCCTCCTCATTATTGCTGCACCAGGTGTAGCTGAGGAAACCCGTAGAGAAATGGAAAGACACATATTCACATGGGCCACTGGAGACCTGCTGGATCCAATGCAAATCAAATGGGGCATTTTGACATCTTAGAGAGAGTGTAAACTCGGGTTCTATCGAGATGCCTGTGCACTCCCTCTTGTTACTGATGTCCAAGGGTGCATTGCATTATAGAGTGGACACAAGACGCTGGCTCAGGGCCAAAATGAGCCCAAAGACAGAGGCTTCTGGAGGTCTCACCAAGACTGGTGTCAACTTAAAAAATGCACAACATGAGAGTTGCAAGTTAAATTTTATTTGGGGCAAAATGAGGACTGCAGCCCAGGAGATAGCACCTCAGATAGCTCTGAGAAGTGGTTCCAAAGGGAGGGGGGAGGTCAGTATATACGTGATTTTAGTGAAGAGGAAGTACATGAAATCAACCACTATTTTTTGCAGAAGGTTTTCTGCTAGTCACAGGGAGCAGCTGTCACTGTGAAGGATTTTAGTGCTTTTCTAGATATGAGGAGATACAATAAATGGTCTTATAAAATGAGCTCCTGAAAACATCTAACTATCTAAAGACCTGTTCTGCCCATTTTCTAGAGCACATGCATGCATGCTAAGTCAGTTCAGTCGTGTCTGACTCTTTGTGACCCCATGAGCTGTAGCCCGCCATGAGATTCTCCAGGCTAGAATACTGGAGTGGGTTGTCATGCCCTCCTCCAGGGGATCTTCCTGACCCAGTGATCAAATACACAACGTTTATGTCTCCTGTATTGGCAGGTGGGTTCTTTACCACTTTGCCACCTGGGAAGCTGCTTTCCAGAGCACAGAATGCTTCATTTCTGCTCTCCACCCTGAACTCCATTCAGTGGTGTGTTGAATATCAGCAGATTCAGCAGCACATGATATAATCCTTGTAGAGGCAGATGGCAAGTGCCAATCTGTAGTTGACACTGGATATAAATCATCAATGCCACTCCTACAACAAACCCTGCTGAGAAATTGCTCCTGGGGCCCTGGTTTCACAGCAGAACCATGCGTCAGTGTTCCTCCTGCCCTGACAGGATGTGGGGCTTGCAGATGCTTTAGCAAGGGCTCATGCTAAGTTCAGTTCTTCTGGACTGAAACCTCATACAATATCCACTCCCTTTGTAATTTGCACAGTGTGTCTTCCAGCCTTCATGAAGATCTGCCACCTGAGCCTACCTGAGCTGCTTCATAGGTCTCCCTCCTCTAGTCTTGCCCCTGCTCTCCATCTCATTCTTACTGCTACCACGTGTATAATTCTAAAGATGTCTGGTTCTCCTGGGAACTTCCCATAACGTCCCATTGCCTACAAAGTGAAGACCAAATTTCCCAGCAAGGCCTCAAGGCTCTGAGTTGCCACACAAGGCTACATTCAGGGGAGAAGGAAATGGCAACCCACTCTAGTGTTCTTGCCTGGAAAATCCCATGGACAGAGGAGCCCGGTGGGCTACAGTCCACGGGGTTGCAAAGAGTTGGATATGACACACACACCACTTTCAGGACATCTGCTTCTGACTGCTCCCTAAAAATATCCTTGTCCTCCATCTCTCTGTACCTACAAACTTGGTTTCATCAGGTGGAAGGGCTACAGCCAGAGCAGCTCCATGGTCCCCATCTGCAAAAGAGCCCACATTTGGTTTAATGTTCTGTTGCTAGTTTGAAATTCTTGACACTTTTCAAAAAAGAGTTTTGCATTTTTGTCATGCATTAAAACAGCAGTCCTCCTAACTTAGCCCCTCATACCATATATTCCTAAGGTTTAGTTCAACAGCCTTTGTAAATTTTCTCTTTTCTACTCAGATGCTCATGAAACCTTTTCCATGTACAGACACACCTTATTGTATGGTGTCTTGCTCCTGCATAGTTTATCACTGGCCTTCAAAAATTATGTGTTGGACTTCCCTGGTAGTACAGTGGATGAGAATCCACCCACCAATGCAGGGGACACAGATTCAATCCCAGGTCCAGGAAGATTCCATATACTGAGGAGCAACTAAGCCCGTGCCTCACGACTACTGAGCTGGAGTGCCTAGAACCCGTGATCCACAGCAAGAGAAGTCATAGCAGTAAGTCCTTGCCCTACAACAAAGAGCAGTCCCCACTTGCTGCAACTAGAGAAAGCCCATGTGCAGCAACAAAGATGCAACACAACCAGAAATAAATAAATAAATACATAAATGTTTTACAAAGCAAAAAACAACCAAAGTATGTATCAATTGAACAAATGAGTAATTTTTGCCCTGCTTAGCTGAAGAGGGAACAAGTATCTCTAAAAATACTTAAAAGATTTTAAAATATTCAATCAGAGATAACCAAACAATTTCTCTTAATGAAATGTTTAGATAAATATAGAATATAAACATAAATATCAAACAGTTCTTATAAGGCATAGATTTTGACTAAATATTAAAGAAACAAGGAAATTAAAAAAATGATTAGGTCCATTACTCAGAAAACTAAGATTTTTTTTTTAATCACTTATTTGAAACTTTGTTTTCCCTCTAGCTTAAATAAAGGTAATTCACACTGATTTCCCCAGGTTTTAAGTAAGCCCTCTTTAAACTCATTTATAGCCCAGGATCTTTAAGGCTTTTTTTTTTTTTTTTTTCCCCTGGCTGTGCAACCTGGGAATCTTAGTTCCCTGCCTAGGGATCGAATCTGTGCCCCTTGTAGAGGGAGCATGGCGTCTTAACCACTGGACCACCAAGGGAGTCCCATGGACATTTTGGCCTCAAAAGTGATTCTGAGAGTCTAGCTTTTTTCAGCTGCTCCACTGTCCTCATGGTTCATTCTGGACCATTTACTCTGCTTAGGTGAGGGTTAGGATAATGGGAGCAGTGCCTGGCTTCCTGGGCAGTGATGTAGAAGGGACAAGAATTGATGACACGGTGAATAACATGTCTAGGCAACGTGTTTTGTTTAGCTGGATAGTATTAAAAATCATGTGATTTTGAAGAAAACCAAGATGCTTAATTTCTTAAAAAGAGTGTCTGTTCTGGTAGCATATCTAGGTCTGGAGAAGTGTAGTCTTGGGAAGGGCATGTATTTAATGGTTTGTGGAGCCTCATGAGGAGCTTCCTAGGTGGTTCAGCTGGTAAAGAATCCCCCTGCAATGCAGGAGACCCCGGTTTGATGCCCGGGTCGAGAAGATCCCCTGGAGAAGGGATAAGCTACCCACTCCAGTATTCTTGGGCTTCCCCAGTAGCTCAGATGGTAAAGAGTCCACCTGCAATGTGGGAGACCTGGGTTCAATCCCTGGGTTGGGAAAATCCCCTGGAGGAGAGCACAGTAACCCACTCCAATATTCTTGCCTAGAGAATCTCCATGGACAGAAGAATCTGGCAGGCTATGCAGTCCATGGGGTCGCAAAGAGTCGGGCATGACTGGGTGACAAAGCACAGCACAGTACAGAGCCTCATGGACCCTCCTTGTCTCATGCCAGTTACCATTGATGGTCACCTTTGCATTCCACAGAAATATTTCTCTAAGCCAATATCTTTAAAAGACAGGAATTACAGAGATGACAGTGCTGTGACTCCAGATATAAATGCCAAGAATACTCTAGCAAGTGAAATATGTGCCAATACCAACTCTGAGATGCTGGTTTTCCTGCTAGCTAACAACTAGGTCTGTTTGAGCAGCGATTTGTTTTGGTACAAATTCTTAAAGCAAAGCAAATGAAACAAATCACCTTTCTCCTTTCCCTTAGCATACTAAGTTCCCTTAGCATCCCTTAGGATAAGAAATCATAATCCCATGACGTTTTGAAACAAGTATAAAGTCATTCTCCTGAAATGGTCATTAAATTAGCTAGTGGTAGAGAATGTGGTGAATTTACTTTGTTCCTCCATTAGTGATTGTTATACAAGGACAATTTCAAAATGCAGAATAACTTATTAAAAATACTGGAAATCTTTTTGTGGGGGAAGGAGTCAGAAAACAATTGAGTAAAATATGACAGTATAATTAATCCTATCTTCATCTATGGAATATTTTAGATATGCTATTAAATATAATGGAGCAACTTCTTTTCTTTCTTCTTCACACTGAATTCTCAAATCCTTGTGCTTTACTGAAAATACATAATTTCAGTGAAAGGTAGACTTGGGCTCTCCTTTTAAATTGTTAGTCATTAGAAAGGAAGTTGCAGTGGAATAATCAAAGATGAATAACCAGAAGAATTTCATTGTCAAATGGACTGCATGTGTCCAGCTGTGGTGTGGCATGAAGAAGAGCTCTGAGATGTGAGTGAAGATGTAAATTTTTTTCCTGATTTGATCACCAGTCAGCAGAGTGGACTTGGGAAAGTTGCTCATCCATTTCTGACACATGTTTTCCATCTAAAAATGACACAATAGAATAGACTTCATGAGGTCACTGAGCAAATTAAATGAGACAATAAATGTGAAAATACTTTGTAAAATGTAAAGTCTTACAGAAATGGAAGTATACCAGAATATGTGTAGAATAATCTATCTGTAAAATGGAGTTTCTCAAAACTCATCACACCAGGACTTTGTGCAGATCCTGGTACCCACATCAGCCGTCCTTGCCAAGCCTGTGTGATTAGAATGACCTTTATATGATGAAAAAGCCTTCCCTCGCTGCCCTTACTGACAGTAAGAACTGTGAACTTTAAGAATGAATTAGTCTCAATTTGGCCAAGTATGATTGATTTAATTCCTAATTTAAGTAAACCCTCTGAGAGCTGGTATTGAGCCAAGCACAATGATAAGCACACAAGAAGTGTTCAAGTACCTACAATTGATTGATTGCTTATGGTTATAGGACCACACAAAAAAAGGTTGCCTTCAACTGACCTACTGAGGTAACCTTATTTCTTTCTTTTCATGATGAAAAAATCAACCTTCATCTACCATCATCTGCCTTGTATGGAAAGGTCATACGATTTGAAAGCATGAAGACTTGTAAAGACGGTGGTCAGAGCCTAGCTCTCCAGCAAGAATCTGGTGCTTTTGTTCGAGGAGAAATTCTGAGATAGAGCTTGTTCTTGGGAAGAGTGGACTGTCCTGTAGGCTAGAGTGGTTGATGTCGAGATGGATCAATCATGCAGTGCCCTGGCAGGGATGCTCACCTGAGATCATATGTAATGGGCACTGGTCAAAGACTCTCTCCAATTACTGACATGTCATGCTTAACCCAATATGATTTTTTTACCCTCTTCTGGCAATTCCAGAAGATGCCCTGATTCGTCTGAGCCATTCCTGGTGGCTCAGACAGTAAAGCATCTGCCTCCAATGCAGGAGACCCAGGTTCAATCCCTGGGTCGGGAAGATCCCCTGGAGAAGGAAACGACACCCCACTCCAGTACTCTTGCCTAGAAAATTCCATGGATGGAGGAGCCTGGTGGGCTACCGTCCGTGGGGTCACAAAGAGCCGGACATGACTGAGTGACTTCACTTTCTTTCTGGCAGTTCCAAGGCTTCCTTAGGAATGGGGGACATCTTTGTGACATTTTCTTTGTCCCAGAGAATCCTTGGCAAGGGATAGTAGATGATCCCTTCCTTCTTGAAAATATTGGGGGTTCTGTATCAGCCAAGATGTCATTACCCAATCACTAACACCAGAATTATTTTAAAGTACTAATATATGAATTTTGTGCCTTTCCTTGCCACTCAGATGGGTTCAGAAGGAAGAGGCATTTTCGCTAAAAAAAAAAAAAAAAAAATCAGGCAATGGTAGCCACGAAAATCAGGAGCGGTTGCTCTTTATCTGGATTAGTGATTTTCCACAACAGTGCTGTTAAGACTCTCCCACCAACCTGTCAGTGACACTCTTAAATTTTGCCCACTGCTGGAAGATTTAAATGTTTGAATGCCATATTCTACCCTAAAAACATCTCAGAGAGGTTGTTTGAAGGGCATGTGTAACACTAAGACCTAAGGAAAGGGGTTTTTCCACTAGATGCTAAAGTTATTTCCAGCAATAAGAGTAAAAGGAAAATGGAAGAAGGTAGGTAAGCAGTTTCCATGGAAATTTTAATAGGAAATCACAGATAGATAGAGTAATAAGGTAGATTACACATGCTGACCACCATTTATTTTAATAAACACCAAAGTCAAACTCTTTTGACCTGTCTTGAAATTTCCTTCCAACGTGTAGCTTTTATTATTCCCTATTCATCCATCTAGAGTGACTAGTGATTAAACTCCTTAAGATGAAAAACTTTGGTTGGCCTCTTTGGTGAACCAGATAGGAAAAAAGAAGATAGAAAGCCAGAGCTCTAGTCTGACTTTAACTTTTTAGAGAAAAGATTATCAGGCCAATATGGAAAGTGACAGCTGGGAAGAGATGACAGGTCGAAAGAGGGATTCTCAGTAAGTCTTGAAAAAGAAGACTAATGAACTGGGGGTGGAGGGGTGGCTGAGGTCCCTGCCTGTTACTGCTGCTGCTGCTGCTGCTGCTAAGTCACTTCAGTTGTGTCCGACTCTGTGAGACCCCATAGATGGCAGCCCACCAGGCTCCCCTGTCCGTGGGATTCTCCAGGCAAGAACCCTGGAGTGGGTTGCCATTTCCTTCTCCAATGCATGAAAGTGAAAAGTGAAAGTGAAGTCGTTCAGTCGTGTCCAACTCTTAGCGACCCCATGGACTGCAGCCCACCAGGCTCCTCCATCCATGGGATTTTCCAGGCAAGAGTACTGCAGTGGGGTGCCATTGCCTTCTCCGCTTCCTGTTACTAGGAGTGAAATAATTTGTCGTCCATAGTTATGCAAATTCTATAGCCTGTTAAAACAACGATAATGATATTCTTTCTTAAGATAGCCGATTTATGTATTGTTTCCATAATCTTATCTGAAGTGATAACTAAAACATCTTTAAAAACTGCTTTTTTATTGCCATTTAACAGACATTCTAAGTAAAAACTGTGTGCTTTTTCTAAGCAAACACAATTTCAAGGAATATTGACCAACCAGGTTGCTATCCCATAGGGTCTCCATGTAGCATTTCTTAAACCACCAATTTTTTGAGGACTCAAGAGTTCTCATTATTTTATTAAAATAAAATGCGATTCCAAGGTTCAGTGACTGATAGAGATGATCTCTTCTATTCCTTTCAGCTCTAAATGTCTATAACTCTTTATTTCGTCCTAAAAAACTGGCAACCTTAGCATTTGAAGCCTGGATGTGTAAACTTGCTTCTTTTCAGACTTTTTATAATGAAATATATGCAATAAAATTTAGCATCTTAATTTTTAAATGTACAATTCAGTGGTATCAACTGCATTCACAGCATTTTACAACCACCATCACTGTCACTACCAGAATTTTTCATCCTCCCAAACAGAAACTCTGCAATCATTAATCAATAACTCCCTATTTTTCACTCCTCATAACCTCTTTTAATCTCTATTCTACTTTTTATCTCTATGAATGTGCCTATTCTAGGTTCCTCATAGAGACAGAATCATACAATTTTTCCTTTTGTGTCTAGTTTATTCCACATAGTATAATGTTTCAAAGGCTCATTCATGTTGTAGCATGTTTCAGAATTTCATTTACTGAATAATATTCTATTGTATGTGTATACCACATTTGCTTACTCATTCATCTGTTGATGAACATTGAGTTGTTTCCACTCTTTGGTTACTGTGAATAATGTTGCTCAGAACATTGGTATAGAAGTATCTGTTTGAATCCTTGGTTTCAGTTATTCTGGATATATAACCAGAAATGAAATTGTTGGGTTTGTAAAATGAAATATCTCCTGTCATATCAATAAACAAGAAATGTCACAACCATCAACAATTTCAGACCTCCAAATGTGAATGAAGCCTCCCCAAATGGAACACAATGCCTGTGATCCAGAAGATACCACCACCACCCTCCACAGTGATTGCTGAGGAGCTGGGGTTGAGATGCAAGAAGCAGCCATCTGCTGCGTCTGGCATTCACTAAGGTGAAATAGGGAACAGGATTTGGTCCTAGAGAACTAAGGTGCGTATGAAAGGAATGCATTCGGTTAGCCCAAAGTCTTGCATCTTCCCATACAAAGAATGCAAACTTCCTTAACTTGATATCTGGTTTTCCTTACCTCACAGTAATCTTTGATGTTCAGACTGCCTTCCTTTTTTACAAATTTGTTAGCAGCAGTAGCAGCAGCAGCATGCAACCTAGATAGCATATTCAAAAGCAGAGACATTACTTTGCCGACTAAGGTCTGTCTAGTCAAAGGCTATGGTTTTTCCTGTGGTCATGTACGGATGTGAGAGTTGGACTGAAGAAGGCTGAGTGCTGAAGAATTGATGCTTTTGAACTGTGGTGTTGGAGAAGACTCTTGAGAGTCCCTGGGACTGCAAGGAGATCCAACCAGTCCATTCTGAAGGAGATCAACCCTTGGATTTCTTCGGAAGAAATGATGCTGAAGCTGAAATTCCAGTACTTTGGCCACCTCATGCGAAGAGTTGACTCATTGGAAAAGACTCTGATGCTGGAAGGGATTGGGGGCAGGAGGAGAAGGGGACGACAGAGGATGAGATGGCTGGACGGCATCACTGACTCGATGGACGTGAGTCTGAGTGAACTCCTGGAGTTGGTGATGGACAGGGAACCCTGGTGTGCTGCGATTCATGGGGTCGCAAAGAGTCGGACACGACTGAGCGACTGAACTGAACTGAACTGATGTAGCCTGAGTCCACCTCTTTCCTCTTTGAAGCAGTTTTCTTAGAGCTACTGAGATGTTGACTCCCAGACTCTGTGTCCTAAACACTCCTATCAAGTAAAACAACACTCTTTACAGGTTGTGACTAATATTTTATTTTAGTTGTTAGGTTATATGGTAATCCTATGTTTAAACTTTCTGAGAAACCATCAAACTCTATTCCACAGGGGCTGTGTCATTCTACATTCCTATCAGCAATGCATGAGTGTTCCAATTTTTGCATATTCTCAACAATACTTCCTAGTTTTTTGTTTGTTTGTTTGCCTGCTTTTTTGTTTTGTATAATAGCCATCTTAATAGCCATCCTGAGTGTGAAGTGACATTTCATTGTGGTTTTGATTTGCGTCCTAATGACTAGTGAATCTGAGCATCTTTTCATGTACTATTGGCCTTTTGTTTATCTTCTTTGGAGGAACACCTATTTTTCAAATGGGTTAATTGTTTGGGTTTTTTGTTGTTGTTGTTGTTATTGAGATGTAGGAGTTCTTTATATATTATGGATATTAACATTAGATATATGATTTGCAAGTATTTTCTTAAACTCTGTATGATGTGTTTTACATTCTTAATAGTGTCCTCTGATTTACACATTTGTCTGCCAAGAGTTTTAGAGTTTAATCTCTTACATTTAGATGTAAATATAAGATTTGATCTATTTGAGTTAATTTTTATATACAATATAAGGTAAAGTTCGAACTTTATTCATTTGCATATGAGTATCCAATTTTCACAGCATCAGAGAACAATCTTTTCCACCAAACAGTATCATTGGTGGAAAAAATTGTTCTTTCCCCATTAAATTCATGTGGAATTCATCAGAACAATCTTGGAAAGGAAGGACAAATTTGGAAAGGAAGAACAAAATTTCCTGATTTCAAAACTTAATATAAAGCTACCAAAATCAAAACAGTGTGGCCCTGACATAAAAACAGATATATAGTCCATTGAAATAGAATAGAAATAAATCCTAAAACTGTTTTCAATAAGAATTCCAGTTGTTTTTATGTCAAGGGTCATTTATAGAACCATTGTGATTCTGACGGAGCTTGAAATTTTCCTGCAGACAATCTTGGGATAGTTGCAGCTCCATCTCTGCTGAAACCTACAACTTCCAAACAGGTACTCTACACTCATGCCCTTATAGTGGGCTGCTCCTCACCAGTATAAAAGACAGTAGCAACAGTCAAGGCACATGATAGGGGTACAAGTTTAGATTAAGCGTCAGAAAACTATGGTTCATGGGCCCAATGTGATCCACAGCTTATCTGTAAAGAAAGTGATATTGGAACAGCCATTGTTACTTGTTTGTGCATTGTCTGTTGTTGCTTTTGTATCAAAAGGACAGAGTGGAGTCATCCTGACAAACCCTGTAAGGTCCATAAAGCTTAAATTATTCACTATTTGATCTTTACACAAAAGGTTTGCTGACCTCTGGTCTCTAGGCTGGGTTGGATGAAGCACAAGCTGGAATCAAGATTGCCAAGAGAAATATCAATAACCTCAGGTATGCAGATGACACCACCCTAATGGCAGAAAGCGAAGAAGAACTAAAGAGCCTCTTGATGAAAGTTAAAGAAGAGAGTGAAAAAGTTGGTTTGAAGCTCATCATTCAGAAAACTAAGATCATGGCATCTGGTCCCATCACTTCATGGCAAATAGATGGGGAAACAGTGGAAACATTGACAGACTTTACTTTCCTAGGCTCAAAAAACTGCAGATGATGACTGTAGCCATAAAATTAAAAGATGCTTACTCCTTGGAAGAAAAGTTATGACCAACCTAGACAGCATATTAAAAAGCAGAGACATTACTTTGCCAACAAAGCTTTGTCTAGTCAAAGCTATGGTTTTTCCAGTGGTCATGTATGCATGTGAGAGTTGGACTATAAAGAAAGCTGAGCACTGAAGAACTGATGCTTTTGAACTGTGGTGTTGGAGAAGACTCTTAAAAGTCCCTTGGACTGCAAGGAGATCAGACCAGTCCATCCTAAAGGAAATCAGTCCTGAATATTCATTGGAAGGACTGATGCTGAAGATGAAACTCCAATACTTTGGATACCTGATGTGAAGAATTGACTGTTTTGAAAAGACCTTGATGCTGGGAAAGATTGAGGGTGGGAGGAGAAGGAAATGACAGAGGATGAGATGGTAGGATGGTGTCACTGACTCAATGGTCATGAGTTTGGGTAAACTCCGGGAGTTGGTAATGGACAAGGAGGCCTGGTGTGCTACAGTCCATGGCGTCACAAAGAGTTGGACACAACTGACTGACTGAACTGAACTGAAGTAGTCTCTAGGTAGAGATAGGAAAATGGGAGCTCTTAGGAATATTTTTTCAAATATTAAGAATGTAAACATATTCATAAAAAGATTGCATACTTATTATATTTTGTTTTTTCTCACCTTGATTCTCATGATATTAATATTTGAACATGGCTAAGATTAATCTGCAAAGCCAATATTATTTTCATTAATATATACTCCAAAGGATACTTGAGAGTACATTTGAAGTGGAATATAAAGCAATCTAATTTTGCTCAGAAATCCACTCTAAACTTTTTTTGCCTAACTACATTTTATTTTTCTTAGGTTCTCATATCAAATAGACATCTAAATTGTACCTTCACTTGTATGGTTCTGCTTCAAAGAGTATAATAAATAGATTCAAAGAATAAAATTGGAGATTTCATATGCACAAGGAACTCCTGAGTATTACATTAGTGGAATATGCTTATGACTGTTTTAATTTGTCTTTCATTATTCACTGGAGATTCATCTTCCTGGAAGATATGAGTCTGAAATTCAGCTGATCTTAAGAGTCTAGTACTCTCTAAGGGGGAGATTTTTTAAAACAAAAGAAGAAAAAGCATAGAAGTGCATTTCTTTTTTCAACCCAACAATTTTTCTTGAAGGAAAAACTGGTAACATTTCCAAGCGGCCTAAAATTCTGATTAGTAAAGACATCTGGAAAGGAATTCTGTTCAATTAATAATAAACAGACAAAAACAGGTACCCCAGTAGCTTCAGCCCAGTTCAATGGCTTTTCCTAGAAAATGCTTGACTGTACTTGGCAGAGATTTTTTTAATTCAAACATGTGTCATCCTGGAGCTACAAGCTCACTGTGCTTTAATTCCAGACCATCTTAAATCAATGCAAGCTTCACATGTCCAAAACACTTTCTTTCCAGACTGGTTTGCACTTCCAAATACAGAATGCTGTGGGCTCTGGAAGATGCCTAGAAGCAGTGAAGGATAATTATTATTTATAAATTATAAGTAATAGTTTATAGCTAAACTATCACTTTAAGTCATTTGTTATAAATGAAGAAAGAGAACTTAATTTTTTGCAGTTGATATATTGAATGACAGTGTCTTCTACAAAAGAATTTCCTGGTGCCATTGTTAGAAACCCTATACGGAGCCACAGATACCTCAGATCTAAGTCAGTGGGCATTTCCTGCCTCCTTACCAAAAAGGCCATCCAGGACTTTTGTTTGTTTGTTTGTAATATACATACTCCTTGTTTGTCTTTTTTTCATTCATCTAACAATTATTTTGAGATTTCACATGCATCATTATTAGTTAATTTTTATTGCCATATATTATTCCATGGTATGGCTATACCATAATTTCTTTATTTATTCGTATGTTGGTGGGCATTTGGTTGTTTCCAGTTTTAGGCCATTACAAATAAACCTGTTATGAACATTTGTGTATAAATCCTTGTATGAACTTAAGGGTTTTTTTTTCACTTGAGTACATATCTAAGAGGAAAGGGTGTCACCATATGATAGGGAAAAGCATGTTAACTATTAAGATACAATTTTCCAAAGTGATTATACCATTTAACATTTCTACCAGCAGCTTCTGAGAATTCTACTTGCTTCACATCAATGCCAAAACTTGGTCTAGTCCATCTTTTTAACTTTAGGCATTCTTACGAGTATAGTGATATGGGCATTGTAGTTTTAACTTATATTTATTTAATTACGAATAATGTGTGATATTTTTCAATATGTTTATAATTTTTTTATCTTCTTTCATACAATGTCTTCTTAAACTTTTGTCTATTTTTAATTGAATTGTTGTTTTTAGGGCATGAGACCTTTTTAAGAAATATTAATATGATTGCAAATATACTAACAGTGTCTACTCAAGAGCAGAAGTTCTTAATCTTGATAAAGTTCAGTATATTGAATTTTTTATGTGGCTCACACTTTTTGATTCATTTCATATCTAAGAAACCTTAGCCTAACTCAGAACCACAAGGACTTCTCTTCTAGGAGATGGATACTTTTAAGTTTCTCATTTTGGTCTATGATCATTTTGAGCTATATTTTTAATATGGCTTAAAGCATAGATCAGAGTTTATTTTTTGTTTGTGGTTATCTAATTGTTCCAGCACAATTTTTTGAAGAGACAGCTATTTTTCCACTGGATTGTTTTTTCACTTTTGTAAAAAATCATTTGTCTATATATGTGTGGGTCTATTATTGAAGTCTATTCAATTACACTGCTGTTTGTCATCTTGATGCCAATACCACACTCTCTTGATTACTAGAATTGTATAATTAATCTTAAAGTTGGGAGTTTTTAGCCCTCTAACTTTGTCATTTTTCAGATTTTTTTTTGTTCTGTGTCCTATGTATTTCCATGACTTTTAGAATCAGTTTTTCACACACACACACACATAAACAACAAAAACAGATCTACTGAAGTTTTGATGGGGAGTGTATTGAATCTGTAGATCAATTTGAGGAGAATGACAACTTTACAATACTAAACCTTTCAACTCATGAACAAGCTGTATTTCTCCATTTATCTAAGTGTTCCTTAATTTCTCTTAGTAATGATTTTTCAGTTTTTCTTTTTTGTTTTATTTTTAAGTTTTTCATGTATAGAAGTGGTACATCTTGTGCCAGATTTATCCCCAAATATTTCATATTTTTGATGTTACTATAAATAATTTTTAAAACTTCAATTTCTGGATGCTAGTTGCGTTTATATAGAAAGTGGTTGGTTGCTTTTTTGATATTTTGTTCTTTTTCTTGGTAGGGGCAAGTTGTAAATGTGCACCACGTGCAAATGTTCCATATTCTTTTATTTTTTTAAGAACTTTTAAAATGTAAAAATGGAATTCTCTGGTGGTCCACTGGTTAGGACTTGGTGCTTTCACTGCTGGAGCCAAGATCTGAGCCCTCATCAGGGAACTAAGATCCTATAAACCCTGTGGCCTGGCCAATAAAAATGTAAAGACAAAAAAAATTACGAATATCTTTCATGTAAATAGACCTTAAAATTAGTAAATATGATGACTTTGTTGAGAACAGGAATGTAAAAATAATTCTTAGCTCACAAACTGTACAAAAACAGGTTGTAGGTCAGATTTGGCACGTGGTCTATGGTTTACTTACTGTCTTAGTTCAGTTCAGTTCAGTTCAGCCACTCAGTCGTGTCCGACTCTTTGCAACCCCATGAATCGCAGCACGCCAGGCCTCCCTGTCCATCACCATCTCCTGGAGTTCACTCAGACTCACATCCATCGAGTCCATGATGCCATCCAGCCATCTCATCCTCTGTTGTCCCCTTCTCCTCCTGCCCCCAATCCCTCCCAGCATCAGAGTCTTTTCCAATGAGTCAACTCTTCGCATGAGGTGGCCAAAGTACTGGAGTTTCAGCTTTAGCATCCTTTCTTCTGAAGAAATCCCAGGGTTGATCTCCTTCAGAATGGACTGGTTGGATCTCCTTGCAGTCCCAGGGACTCTCAAGAGTCTTCTCCAACACCACAGTTCAAAAGCATCAATTCTTCAGCGCTCAGCCTTCTTCATAGTCCAACTCTCACATCCATACATGACCACAGGAAAAACCATAGCCTTGACTAGATGGACCTTAGTCGGCAAAGTAATGTCTCTGCTTTTGAATATACTATCTAGGTTGGTCTAGGTAAAGAATAATGGATTTTTGTACACTGATCTAGTATTCTGCAAAGTTTCTGAACTTGCTTATTCTTGTAGCTTTTTTCTTTTTGGTAGATACTGACATGACTGTGTCATTGACTAAACTTCAGTCAGGCTACTACAAGCCCTGTAGGATTTAATCTTGGCACCTGTTCTTGTCAATCCTGCAGCATCCAATAGTAGCAAGAATCTTACTAAATCAGTTTATGGAAAATCTCTCAACCTTGCTATCTGATCATTCTAGATAGCTGATCAAATTATTTATCCCTATGTGATATCTTCTCACCCTGGCCTGCATTCAGCCAGACTTCCGTGATATTAATTTAGTCAGAAACCTCCTTACCCTGATGTTTCCTCAGTAAATTTCTACCCACTGACCCTACCATGC
Source organism: Oryx dammah (assembly GCF_014754425.2). NCBI lineage: Eukaryota > Metazoa > Chordata > Mammalia > Artiodactyla > Bovidae > Oryx > Oryx dammah. The sequence continues at coordinate 64,894,182 of NW_024070185.1, read as the reverse complement.
TCCTTGGCTATAAATCTCCACTTGTCCATGGTGATTCAGAATTAAGTCCAGTACTATCCTTAGGTCTCTTTTCCCTGAGTTCCGTAATAAACTGGTTCCTGAATAAAATCTTCTCTCATTGCTTTAACTTCTGTCCAGCAGTGGTTTTAACAGTACCATCAGATTTTCTACAGAGAAAATGGTGTTGTCTGCAAACAAAGAAATCTTCTTTGTTTTTATTTCCAAACTGGGTACCTTCTATTTCTTTTTCTTGCCTGATTGCACTGTATAGTGTTGAGTAGTAATGATGAAAATGGACATCCACATATTGTTCCCGGTCTTGAATATTAGAGGAAACACATTCATCCCTTTCCACTTACAAAAAAAAAAAAAAATAACCTTATATTTTTATAGATGTTCTTATTCATTTTGGGAAGTTCAGTTTAGTTCAGTCACTCAGTGTGGCTGACTCTTTGTGACCCCATGAATTGCAGCACACCAGGCCTCCCTGTCCATCACCAACTCCTGGACTTCACTCAGACTCATGTCCATCGAGTCCGTGATGCCATCCAGCCATCTCATCCTCTGTCGTCCCCTTCTCCTCCTGCCCCCAATCCCTCCCAGCATCAGAGTCTTTTCCAATGAGTAAACTCTTTGCATGAGGTGGCCAGAGTACTGGAGTTTCAGCTTTAGCATCATTCCTTCCAAAGAAATCCCAGGGCTGATCTCCTTCAGAATGGATTGGTTGGATCTCCTTGCAGTAGTTTGGGAATATACCTTCTAATTCCAAGTTTGCTAAAAATTTTCATCAGGAATGAGTGGTGATTTTTTTTCAAACATTTTTCTATTATTTCTTTTTTTAGTACATTAACATTAGTGAGTTACATTAATTTTTAAATATGCAAACAAATGTTCATTCCTGGTATAAACTCCACTTGTTTGTGAGGCATTCTCATTGTTTTATATTGTTGGATTTGATATCCTAAAACTTTATTTATGTTTGAATATATATTCATTAGGGATATTGATATGTATTTTTGTTTATATTTTTTCTATTCTCATAATATTTAAAATTTTTGAATTTTAGGAGTCTGTGTAGATTTAGTATTATGTCTTCCTTAAATATTTGGTACAATTTACATGCTTTCTGGGCCTGGGGTTTTCTCCATGGGAAATTTCCAAATATAATAACTACAATATCTTTAGAGCTTCCCATTGGAGAAGGAAATGGGAACCCACTCCAGTATTCTTGCCTGGAGAATCCCAGAGATAGAGGAGCCTGGAAGGCTGCCGTCTATGGAGTCGCACAGAGTCAGAATCAGACACAACTGAAGCAACTTAGCAGCAGCAGCAGCAGCATGTGGTGCTGGTGGTAAACAAACCCGCCTGCCAATGCAGGAGACAACAGGAGACACGGATTCCATCCCTGGGTCTGGAAGATCCCCTGGAGAAGGGAATGGCCTCCGGTATTCTGGCCTGGGAAATTCCATGGACAGAGGAGCTTGGGGTCTGCAGCCCAGGGGGTTGCAAAGAGTTGGACACCACGACTGAAGCAACCTAGCACACAGGAAGAGCACATGCACACGTGGTAATGTTACCTCTCTCATTTCTGATGTTAATTTTTTGCTTCTCTCTTCTTTCCTGAGGTTTTTCAATATTACTGATCTTTCCAACAAATCAAATCTTAAAGATTTTCTATATTGTTTTCTGCTTTGTATTCCTTACTTTGATTTCTGCACTGATTTTAACTATTCTCTTTTTTGGGACTTGAGCGTGCGTGCCAAGTCATATCTGACTCTTTGAGACTGTAGCCCACCAGGCTCCTCTCTCCATGCAACTGTGGGTTGCCATTTCCTCCTTCAGGGGATCTTCTAGGCCCAGGGATTGAACCCAGGTCTCCTGTGTCTCCTGCATGGCAGGCAGATTCTTTACTGTGCCATCTGGTTACTTTATATTTAATTTTCTTTTTTTGTTTCTTAAGGTTGAATCTGAGATTATTGATGGAGACCCTTCTTTTCTTGGAATATAGGTGATTTACAATATAAATTCTCCTTAAATACAGCTTTAGCAGCATCCTATAGTCTGATACTACATTTTATTTTCATTCAATTCACAATACTTTCTTCTTTCTGTTTTGTCTTATTTTACAAAAATTCCTGTTAGTAGGTGTTTTTCAATTATATGTCCTTTGGGGTTAATAATTTTAACATAGTCATTTCTCCAACTGGTATGGGGATGCCTGCTTTCATCAAAGTTTTTCATGTGAAGACATGAACTCCTTTTGTATCCTCCTAAAATTACCTCTTGGACTTAGACCTGGCCATTTGTACCTTCCTTCCTCTGAATCAGAGATGTCTATTACAGAGGACTCTTTCATTCTCCCCTGGCGTGACTGATCTGACACCCAAGAGTTTTACCATGTGATGAAAAATGCTACTTGGCAAGCCATTGATTTCATTCAATTTAATGCATCTATTACCCTTCAGTTTCAAGATCACTGGACCCAGAGTAACTTGGGAATGGCAAAAGATGCAAAGATTTTTTTTCTGAAAACTTGAATGTCTCCTAAGCCACAAGAAATATGAATTACCAAATTTTGTACTTATTATTTTGTACTTATTATTTTGAAATCTACAGAATAATGATACAGAATAGCTGCATATTATGCATTCTTTTTTATTCCTCATCAAAATTCTATCTTCTAGAATCTCTTTGATACTCAAGATGCCTGAGGACCCTTTCTATTGGGTGGAGAGATAGCCATTTAATCTTGATACAAGAGACCCTTACTTTCCCAAAGATCAAAGATTCCTTATTTTGCTGTGCAGGGTCCCCAGGCCAGCATTCCCACTGTGATTAAGGTCTGAATTTGGATACATGGACTTTGAAGCAAAAAAGAAACTGTCCTTCCACCTCTTGTGCTTTAGCCTTGAAGTTAGCACTGGAAAGACTCTTCCAATTTTTGCTTTGTGAGGGAGGGACAAGACTTGTAGAGTATAACAGCAAGGGGACTTTGAGAAGCCAGCCTGATGGGGAACTCCAGGGATAGGGAGCCCTCTGGTGCGGGTTACTGGTTTTCCCAGTATAAATCAGCACCCAGGCCACTTCAGTCCCAGTGTTAGGGCGTACTTACAGAATCTTTTTCTTGTCAACATTAAGACACTAATAAAAGCTCATCAACTCCCTGAGAACTCTCCTGCTGCCCATCTGTTATGTTGGCCTCTTTGCTACTTCTTCCCATTTCTACCTTCGTGGGGGTCCAGGCTCAGGCCATCTTGCTGAACTGCCTCCGTGGTTTCCATTTCCAGAATCAAGCTAGGCAGCATCTGGATTCTAGATAACAGACTCACCAAACAATAGCTAAACAGCCATAGCCTGGGTCTTTTCCCTCAATTGTCACAAAATCCATCTGCAACCTAAAGATTATTCTGTCTTTGTTGACATATTCTCAAGAACTGTTTTGTATTCATAAACCTTTATTGCTTATTTTGTTCATTTTCAGTGTTGGTAAATATTTTAAAAGTGAGACAGCCAACAAGTTTAAGTCAAGGGCTAGAATTTGTGCAGAGAAAACATACTTTGTCATTAATTTTTGAAATATGTTTGTTAATATCACAGTAGGATTGTGGTTTGCCAATAGGAAGTGGGTTTTAATCACAGTATCTTCATTTGCCACCCTTGCATGATTCGCCCCAAGTTTTATCACCATCTGTGAGGTGATACTCAGATTTAGATACCAAGCATATTTTCTTCAATAGTTAAAATACATAAATGTAAACATTTTATGTTTGTGTGAATGTTTCATGTTCTTGTAAATGCCTTGTGTTTATGTAAAAGAGGCTGGAGTGCATGGGAAAGCTTTCTGTATCAAAGAGACTCTTTGGAGATCACAGAATAACTGGGCAGAGATGGGATGCAACAACAGATCATCCGATGCTAATGCTCTTAGCATTCTTTCCAGTTCATTGTGCTATTCTTATCTTCAGAAGCAGATAGGAATACTTTGCCATTCTCACATTTTTTTCTACAGAAATGTTTTACTTGCTGTGTGATTAAGATGAAAAGAAAGATTTGGTGACCTCTTCTGCAGAGGCATGTTTCATGTAACATTTTATAGACATATGTTATCACATATATGCAATAGCAAGCATGTTACAATGTTGGCATCAACAGTGATACTGTTGTAGCCACGTGTTCTGGGAAACAAACTCACTCAGAAGGACAATGCAGATAGTGGAGTGCAGTTTATTATACCGGCGGGCCCAAGGCAGAGTCTCCTCTTAGCCAAGGACCCCGACCAGCATCTGTGAAAATGTTTTATACCCCATGTGCACGTGTCTGAACCCACCACCCCAAATTGCTTGAGACTTACACAAACCAAGGAAAATACAATCCCAATAACCCCATCATTCACGTGCTATGTGCTCATGTGCTCAAACAGTCAAACAATTAGCCAGTAATCAATAAGCCCAAGGTTACACTCTGATAGATACAGAAAAATTTATGGCCTGTCTGGAGGAAGGGGTTATTAGTGTATGTTTTCTCTTAGGCGATGAGTAACCTAGATACGATCTTCAAGGTTCCCCTGTCTGGAGGGGGTCTTATCCTTCTCTTGTTGTTTCCATAGGCACTAAACACAGAGTTCAGAGTCCATTGGAAAGGTGGCCAAGCATGATCAGCATGAACAGGCCTAAGAGGGAGTCCAGGCCCCATGAATTCGTTCTTCAATACCAGGAGGATTTGAGAGGCACTGACACCAAGTGAGGCCAGAGACATTTTAGCTGATTATCCCTGACTACTTTGGAGTCTTTGGGGGCATTTTCTTGGAACATGCCAAGAGACGTGAGAGACAGATTAGCACATGGCGGGACTGGGAAGAAGCTGTCAAGTGGCTGAGTCCCAAGAGGAGTCCTGACTTCAGAGAGGGCATTAGAATTTAGGATTCTTCTATGGCAAAACAACAGCACCTGATCTTATAGCCCTGTTGCTCTGTCCTTGCACCTTACCCATTTATGTGGAACTGCTCTGCTAGCTCTCTATCAGGCTCTCTCAACTTACTGGGAGAGTTGTTGCTCCAAGATTATATAGGGAAAAGAGGAAAGGCTATATGCTGGGGAAGAAGCAATCTTCTATTTTCAGAGATGATGGTCTTGGTCATGTGATTCCAAATAGCCATCAAGTCATGCTTGCAGCTGGAATGTTATCTAAGTCATAAATCTCTGGATAGCTAGTCCTGAAAAGCAAGAGGAAAGGAACAAAGAACAAATTGCTGAGAATCTCTAGTTATGATCTCACTGCCTCAGTAACACTCCTCATTGCCAGATTTTCTTTAAAATTTTACAGAAATGGGATAAAAATCTGTTTTCTATGAATTTTTCAAGCTGATAATGGGTGACAAGGATTTTTAGAATGAAAGGATCTGACATGGTATAAGAAATTTTCTTTGGTTCCGCTGTTTGCTGCTTTAGAGTCCAAAAGAGGCTTCTCGTTACTCACTTTTTTACTTATTTTTGCAAAGAGTTGTCATGCTAATCATGACACCCTTTGGCTCAGTGGGAAAGAATCCACTTGCCAATGCAGGATGCAAGTTTGATCCCTGGGTTGGGAAAAATGCCCTGGAGAAGGAAATGGTGACCCGCTCCAGTATTCCTGCCCGGAAAAATTCCATGGACAGAGGAGCCTGGGGAGCTACAGTGCATGAGGTCACAAAGACTCAGACACGACTGAGCACACACACGTGGCCAGAAGATAAAACCCCACGGTAATTAGTAAAAGAGTTCATCCCAACTGAAGAATTCCTTTAAGCATTATCCTAATCTCAGAGGGGATCTAAGAAAATAGGTCAACAAACCAATTCCATTCACCTTGAAATAGGGGAGTATGGTGGTCTAAAGTCTGTTGATGTCAGGCGGTCTGCTGTCAAAGAGCAGCAGGTAAGGCCAATGTGCAGAACAGCACAGTTAGCCCTGATGGTCATCTTGAAACTGATCATGTAGGGCCTGATCAGTATCATCCTGATTATTTTAAGTGCAGTTGATCTTCAACTCAGTGTTAGTTTGTTCCCTTTCCCTTGAGGCCAGTTCTTGAAATCATGCAGGTCATAGATTGAGTACTGCTTGAGATGAAGCAGCTTATGTCAAGGTTATATGGTCATCATGCAGTTAGCATTTTCCTTCTGGTAGTGGTTATAACAACTCAGGAATATGTATCAGACACTACTATTAATGTCCTTCAGGGAAGAACTAAGGATTCTGTGACTCTATTGTTCTAATCAGTAACTGCTTGAGCCTGCTCTTTTGGGAGTGGGGGAGGCCTCAAATGCTAAAGCTTTGCAACAAATGGGAGACAAGGCCCATGGAGGGGCTTTTGCTCCTGGGAGGGTCCCATGGAGGTCTTCCTTGATTTCACATTGTCTGGGAAGCCGGTCATATTATATACCTCCTGTCTCTCTTTCACCAACTTTGTTAATCAAACTTTTAAATTTTAACTTTTCAAAACCAAGCAGGGAAAGGTGAGGTCAGGTGAAATGGGAGATTGGGTTTGACATATATACACTTCTATGTAAAAAGTAGACAACTAATGGGAACCTACTAGATAGCACAGGGAACTCTACTCAGTGCTCTGTGGTGATCTAAATGGGAAGGGGATCCAAAACAGAGGGGATGTATGTGTACATAGAGCTGATTCACTTTGCTGTACATCAGAAACTAACATAATATTGTAAAACAACAATCAGTTCAGTTCAGTCGCTCAGTCGTGTCTGACTCTTTGCAACCCCATGAATCACAGCACGCCAGGCCTCCCTATTCATCACCAACTCCCAGAGTTCACTCAGACTCACGTCCGTTGAGTCAGTGATGCCATCCATACTCCCCACCAAAACTTAAAAAATAGACTACTTCAACCACTTTGAGATTACAGACATCTCTAATTAATAGTTGTTTGTAAAAGATACTTCCATTATAAGGGAGGAAAGTACTGTTGATGAGGGGCAAAATAACATCATACTCTAAACAATAAAGTCATCAAATATAACTTTTGAAAGCTGGACCATGAAAAATATTTGAGAATAAAATCATGTTCATTATTTTGTGGTTGTCATTCAGTTGTTCAGTCAAGTCTGACTCTCTGCGACCCCATGGACTGCAGCACACCAGGCTTCCCTGTCCTTCACCATCTCCCAGAGCTTGCTCAAACTCATGTCCATTGGGTCAGTGATGCCATCCAACCATCTCATCCTCTGTCATCCCCTTCTCCTGCTGCCTTCAATCTTTCCCAGCATCAGAGTCTTTTCCAATGAGTCAGTTCTTCACATCAGGTGGCCAAAGTATTGAAACTTCAGCTTCAGCATCAGTCCTTTCAGTGAATATTCAGGACTAACTTCCTTTAGGATGGACTGCTTTGATCTCCTTGCAGTCCAAGGGACTCTTAAGAGTCTTCTCCAACACTACACATCAAGAGCATCAATTCTTCAGCACTCAGCTTTCTTTATAGTCCAACTCTCACATCCATACATGACTACTGGAAAAACCATAGCTTTGACTATATGAACCTTTGTTGGCAAAGTAATGTCTCTGATTTTTAATATGCTCTCTAGTTTGGCAACTCACTCCAGTACGCTTGCCTGGAAAATCCCATGGATGGAGGAGCCTGGTAGGCTGCAGTCTGTGGGGTCACAGAGTCGGACACGACTGAGTGACTTCACTTTCACTTTTCATTTTCATGCATTGGAGAAGGAAATGGCAACCCACTCCAGTGTTCTTGCCTGGAGAATCCCAAGGACAGTGGAGCCTGGTGGGCTGCCATCTATGGGGTCTCAGAGAGTCGGACACGACTGAAGCGACTTAGCAGTAGCAGCAGCAGTTTGTCATAGCTCTCTTCCAAGGAGTAAGTGTCTTTTAATTTCATGGCTGCAATCACCATCTGCAGTGATTTGGAGCCCCCCCCCAAAATAGTCTGGCACTGTTTCCATTGTTTCCCCATCTATTTGGCATGAAGTGATGTGACCAGATGCCGTGATCTTAGTTTTCTGAATGTTGAACTTTAAGTCAGCATTTTCACTCTCCTCTTTCACTTTCATCAACAAACAGGATCTTTAGTTCTTTGCTTTCTGCCATAAGGGTGGTGTCATCTGTGTATCTGAGGTTATTGATATTTCTCCCAGCAATCTTAATTCCAGCTTGTGCTTCATATAGCCCAGCATTTCACATGATGTACTCTGCATATAAGTAAATAAGCAGGTGACAATATACAGCCTTGATGTACTCCTTTCCTGATTTGGAACCAGTCTGTTGTTCCATGTCCAGTTCTAACTATTGCTTCTTGACCTGCATACAGATTTCTCAGGAGGCAGGTCAGGTGGTCTGGTATTCGCACCTCTTTAAGAATTTTCCACAAGTTGTGGTGATCCACAGAGTCAAAGGTTTTGGCATAGTCAATAAAGCAAAAGTAGATGTTTTTCTGGAACTTGCTTGCTTTTTCAATGGATGACCCAACAGATGTTGGCAATTTGGTCTCTGGTTCCCCTGCCTTTTCTAAATCCAGCTTGAAGATCTTGAATTTCACATTTCACATACTGTTGATGCCTGGCTTGGAGAATTTTAAGAATTAATTTGCAATTGCAAGCATTAATGAGTGCTACTGTGCAGTAGTTTGAATATTATTTGGCATTGCCTTTCTTTGGGAATGGAATGAAAACTGACCTTTTCCAGTCCTGTGGTCACTGATGAATTTTCCAAATTTGCTGGCATATTGAGTCCACTTTAACAGCATCATCTTTTAGGATTTGAAATAGCTCAACAGGAATTCCATCACCTCCTCTAACTTTGTTTGTAGTGATGCTTCCTAAGGTCCATTTGACTTCATACTCCAGGATATCTGGCTCTAGGTGAGTGATCACACCATCATGATTATCTGGATTGTGAAGATATTTTTTGTATAGTTCTTCTGTGTATTCTTCCCACCTCTTCTTAATATCTTCTGCTTCTGTTAGGTCCATACAGTTTCTGTCCTTTATTGTGCCCATCTTTGCTTGAAATGTTCCATTGGTATCTCTGATTTTCTTGAAAAGATCTCCAGTCTTTCCCATTTTATTGTTTTCCTCTATTTATTTGCATTGATCACATAGGAAGGCTTTTTTTTATCTCTCCTTGCTATTCTTTGGAATTCTGCATTTAGGTGGGTATATCTTTCCTTTTTCTTTTGCCTTTAGCTCCTCTTCTTTACTCAGCTATTTATAAGGCCTCCTCAGACAACCATTTTGCCTTTGTGCATTTCTTTTTCTTGGGGATGGTCTTGATCCCTGTCTCCTGTACAATGTCACGAACCTTAGTCCATAATTCTTCAGGCACTCTGTCTATCAGATCTAATCCCTTAAATCTTTTTATCACTTCCACTGTATTATCGTAAGGGATTTGATTTAGGTCATACCTGAATGGTCTAGTAGTTTCCCTTAGTTTATTTAATTTAAGTGTGAGTTTGGCAATAAGGAGTTCATGATCTGAGCCACAGTAAGCTCCCAGAGTTGTATTCGTTGACTGTATAGAGCTCCTCCATCTTCGGCTGCAAAGAATATAATCAGTGATTTTGGCTTTGACCATCTGGTGATGTCCATGCGTAGAGTATTCTTTTGTATTGTTGGAAGAGGGTGTTCATTACTTAATAACCATTTTTAAAAAGTCACTGAGGTTTTCTGAAAAAATACCTAACAGTTTATAAAAATTACAATTTATTCAAATAAGAATTCAAATAAATTCCCCACATTGCAAAAAGTCACTTATTTATTTTCTTATGTAGCTCTTGACTATCTTACACTACAACTGATCTGTTTGTGAATCTCTGTCTTCCATCATTTTGTCAGGTAGGAATTCCTGAAATGCAGCAGCCGAGCCTCTACAGTGACTACTCTTTGCAGCTTAGGATCAGTGGGCAGATCCTGCATCCACAGACAATGAGAATAGCCATCCTCTGTGATGTTGGACTGAAGACTCTGGATCATGCCATGCAGATGACAGAGAAAGCTATGACAAGGCTCCCTATGGGCACTGACAAGGCCAGTTGCCAGGAGGTGAGTGGGAAGCACAGAGCAGAGTCCACAGAACTGAAGCAACAGTACTGGGACAAAAGGCCCAGGCAGGCAGCAGTGGTCCAGGGGGTGACAGTGCGTTATCCCACAGAAAAAAACTGTCAGGTTTGGAATATTTTGTTTCTAAACCCAACAGCACATTATGTGTATTTTTATCCCTGAGACCTAAATTAAAAAAACGCTTAATGACCAATGAAGGCAGGAAAGAGCCTCGGATTGTGCCGCTCTCTAAAAAAGCGAATGAGTCATTAAGATTGAAAGCAATAGCTCATATAAAAATTATAGATTCCCAGGTAGTGCTACGGTGAAGAATCTGCCTGTCAATGCAGGAGACACAGGAGACACGAGTTGATCCCTGGCTCGGGAAGATTCCCTGGAGGAGGAAATGACAACCCACTCCAGTATGCTTGCCTGGTAAATTCCATGGACAGAGGAGCCTGGAGGGCTATAGTCCATGGGGTCCCTAAAGGTTGGACACAACTGAGTATACATGCATCTTACTAAAATGCATTCCAGCATGCACTGCTCATAAGACTCCTATTTGCTTTCTTTCTTTTGCAGGCTTTGATCACAGCACCTGGAAAGGGGATGATCAGACTGGGTCCTTCTGGGACCTCAGTCCCCACCTTCGTGGCCAATGTTTAACTTGAATTAGAGAAGGCCCCTTGCAGTTGATCTCATTCTAATTAATTCCCAAACAAAAGAAAGCAGCTCAAAATAAATATCCTGTAGAATTTTTTTTTTTTTTTTTTTTTTGCTTTTATGTCAATCTGCTGTTTGGGCTGTATTTGTATTTTATGCAGATTTTCTTGGAGAGCTTTCTTGGCATAAATCTGGGGAAGGGATGAGCTAGAATGAGCTGGAGCTGGGCCGTGGACCAGCAAGCAGAGGAAGAGAGACTGAAAAACACAGAAGGGACTTAAAATGCTGAGAGAAAACAAGTGGGACATTGGGAAGAGGCCAGGTCCTAAGGTTTGGTCAAGAGCAAGGACTGATTGAATTTTACAAAAATTTCAGCCAAGTAAAAATAATTCTCCCTCAACACTGTTTTTTTTTTTTTTTAAACTGTAATTGCTTTTTAATGAAGCAATTTTAGTCCTGTATCAAGTTTGTTCAAATGGGATTTTATCAGCTATCTAATAGATTCTGGCTCTCATGGTCATCTCAGGAGATCACCATGCACTTTGGATTTGCAAATTTGGGAGTGTAGGGGAGCAGAATATGCTACCCCAGTTACACCCCTCGGGCATGGGGATTGTTTGGGGCTGATTATTTTTAAGAAACACCAGACAGAGGAAAAGCTCTGAAAAACTGAGTGGTAGTGACTCTTTGTAAGAGACATTTGCAAGGGTATCTCCTCTGTACTAGGAAGAGAAGGATGACTAAAACTCTAGAAATTCTCATCAATGGAGAAGACAAGGACTTAACTCTGTTTAACAACCTTTACCTTGTTTACTGTGCTTTCACTGATTATCTCCCATAATTAGGCCCCTTCACACACATTGTCGTCTTTGGTCTGCATTTGGTGGCTTAGTGGTAAAATATATGCCTGCCAATGCAATAGATGAGGGAGGGTTCAATCCCTGGGTCAAGAAGATCCCCTGGAGAAGGAAATGGCAACTAACTCCAGTATTTTTGCCTGGGAAATCCCATAGACAGGGCACTCTGGGAGGGTATACAGTCCATGGGGTCACAAACAGTCTGACACAACTTAGCAACTAAACAACAACAAAAGTTATTTGAGGTAGTGGTTTGGGCTGTTAAAGAGTTATTCACTTTTCCCGGCAATTTCCCACGAATGTGGGAGGCTTCAGTTCAGTTCAGTTGCTCAGTCGTGTCTGACTCTTTGTGACCCCATGAACTGCAGCATGCCAGGCCTCCCTGTCCATCACCAACTTCTAGAGTTCACACAAACTCGTGTCCATCGAGTCAGTGATGCCATCCAGCCATCTCATCCTCTGTTGTCCCCTTCTCCTCCTGCCCCCAATCCCTTCCAGCATCAGAGTCTTTTCCAATGAGTCAACTCTTCGCATGAGGTGGCCAAATAGCTGGAGTTTCAGCTTTAGCATCATTCCTTCCAAAGAACAGCCAGGACTGATCTCCTTTAGAATGGACTGGTTGGATCTCCTTGCAGTCCAAGGGACTCTCAAGAGTCTTCTCCAACACCACAGTTCAAAAGCATCAATTCTTTGGCGCTCAGCTTTCTTCACAGTCCAACTCTCACATCCATACATGACCACTGGAAAAACCATAGCCTTGACTAGAAGGACCTTTGTTAGCAAAGTAATGTCTCTGCTTTTGAATATGTTATCGGGGTTGATCATAACTTTCCTTCCAAGGAGTCAGCGTCTTTTAATTTCATGGCTGCAGTCACCATCTGCAGTGATTTTGGAGCCCTCCAAAATTAAAGTCTGACACTGTTTCCACTGTTTCCCCATCTATTTCCCATCAAGTGATGGGACTGGATGCCATGATCTTCATTTTCTGCATGTTGAGCTTTAAGCCAACTTTTTCACTCTCCTCTTTCACTTTCATCAAGAGGCTTTTTAGTTCCTCTTCACTTTCTGCCATAAGGGTGGTGTCATCTGCATATCTGAGATTATTGATGATATTTCTCCTGGCAATCTTGATTCCAGCTTGTGCTTCCTCCAGCCCAGAGTTTCTCATAATGTACTCTGCATATAAGTTAAATGAGCAGGGTGACTATATACAGCCTTGACGTACTGCTTTTCCTATTTGCAACCAGTCTGTTGTTCCATGTCCAGTTCTAACTGTTGCTTCCTGACTTGCATATAGGTTTCTCAAGAGGCAGGTCAGGTGGTCTGGTATTCCCGTCTCTTTCAGGATTTTCCACAGTTTCTGGTGATCCACACAGTCAAAGGCTTTGGCATAGTCAAGAAAGCAGAAATAGATGTTTTTCTGGAACTCTCTTGCTTTTTCCATGATCCAGAGGATGTTGGCAATTTGATCTCTGGTTCCTCTGCCTTTTCTAAAACCAGCTTGAACATCCAGAAGTTCACGGTTCACATATTGCTGAAGCCTGGCTTGGAGAATTTTGAGCATTACTTTACTTGCGTGTGAAATGAGTGCAATTGTGCAGTACTTTGAGCATTCTTTGGCATTGTCTTTCTTTGGAATTGGAATGAAAACTGACCTTTTCCAGTCCTGTGGCCACTGCTGAGTTTTCCAAACTTGCTGGCATATTGAGTGCAGCACTTTCACAGCATCATCTTTCAGGATTTGAAATAGCTCAACTGGAATTCCATCACCTCCACTAGCTTTGTTCATAGTGATGCTTTCTAAGACCCACTTGACTTCACATTCCAGGATGTCTGGCTCTAGGTGAGTGATCACACCATGGTGGTTATCTGTGAAGATCTTTTTTGTACAGTTCTTCTGTGTATTCTTGCCACCTCTTCTTAATATCTCCTGCTTCTTTTAGGTCCATTCTATTTCTGTCCTTTATCAAGCCCATGTTTGCATGAAATATTCCCTTGGTATCTCTAATTTTTTTGAAGAGATCTCTAGTCTTTCCCATTCTGTTGTTTTCCTCTATTTCTTTGCATTGATCACTGAAGAAGGCTTTCTTATCTCTCCTTGATATTCTTTGGAACTCTGCATTCAGATGCTTATATCTTTCTTTTTCTCCTTTGCTTTTCCCTTCTCTTCTTTTCACAGCTATTTGTAAGGGCTCCTCAGACAGCCATTTTGCTTTTTTGCATTTCTTCTCCATGGGGATGGTCTTGATCCCTGTCTCCTGTACAATGTCACGCACCTCATTCCATAGTTCGTCAGGCACTCTATCTATCAGATCTAGGCCCTTAAATCTATTTCTCACTTCCACTGTATAATCATAAGGAATTTGATTTAGATCATACCTGAATGGTCTAGTTGTTTTCCCTACTTTCTTCAATTTAAGTCTGAATTTGGTAATAAGGAGTTCATGATCTGAGCCACAGTCAGCTCCTGGTCTTGTTTTAGTTGACTGAATAGAGCTTCTCCATCTTTGGCTGCAAAGAATATAATCAATCTGATTTCAGTGTTGACCATCTGGTGATGTCCGTGTGTAGAGTCTTCTCTTGTGTTGTTGGAAGAGGGTGTTTGCTATGACCAGTGCGTTTTCTTGGCAAAACTCTATTAGCCTTTGCCCTGCTTCATTCCCCATTCCAAGGTCAAATTTGCCTGTAACTCCAGGTATTTCTTGACTTTCTACTTTTGCATTCCATAATGAAATATGGAATAATGAAAATGACATCTTTTTTGGGTGTTAGTTCTAAAAGGTCCTGTAGGTCTTCATAGGACCATTCAACTTCAGCTTCTTCAGCATTGCTGCTTGGGGCATAGACTTGGATTACTGTGATATTGAATGGTTTGCCTTGGAAATGAACAGAGATCATTCTGTCGTTTTTGAGATTGCATTCAAGTACTACATTTCGGACTGTTTTGTGGACTATGATGGCTACTCCATTACTTCTAAGGGATTCCTGCCCACAGTAGTAGATAAAATGGTCATCTGAGTTAAGTTCACCCATTCCAGTACATTTTAGTTCGCTGATTCCTAAAATGTTGACGTTCACTCTTGCCATCTCCTGTTAGACTACTTCCAATTCGCCTTGATTCATGGACCTGACATTCCAGGTTCCTATGCAATATTGCTCTTTATAGCATCAAACCTTGCTTCTATCACCAGTCACATCCAGAACTGGGTGTTGTTTTTGCTTTGGCTCCATCCTTTCATTCTTTCTGGAGTTATTTCTCCACTGATCTCCAGTAGTATATTGGGCACCTACCAACCCAGGGAGTTCCTCTTTCAGTATCCTATCATTTAAGCATTTTCATACTGTTCATGCAGTTTTGAAGGCAAGAATACTGAAGTGGCTTGCCATTCCCTTCTCCAGTGGACCACATTCTGTCAGACCTCTCCACCATGACATGCCCACCTTGGGTGACTCCACAGGGCATGGCTTAGTTTCATTGAGTTAGACAAGGCTGTGGTCTGTGTGATTAGATTGATTAGTTTTCTGTGATTATGGTTTGTGTATCTGCCCTCTGATGCCCTCTCGCAACACCTACCATCTTACTTGGGTTTCTCTTACCTTGGACGTGGGATATCTCTTCACGGCTTCTTCAGCAATGCTCAGTCACTGCTCCTTACCTTGGATGAGGGGTATTTTCTCACCGCCGCCCCTCCTGACCTTGAACGTAGAGTAGCTCCTCTCGGCCCTCCTGTGGGAGGCTTACATGTTACTAAACTTCTGTTTGTTTTCTCCTGTTAGTCAATCTTTTGTTATAAGAGGTTCTCAACCAAGGACTCTTAAGGGTGGAGAGAGAATGATTTTTCCTCCTTAGGGAGGTAACAAAATAAAATAACCATAATGTGAGGAAACAAACAAACAAAAGCATGTGCCAAGGGCAAGCAGTTATGTGGCTTAAAGCCAATGAATATGTCTTAGGGTCAAATGACATGGGTTGGGAGCCAGCTCAGCCTCTCAGGGTGGCACAGAAGCATAGAAACTAATCAGAGCTGTTAATCCCCCAACAGGCTGCATGTAGCAGCTCAGGGAAGCCCTCAAACAGTAAGCCCTGTAAAAAGTAAAACAAGTCACTTATTTGAGGATGAAGAGAGGTGCAATTAACTACTCATTCCCCATCTCCAGGACAAGACACTCTCACAATCCAACCTAATACTGTTGAAAGGGCTGTGGTGATGATCCCAGCTTACCCAGGGACTTGAGTTTGGTTCCTGTCAAAGCTGCAAGAGGAGAAGGGGAAGCCCACAAGACTTCAGCCCAATAGGAAGGCTGTGCCATCTGCCACATCTCCAGTGATCTCCATCCTCAGAGAGGCTGCACCTCTCGCCCTCGACCCCTCCTCAGACATAAGGTCCTAAACACCATTCACACAGTGCTCCTCCTAAGACCCAGCCAGAGAAGGCAAGAGGGCAGCCATGCACCATCACTGGCCCAACTCTTCTCCCTATTTGATGAGAGTAAATGCAGGCAAGTCTCTGGAACCTGTCTTTGCCAACACATGTGCACACTCAGAGCCACAGAGTGTGCTATCACTTACCAGTGTCACAGCCCAGAAAGAAGAGAGGTGCCTGAGGGAGCTCAGGCCCCCTGGGTCACAGTTTTCTGTTGCTGCTCCAGACGTAAACGTCCCTGGTTTCCTGACGGAGTTGCATAGCAGACCCTGGGCAGCAGGCTCCCCTGGTCTTCACGGTGGCACCTCTCCCAATGCTGAGAGATCAGGGTGTCATTCCAGTGAGAAAGCAAAGCACGTGATTTGGGGCTGTTTCCCTAAAATGCTATGGGAAGCATATGAATAGGAACAGAAAGAAACAAAAGACAGATGGGATGTTCCAGGTAATGGGCACAATTGCTTTGAGGGTTTAAAACCACCATAGTTATTTACACAGTTCCCAGACCCAGCCTGTCCACAAGCTTCCCTGATGACTCAGCAGGTAAAGAATCTGCCTGCAATGCAGGAGACACAGGAAACATTGGTAGGATGCGTGGGTTGGGAGGATTCCCTGGAGGAGGAAAATGGCAACCCACTCCAGTATTCTTGCCTGAAAATTCCTATGGACAGAGGAGCCTGGCAGGCTACACTCCACAGGGTCACAAGGAGTCAGACATGACTGAGCTTACAGCCCATACACAGTAAACTCCTGTGAGTCTGCCTGCTAGGAATTCACTTCAGGGTAACTATTATTAATATAAAACATACTTGATGATGTCACATTTTTCAAAGTTAAGAGCTGGAACTGAGTTGGAAGAAGGATGAAGACTTGTGTTATTTGCACAGAGTGCCATTGGGTCACTGAACATCCCTAGGGCTGTAGAATTTCCCTACCTGGCTAACAGGCTACTTCAATCAAAGCCTATGATGAAAAAAATCCCCTGGGACCAGTTGCCGTCCTGTTGATCTTGGATCCTTTTTCGTGTTTTCATGTTTTACTTACTGTCTCAAAAGGGATCATGGGCATCTGAAGGTTGATTCTTTCCTTCTGAAGATTGTTTTATGACCCCTGGTTTGGGAGAAAGATTGATTTTGGCTCAGAGGAAAATGATCTGTCCTGTATGAAATCCAGCCCTGTGAAGTGGAAACCCAACAGCATGAGTAACGTCTGCTGGACAAAGACACACTGCAGCTCACCCTCTCTGCCCATCTCCACCTGGCCCTCCCCTGCATGTAGGAGTCACAGCAAACCATGGATCTTCTAGTTTGATTTTGTCTTAATAGTAGATATCACTGAATCTGACTTAACTTTCTTTTCTTTGAAGAGCTTGTGTTCCTTTGAGCATGCATCAGGTACCTGATGACCAATGGGCATTTCACATCGACCAGCTCTCTTACCCTCCCAACTTGCCTATGCGATAGACATCATTATTTCCTTTTTTTACCTTTTCCAGGTCCCGTGGCAGGAGGAGGTGACAAGGTCCCATTTGGAGCAAGCCAACCACAGTCTCAGACTCCTGGCTGCCTAACTTCTAAAAAGTATGTAAATGGAATGGCAGAGCAGGATCCAGAGCCCAGCTGCAGACTCACAGCTCACTGAGGTGCCAGGCAGGTCGGCTGGTCCTGGACTCCAGATGAGGAGTAAGGATCTGAAAAGCAGGAGAAGAGCAAGGAGCCTCCACCTGTACTTTCTATGGGTCTAGAATTGCCAGAGATCCCAGCAAAAGTGATAGGTCTGAGATCCCAGCTCACTCCTCTGGCCATGGAAGGACAGTCATTCTTCTCCTAAGTCTAGAGACAAATGGCCTGAGAGAGGACTTCTTGGGGGAAAAAAAATATGTAACTAAAGTGCTTTCAAGTGCTCCACCTGTTGTGGCAGTGTTCATTGCCCAGGACACTGTGAGCAGCCTCAGGCCAGCTGTTCCAAGGAGGTCCATTCACATTCATGCAGTTGAGCTGATGGATGAGACCAGCTCCTTCCAGGAGCACCCTGGGACTGCATGTCGGGGGAAGGGAAGTCAGGCATTTTCTGAACTAAGAAGCAGAATAAAACAAAGAGAAAATAAGAAACTATTAATAGAAGTGTCCACTAAACAAATATTTTTTCTTTCAGTACTTGTATCAGATTTTGGAAAGTCGACAGAAAAATAGTGTGTCTATATTTCAAATATTCAAAAAAGAAAAACATAAAACCTTATTTTTAAAGTTCACAACTAAAAGCAAAACAGACGTTTATAATATAACGTTTATAATATAGAGAGTAAGAATTCTTAATGGGTGAGGTCTTTTTACAAACTTTTTAATACAATGCAATAAGTTTTTCTTAATCTTTTTTATACAGCTTGCGGGGGGTGGGGAGTGGGGGAGGAAACATGCTCAGACTATGATAACCTGTGTGAGGATATACAGTTAAGTGTGTATGTTAACATAATCTTTCAGTAAAGACAGAACACCCCCTTGGGGTCAGATCATGGGCCAGGCACTATGCTTATAACTCTGGACAAGTCCACCCCTCCTGGAAATCACCATCTAGAGACCCAGAGACACACAACTCAGGGAAGTTAGCTCCAATTGTGTTAAGTAACAGGAAGGAAATATACTGGGTAATAATAACAGGAATGGAAATTTTTCTGCTGTTGTTTTTTATTTTTGTTTGCTTGTTTTGTTTGGGTTTTTGGCCATACTCAGTGGCAAGTAGGATCTTAATTCCCCAGGGTTGTACAAGGTGAGAGCCACATGCAGACTGGCAAAGAGTTAACCAGCCTGAGAGGTGGGGAGCGCTAGAGGTGGGAGGAGCCAGGCATTGCCAGGAAATTATGGTTAATAGGCCACTGTTAGGGCTTCCCTGGTGGCTCAGTGGTAAAGAATTCACCTGCCAATGCAGGAGATGAAGGTTCTATCCTTGGGTTGGAAAGACACCCGGAAAAGGAAATGGCAACCCACTCCAGTACTCTTGTCTGGGAAGTCCCATGGACAGAGGATCCTGGTGGGCTAACGTCCATGAAGTACCAAAAGAGTTGGACATGACTTAGCAACTAAAACAACAAATTATAGTTCAATGGTAAAGGGGAGCATGATGGGAGAGAGGTGAGAGAGATGGGCAACAGGGAAGTGGGTCAGGTTCAGCTGGGACCCACTGGGAATGCCAGATCTGATTTTATTCTAACTGTAGTAGAATCAAAGGAGAGTTCTCACAGGGCAGCAAGACAATCTGCTTAACTCTTTAAGGAGACTCTCAGGAGTATGCAGGTAACGGACCAGAGAGAAGAGACATGAGCCCCATGATTCAGTTATGAATCTGTTGGAAATCTGGACAAAGGAGAACCGAAGCTTTATCTAGGGAAATGATGCAGTGAGAAGAAGCATATTAACACCAAGGTCAAGCTGCAGGGAGGGAAAATTTCAAAATGGACATCTTTGAGGGAAAACTCTGGATTTACTGAATTGATGAGTGAGAACTGCACGTGTAAGCATCCAGGGAGAGTTTGATTACAGATCAAAGCTGAATTTTAGGAGACTTCTACAGCTGGGCTTCCCTGGTGGCTCAGATGGTAAAGAATCTGCTTGCAATGAGGGAGACCTGGGTTTGATCCCTGGGGTGGGAAGATCTCCTTGGAGAAGGGAATGGACACCCACTCCAGTATTCTTGCCTGGAGAATTTCATGGACAGAGGAGCCTGGCAGGCTACAGTCCATGGGGTCCCAAAAAGTCAGATACAACTGAACGACTTACACTTTCTATGGCTCACCAAAGCAGAATATATTAGAGATTATTCCATTCTTGACAAAAGTAGAAAACTACAATGGTCTGGATTTTCTCTCCTGCCTTGCAGCTCTGTGGTCAGGGCTCTGGTTTAGCTCAGATATCTGAAGCCCTGGCTGGAGCTGTCTGTACTCATCTAACTCCCTGGGTTGGGTGGGAAGGTGACTTGAAAACACCCTGGCCCCATTGGCATTTCCCTGTAAGTGTGGGTGATCTCCTTGCTCTCCTTCCCTTTCATGACCCCAGAAGTTTCCTTCTGTGGAAGCCACTTTTTGTTGCTGGGTTTCATGATTTCTGCCCAAATATCATAAACTTGTGTCACACTCCTGATGATCAGCTGAAAAACTAGAAACCGAATCTCACCAAAGAAAGATGGCTCTTCCTTGGCAAATTCAATATAGACCCCATCTAGAACTTTGCACACCCGTGACTGTCCTTCCAAGGACATGTGGTAGGGTTTGGTTGGGACTGTGATGTCTATCATTTTATTTATATTAAGGATCTCCTGGAAGAATTCTGCTTCTCTTTCTGCTCTGGCTTTCATTTTCTTTCTGAGGTATGAGGAATAAGACAAAACTAAACAACAAACAAGCAATTATGCTCTAAGAATTTACAAGAAAGTTGGCTAAAATTAACCTTTCAATGAATAAAAAAGGAATTTGAGGGTTGGTAAAAATGTAGTCTCCATAAGAGACATGAGGAGATGGAATATTTTAATGACAAAGACATACAATTTTGCAAGACCCTTAAATTCTTGAGAATCTTGTATTTGTATACAAGTGGTTGATAGAGCAGAGAAAAATCTTTCCTGTTGGGTAATGAAGGCTGGTCTCCTAAGGACCTTTCCTCCAGTAATTGGTCACCTGCTCCTTCATTACTGCATTTTCTCACAAATAATAAGCCTGAACTTCTTTAGAAATAGTCTGTGCCTTTTTAATGCTTCCCAATTATTCAGAGTCTGTGACTTTATAGAGCAGAGAGCTGCACAAATGAGGATATTACTCTTTGGATCTCAGCAGGCAGAGGCCTGAAGCACTTTAAGACACAGCAGGTTCAACATCACAGCATTTGCCATGCCCAATACCTGCTCCTCTTTGCCTCCTAATTTGGCTCTGCAGGCCCCAGCACTATACACACTTTAGATTTTCTGCTCATCCTCGAAGGACTGTGAACTCTTATTGTAAACTTCTTCCAACTTCAGTACCTCCTGGATAAAGGCTTTACCTCATGTTTGCAGCTGAGAGAGACCCAGGCCCACATCCACTCACCTTGCTCTGGCCTCTGAGGTGATGGTGGCTGTTACAAATCTGATATACAGAAGCTTGTGGGTAATGTGATACTGTCAGAATCCCTGGCGATGATGCATAGACTTCTGGAAGATTTCATGTCCACCTACCATCCTTCCTTAGATACTCTGCTCTGCTTACAAGAACCAAACTTAATTGCACTCTAAACAGCATTTTATCTTGTAGGCAAGAGCTAGGCTTTAAAAAAAAAAAAAAAGAATATATTCAAAGCATTTTTAGTGGGAAAATGCAATGCTTTCCAACTTGGTAATGCATGGAGAAAATGTTAAACCTGATTAATTAATAGACATAGGTATCTCTTCCCATCAATATAATGCTTCTAAACCAGACCTAATACAATTCAAAATTATGTCAAAACCTTTAATAAATGATTCTCTGATAATATAAGTATTTATAGTTTCCTGAGATTTTTTTTTTAATTGCTTACATCATTTTTGTTAAGGTGATCAAATTTTTAAAATGTGTATGCTGGCCTGATTCACATAGCAAGCTGGCACCAGGGAGAGACAATTCCCCTCAGATGAAAATTACTTTAAAATTACTCACAGACATCAAGAGACATTATTCCTAAGTAAAAGCAGGAAATAACTACATTAAGTGAAATAAGCTGCACGATGTACTGTAGTTGGCAGTCTACATATGACCTCAGGTGATGGGGATACACTGGGGACAGTTTCTCTGGATGAGTTACTCTGGTTGGTTAGGTTGTCCCCATTGCTCAAATTCAGCAATCAATTGTTTTGACATTTTGCTCTGCTTTTGTATGGAGATTTAACCAATGCATGATTTCTTAGAGACATTAAGCAATCTAAATTTCTTATTTCCTTTCCCTTACTGGGAACAAACTTCTGATATCTTTTAAGTCTAAACCTAGACAGTCATTTGTGCCTGAATACCCAGTCACTCAGTCGTGTCTGACTCTTTGTGATCCCATGGACTATAAGCCTACCAGGCTCCTCTGTCCATGGGTTTTGCAGGCAAGTATACTGGAATGGGTTGCCATTTCCTCCTCCAGGGGATCTTCCCAGTCCAGGGATCAAACCCACATATCTTGTGTCTTCTGTGTTGCAGGTAGGTTCTTTACCATTACACCACCTGGGAAGCCCCAGACACTCATTTATATGGTCCTTATTATGGAAATGAGAGCCATGAGACCTTTGCAGTCTAGTTGTTTTTGAGCTGCCGATGACATAGTTAAGTGATATTTTCCAAGGAAAAGAAGCATTAGGAGGATGTGAGGCCAAGCAGGGACTAAATGAGTAGCAGTTAGAATGGAGCACTTTCCAGAGTATTTTGATGTTAGATGGCCAGGGAGGATCCATGACTCCTCTAACTAAATAGTCCTCCCAGGAAGTCAATGTGAGGGACCCAGTGTTCACACTTTGCCACTCAACTTTACAGATCTAATACTTAGCTGGTAATTGGTCCTCACATGTCACAAGGATGTTGGGAGATTAATGAGACAATAAACAGAAAGCGATTTCAGATCTTTTGAGACACTTCATAAATTCCCATCCTTGGGAGGAGGCCTCTGTTCTCTCCTTGACAGTTAACCCATTGGTTCCATGATGGCTTTTATGGGTTTAGGTAGCTTTCACAGGCCATGCCTGGGGACTTGTATCTTGTTTGTGTCCCCACCAGTGATGTCTGGTGTACAAGTGTAGAACCAATTAATCCAGGGACACTGGAAATAACTCCCATATGGCTAACTTCTTCAGTCTCTTAGCTTTTCCCTTGGTGTTGATCCTTGTGGAAATAAAATATTGCTCATCCACTCTGGGAATATTACACATCACTAAAATCTAGTCAGATTTTCAGAAAGTAGCACAACCTTCTGAATTTCAGAGAAGTCTGAATTATTTTAATTCTCATCCTAAATAGAATTGCAAGGAAATTAGTGGGAGACCCCAGGAATTCTCTTAGTGTCCCATAGCCACCTGTTTTCCCTGATCATGGGTTTCACTATTGAACAGTCATTGGGTCTTCCTACCACATTAAGTAGAAGTGTTTTGCCAAACTGTTTAGACATCTTCACATAAAATTGCATCCTTTTGGAAAATTGCATAAATACTAACATGCAGTATCTATGTTTTTATTGGATTGTGAATGATTTTATGGGGCTACTAGGAGACAAAATATGTTAAATCAGGTATTAAATAATGGTGTTTTATTTTAAAGTGACTTTTTGGGGGCAAAGTTCAGTTTTATTTTAATTGTGAAAGGTAAAATGTATATGTTAGTGTATAAATAGTGTGTTGATGATCTGTTCACAGCTATAAAGTGCCCCTACATTCTTAGTTTCTGATATCAAAACTGCACTATAAAATAAACAAGCTACAAAGATATATTTTACCATACAGGGAATATAGGCAATGTTTGATAATAACTTTATTTCTTTAAGATTTTTTTTGATGTAGATCATTTTTAAAGTCTTTATTGAATTTCTTACAATATTGCTTCCGGTTCTTTTTTTTTCTTTTTCTTTTTTTGGACATGAAACATATGGAATCTTAGCTCCCTGACCAGGGATCAAATCTACACCCCTTGCATTGGAAGATAAAGTCTTAACCACTGGACCACCAGAGCAGTCCCCAATATAATACCTTTAAATGAAGTATAATTTGTAAAAAATTTGAATCACTATGTTGTAAACCTGAAACTAATATAATTCTGTAAATCAACCATGCCTCAATCTTTAACAAATTAAAATTTAAAAACTTCACTAATTTTGCACTATTGCCATTTCTTTACTTAATGCTAATATAGCATTCTATGTTTTTGTTCAGTCAAAGTCATGTCTGACTCTTTTGAGGCCCCCATGGATTGTAGCTTGCCAGACTCCTCTATCCATAGAATTTTCCAGACAAGAATATGGGAGTGGTTAGCCATTCCCTTCTCTGGGAGATCTTCTTGACCCACAGATCAAACCCATGTCTCCTTTATTGGCAAGTGGATTCTTTAACATTAAGCTACCAGGGAAGTGCTATAGCATTCTATATGGGAAACTTTAAAAAAAAACTCAAGATAAATGTAATTGTAGGATAATTAAGAAAAATTGCAAGCTCTTCTAAATATCCAAGTTTGAGAGAATTAGCTAGAAGTATTCTTTTTAACAACATCAATTGTACTATTTTGAAAGATTATGCTCATTTAACATGGTATCATAGACTTCAAAAGTTAGAAAGAACTTACGTCTTATTCAGTAAGGTTAAACTTTTTTGCAGGGCACATAAATCTGAATAAAATTCTGCCGGGGTGTAGACAAATAAAGCAGGTAGTGCAGAGTTACCCTGGTTGAAGAACAGGTGAAGTTCTGGCCTCATCTTACTTCCTCATCTCAAAATGGTGATGGGTGGAGATCAAGGATCAGTGTCAGAGGTCTTTAGAGAGGCTTACTTTATCACAGGAGCTTCCCCTCAACATTCCTCAAGAGTGTGGTCCATTGCACTGTCTTGCTCTGGCTGAGAGCTCATTTTGGTTGGACAATTATTCTTGTAAAAGAGAGAAAAAAACATATTGAGTGACAATATATCTTCCTGTAGTTACAGAGTTAAATAACCAAGTTTTTCATCATCTTGCATCCAACAAAAGTATTATGTGTTGTGGATGATTAAAAAGCCTGAAGATCTAAACACCTGTGGTTTGGGCCATGTTTGGCCCAAAGCATGGACTCCTTCATGAATAGATAAAATTACAGACAAACATCATGCTTTTCATGCATCAGATCTAAACTGCGATATTGACAGAAAGTCACATCTCCACCCCTGCCTATGATCTAGGTCTTCATCAGATCACTGTTTATTCCAGATGCAGTAATAAGATGAGGCCAATGCTTGGTTTAACAGGGAAAACGTAGGACACATTGATGGAGAGTTGGAAGTTTTATTGAGATTTTCTGCAGTTTATACAAGTTTTTAATATGGTTATTTTGTTGTTGTTAAGTTCTTCAGTCACTCTAGGATGATGCTGCAAGTTAGACCTTCTTCCAGGTCTGTTTTTTTTTTTTTTTTCCCCCTCTAGAAAAAGGTTCCAATTGAGATCACAGGCAGCCCTGGAGAGAGCATGGAGATATTCCTGCCATGAGAAAAGATTCAATCTTGAAAGATCCTTTTCGCCTCCCAGGATAGCATTGGATGGGTCAGTTTTCTACAATGACTTTCATGATGGGATCCTCTGCATATATTTGGTTAATGCTCCTAAGAGACATCTCCTCTCTAGAGAATCCCAAGAACCAGTTGTGATGTCATACAGGACTGAGGCTGGAGATTGGGTCTCACATGAGCACTGGGAACGGTGTGGACACTGGGTCCAGCAATGATATTACATCAAAGCAATGAGAATGACCATTCTTTCTTGTTCTTGACTGTAGGGGAAAGCATTCAATCCCTCACCATTAAGTATGATAATAGCTGCAGGTTTTTTCACAGACAATTTTTATTAGACTAAGATGCCCTTTATAAGGCTGGGTTTGCTGAGAGTTTTGTATTTAAAAATCATAAATGGATGTTGAAAATTTCTGAATAGTTTCCTGTATCTAGTGAACTGGTCATATTTTCTTTTTCTTATTTAATCCCTTTATATGATAAGTTATATTGACTGCTTTTCAAATGTAGAACTATTCTTAAATTCCTGAGATGAATTCTACTTGGTCATGATGTCCTTATCCTTTTTTATATTTTGCTGAATTTGCTTTTATTTTGTTGAGGATTTTTGCCTCTATGTTTATGAGTGATCTGTAGGTTTCTGTTCTTGTCTTTGGTACTAGGGTAATTCTGGTTTCATAAATTTTTTTAATACTTTACTGCTTTTTTATTTTCTGGAAGAGATTTTGTGGCATTAGTATTATTTGTACTTCAAATGTTTGGTGGAATCTGTTACTGAGTCAGGTTACATG
Organism: Oryx dammah; assembly: GCF_014754425.2. NCBI lineage: Eukaryota > Metazoa > Chordata > Mammalia > Artiodactyla > Bovidae > Oryx > Oryx dammah. The sequence continues at coordinate 64,868,195 of NW_024070185.1, read as the reverse complement.
CTGCAAGTTAAATGCCGAAACTCAGAGCTTTGCAGCAGAAAAAGGATTTATTTACAGGGCAGCCAATGTTACTTGACAATATGGTTTAGGTCATCTATATCCTTACTGATTTTTGGCTCCTTGTTACATGAATTACTAACAGAAGAATGTTGGAATCTCCAAATATAACTGTAGATTTATTTTTCCTTTTAGATTTGTCAGGGTAGGGCTCTTATATTTTTAAGCTCTTTTACAAGGAATATATACATTTAGAGCTTTTACTTTCTAGAGAATTGACTCCTTTATGATTACACAATGTCCCTCTTTATCTCTGATAATATTCCTTGTTCTGAAATATATTTTGTCTGAAATTAATGTAGCCATTCCAGTTTTCTTTGGTTTGTGTTTGCACTGTACATCCTTTGCAATCGATTTGAAGGACCTAGGCTACTCCATTTTGTTAACAGAAAAACTCCATTTTGTAAGGTTCCAGGAAAAGAGCCTCTGAAAATCCAAGAGCCTTTGGAAATCCCCTGACCTCACCCCACCCTTCCACAGAAGGTAACCAATTAGATGTCTCCCAACTCGGAAACTCCCGTTTTTCAAATTTCTCGCGCGAGAATACCCTATATAAACAATGTAACCCAGAACTCGGGGCTCCTCCTTATAGCCGCTGCGTCAGTATCGGTGGGAGCCCCAGCTTAAGCTTGGTAATAAAAACTCTCTTGCTTTTGCATCGGATATCGGCTCCCTGGTGGTCACTGGGAGATTTCGCAACTTGGGCATAACAGATTTAGTTAAACCTATGTTGTTATAGTCAAAGTAGCTCTTGAAGGTGCCATATAGTAGATTTTATACAATCTGATAATCTCAGTATTATAAATCTAGCCTTCAAATTCCCCATGAACAGAGTGGTAATTGATATACTATGAATAAAACACTTAACCTTGCTAAATATTTTCTATTTGTTCCATTTGTTCTTTGGTTATTCCCCCCACCCCCACCCCCTGCTCTTTTTCTATTCTCTCAGGATTTAACCAAAGACTTTAAATAATTTCATTGTATATTTTGTTAATCTATTATGTCTAACGTTTTAAAATAAATACTGTTTATGGTTGGGTTAAGCTATAGTGAATCAATAATTTTCTTACTCTGCTTCTGCCTCTTTTCTATACGTTTTCCCTCAGTTTCCTTAGACAGAACACTCCTAATCACTTCTGGGTTGGTGCTACCTCATTCAAAACATCATTTTCTCAAATTCCTAAAATTTTAACATGTCGTGGTTTATCCTTTAATGGTTCTGGTCTCAAAAGTAGGACCCAAACAAGACTCCTATCAATAGCCTCTGGGAGCATTGAGTAACTCTGCAAATGACCATATACTGTAACTATACACTGACCCTGCTGAGCTCATGACATTCTTGCTCCTTCTGGAGGCTGTTGTAAGTCCCTCTGCGATCTGAGCTCCCCAGTTTTGCATCTGAAAGAGCTCCAAATTTATTTGAGCGTTTCTTTCTCTAGTCTGCGTTCAGAGTCAGCTGACTTTAACGAATAAAAACTGACTCAGTTCAGGTAAGATTAGGTCTGTGTTAGAAACTGGACTGTGTCTGACTTAAGTTGGACTGGGTCCAGTGCAAGGCCTCAGGCAAGAAGGAAAAGTGAAAAGAAAAGAAAAATAAGCTCTTCTGAGTCCATACAATCTGGGACTCTTGCATCCAAAACCCCAGATAATCATAAAGATAAACAACTTGTATTTTTCTGAATCAATGGATTAACCTTACCAAAGATAATCTTGAACTATCCTGCTTATTTAACTTATATGCAGAGTACATCATGAGAAACGCTGGGCTGGAAGAAGCACAAGTTGGAATCAAGACTGCTGGTAGAAATATCAAAACCACAGATATTCAGATGACACTACTCTTATGGCAGAAAGTGAAGAAGAACTAAAGAGCCTGTTGATGAAATTGAAAGAGGAGAGTGAAAAAGTTAGCTTAAAGCTCCCCGTTCAGAAAACTAAGATCACCCAGTCCCATCATTTCATGGCAAATAGATGGGGAAACAGTGGAAACAGTGGCTGACTTTATTTTTGGGGGCTCCAAAATCACTACAGATGGTGACTACAGCTGTGAAATTAAAAGAGGCATACTCCTGGGAAGGAAAGTTATGACCAACCTAGACAGCATGTTAAAAAGAAGAGACATTACTTTGCCAACAAAAGTCCATCTAGTTAAAGCTACGGTTTTTCCAGTAGTCATATATGGATGTGAGAGTTGGACTATAAAGAAAGCTGAGTGCAGAAGAATTGATGCTTTTGAACTGTGGTGTTGGAGAAGACTCTTGAGAGTCCCTTGGACTGCGAGGAGATCCAACGAGTCCATCTTAAAGAAGATCAGTCCTGAGTGTTCATCGGAAGGACTGATGTTGACCAAAACTTCAATACTTTGGCCACCTGATGCAAAGAGCTGACTCATTTGAAAAGACCCTGATGATGGGAAAGATTGAGGACAGGCAGAGAAGGGGATGACAGAGGATGAGATGGCTGGATCACATCACCAACTCGATGGACATGAGTTTGGGTAAACTCCGGGAGTTGGTGATGGACAGGGAGGCCTGGCTTGCTGTGGTCCATGGGATCGCAAAGAGTTGGACAGGACTGAGTGAACTGAACTGAACAGTGACCAAAGAGGGAAACTACCAACCTAGATAAGTTTAACCATTTATGAGGTATTCTAGAGAATAAACGGTCCCAAATTTCCCCCAACAATGAGATGCATCTTTAATTGGAATGCAGAAGCTTCTAAGAACGTAAAGGAATGAAAATTCCCTCTTTAAAAGAGTCTTTACAAAAGGTAAATGAAAAGCTTAGGCAACAAGTTGACTGTGAATCTGTAAGGAAACATACACGAACTTGACTCTTGACTGCTTCAACTGCTCCTTCCCTTTATCATCCTCTTCTTACATACCCTGAACCTACTAATTCCCTTACTCAATTGCCTTTTCACTATGATGATGAGACAAAGGTTAAACAAATGCCTCCCCCTCATGCACACACACTGTTTTATTTTGTTTTGTTTTTAATTGAGACATAGTTTCTTTACAATGTTGTGTTAGTTTCTGTGGTACAATGAATTGAATCAGTTTCTGTGGTACAATGAACTGAATCAGTATACATATGAATATATGTATACATATATCCCCTCCTTGAGCCTCCCTCCCACCAGTTACCCGCCCCCGCACACCACCCCTCTAGGTAATCACAGAGCATGGAGCCGAGATTTCTGCGCTTTATAGCAGGTTCTCACTAGCTATCCATTTTACACACGACAGTGTGTATATGTCAGTCCTGCTCTCTCAATTCGTCCCACCCTCCCCTTCCTGCTCTGTGTGGCATGTCTATTCTTTACATCTGTGTCTCTATTCCTTTCCCAGAAACAGGTTCATCTGGGCCATTTTTCTAGATTCCACATATATGCATTAATATACAATAAATAAATGCCTTTTAAAGAGAAGCCTTCCACCGAGCCTGGAATATCAAATGTAACTCTTTTTTTTCCTGGTCAAAAGCCAAATGGAGGCCACCATCAAAGATTCTGCAAACCCTAAAGAGACTCTCCTAAAATTTTATGAAGAATTTAGAATTTCAATTGACAGTTTTAATCTGGGGCTCCTAGATTCTTCCCAACTAATTCATGTGATGTTAGGGCCTGGCAACACCTGAAAATGGATGGCTGAAGCCAAATGGAAAGATTCCAAGGGTGATATAAAAGAGCAAAATACTAATGAGTCTGCCAGGGTGAGCCCAAAATGTGCACAAAAAACAGCCCAGGACCTCCTTGGAAGTTTTGGTAAGGTATTTCCTCAAAACATTGACTAGTCTATCATTCAATCTTGTGAACAAAAAAGGATGAGCCAGTCTCAGACTGTAAGACAAAACTGGAAGTTCTTTTTGTGAAACATTCTGGGTGTTCTTTAATAAATGCAGACACACTTATATCCTAATTTTCTTATTCATTAGTAGGTTCCAGCATTAACTAAATAGTCTAAAAAAGAGATACAAGCCAGGCTGGGAAGATTCCCTTCTTTATTTCCATACTTATTTTTAAAATTTATTTTAAATTGAAAGATAATTACTTTACAATATTCTGTTGGTTTCTGCCATACATTCTCATAAATCAGCCATAGGTACACATATGTTCCCTCCCTCTTGAGGAAACTATCCTTCTTAGTAAATTAACAGCCTTAACTGAGTTTGTTAAAACCTTGGAACAAAATAAAATTTAAAAAGCCAGTACACTTATGGCCTTGAAGTTATAACAGCTCCAAGAGTTGAAAGGAACTTCATGAACACATTTCCAGCCAGGACCTAGACGTCCTCCAGTCAGGAATACAGTGCCCCAAGTGTGCCTTGATGATAAACAACCAAGGCCCTAGAAAAAGGAGCATCGTCTGCTGAACCCACCCTTTGGTAGACCTTCACCTATTAATTCAGGCTTTCCTGGTGGCTCAGACAATAAAGAATCCGTCTGCAATGCAGGAGACCTGGGTTTCATCCTTGGGTTGGGAAGATCCCCTGGAGAAAGGAATGCCTACCCACTCCAGTTTTCTTGCCTGGAGAATTCCATGGACAGAGGAGCCTGATGGGCTCCAATCTATAGGGGGTCACAGAGTCGTACACGACTGGGCAACTTTCACTTTCACCTGTTAATTCAGACTGTTTTCCATCAGGGGAAATCTTAACAACTTTGATTACTGAAATACTAATAAACCTAGATGGGGCTCTGAGCAACCCTCAGTAAACTGCTTCCCATGATTCTTCTAAAATGAGGAAGGGGGAAACTAAGATAAAATTAATGGAAAGTCCTATATGGTACTGGTGGATACCAGAGCCACTTTATCTGCCTTAAACTCCACTTTCATAAAATAACAAAGCTCCATGAAGATCTAGAGGGATGGAATAGGGGAAGGGAGGCTCAAGAGGGAGGAAGTGTAGATATATATATAATGACTGATACATATTGATATATAGCAGAGATCACCACAACATTGTAAAGCAATTATCTGTCAATAAAAAGATAAAGTGGATAATCAATAAGGACCTAGTGTATGACACAGGGAACTCTGCTTAATGTTTTGTGGCAGCCTGGATGGGAGGAGAGTTTGAGGGAGAATGGATACATGTATATGTATGGCTAAGTCCCTTCCCTATTCATCAGAAACTATCACAGCACTGTTAATTGGCTATGCTCCAATATAAAATATTTTTTTGACTAGAAAAGAACTGTAGTAAAGGGAATATTTTCACAGTGGGGGTTTATAACAAAATTAAAATGATTCCTGTGCCTACAAAGTCCAGATGATACTGGGGAGTTCCTTATGTGTGACATTGCCCCAGTAAATGGTTAGGATGAGATTTGCTTTCTTTTCTGTTAAATTTTTTTTAATTTCCTTTATTTATTTATTTATTTATTAATAATTTATTTTTTATTTTACTTTACAATTCTCTATTGGTTTTGCCATACTTTGACATGAATCCACCACGGGTGTACATGCGTTCCCAAACATGAACCCCGCTCCCACCCCCCTCCCCACAACATCTCTCTGGGTCATCCCCGCGTTTTTAAATTTTATATTTGAGTACAGGTGACTTTTACAGCAAGGTCCAATGCTGTAAAGAGCAATATTGCATAGGAACATGGAATGTTAGGTCCATGAATCAAAGCAAATTGGAAGTGGTCAAACAGGAGATGGCAAGAGTGAACGTCGACATTCTAGGAATCAGCAAACTAAAATGGACTGGAATGGGTGAATTTAACTCAGATGACCATTATATATACTACTGCGGGCAGGAATCGAGTTCAAAATGCAATACTTGGATGCAATCTCAAAAACGACAGAATGATCTCTGTTCATTTCCAAGGAAAACCATTCAATATCACAGTAATCCAAGTCTATGCCCCAAACAGTAACACTGAAGAAGCTGAAGTTGAACGATTCTATGCAGACCTACAGGACATTTTAGAACTAACACCAAAAAAAGATGTCCTTTTTGTTATACGGGCCTAAATGCAAAAGTAGGAAGTCAAGAAACAACTGGAGTAACAGGAAATTTGGCCTTGAAATGCGGAATGAAGCAGGGCAAAGACTAATAGAGTTTTGCCAAGAAAATGCACTGGTCATAACAAACACCCTCTTCCAACAACACAAGAGAAGATTCTACACATGGACATCACCAGATGGTCAACACCGAAATCAGATTGATTATATTCTTTGCAGCCAAAGATGGAGAAGCTCTATACAGTCAAAAAAAACAAGACCAGGAGATGACTGTGGCTCAGATCATGAACTCCTTATTGCCAAATTCAGAATTAAATTGAAGAAAGTAGGGACAACCACTAGACCATTCAGATATGATCTAAATCAAATTCCTTATGATTATACAGTGGAAGTGAGAAATAAACTTAAGGGACTAGATCTGATAGAGAGAGTGCCCGATGAACTATGGATGGAGGTTCATGACATTGTACAAGAGACAGGGATCAAGACCATCCCCATGGAAAAGAAATGCAAAAAAGCAAAATGGCTGTCTGAGGAGGCCTTACAAATAGCTGGGAAAAGCAAAGGGGAAAAGGAAAGGTATAAGCATCTGAATGCAGAGTTCCAAAGAACAGCAAGGAGAGATAAGAAAGCCTTCCTCAGTGATCAATGCAAAGAAATAGAGAAAAGCACAGAATGGGAAAGACTAGAGATCTCTTCAAGAAAATTAGAGACACCAAGGGAACATTTCATGCAAACATGGGCTCAATAAAGGACAGAAATGTAATGGACCTAAAAGAAGCAGGAGATATTAAGAAGAGGTGGCAAGAATACACAGAAGAACTGTACAAAAAAGATCTTCATGGCCAAGATAATCACGATGGTGTGATCACTCACCTAGAGCCAGACATCCTGGAATGTGAAGTCAAGTGGGTCTTAGAAAGCATCACTACGAACAAAGCTAGTGGAGGTGATGGAATGCCAGTTGAGCTATTTCAAATCCTGAAAGATGATGCTGTGAAAGTGCTGCACTCAATATGTCAGCAAATTTGGAAAACTCAGCAGTGGTCACAGGACTGGAAAAGGTAAGTTTTCATTCCAATCCCAAAGAAAGCAATGCCAATGAATGCTCAAACTACCGCACAATTGCACTCATCTCACATGCTAGTAAAGTAATGCTCAAAATTCTCCAAGCCAGGCTTCAGCAATATGTGAACCATGAACTTTCAGATGTTCAAGCTGATTTTAGAAATGGCAGAGGAACCAGAGATCAAATTACCAACATCTGCTGGATCATGGAAAAAGCAAGAGAGTTCCAGAAAAACATCTATTTCTGTTTTATTGACTATGCCAAAGCCTTTGACACTGTGGATCACTATAAACTGTGGAAAATCCTGAAAGAGATGGGAATACCAGACCACCTGACCTGCCTCATGAGAAACCTGTATGCAGGTCAGGAAGCAGCAGTTAGAACTGGACATGGAACAACAGACTGGTTGCAAATAGGAAAAGCAGTACGTCAAGGCTGTATATTGTCACCCTGCTTATTTAACTTATATGCAGAGTACATCATGCGAAACACTGGGCTGGAAGAAGCACAAGCTGGAATTGAGATTGCTGGGAGAACTATCAATAACCTCAGATATGCAGATGACACCACCCTTATGGTAGAGTGAAGAGGAACTAAAAAGCTTCTTGATGAAAGTGAAAGAGGAGAGGGAAAAAGTTGGCTTAAAGCTCAACATTCAGAAAACGAAGATCATGGCATCTGGTCCCATCAGTTCATGGGAAATAGATGGGGAAACAGTGGAAACAGTGTCAGACTTTAATTTTGGGGGCTCCAAAATCACTGCAGATGGTGACTGCAGCCATGAAATTAAAAGACGGTTACTCCTTGGAAGAAAAGTTATGACCAACCTAGATAGCATATTCAAAAGCAGAGACATTACTTTGCCGACTAAGGTCCGTCTAGTCAAGGCTATGGTTTTTCCAGTGGTCATGTATGAATGTGAGAGTTGGACTATAAAGAAAGCTGCGTGCCAAAGAATTGATGCTTTTGAACTGTGGTGTTGGAGAAGACTCTTAAGAGTCTCTTGGGCTGCAAGGAGATCCAACCAGTCCATTCTGAAGGAGATCAACCCTTAGATTTCTTTGGAAGGAATGATGCTAAAGCTGAAGCTCCAGTACTTTGGCCACCTCATGTGAAGAGTTGACTCATTGGAAAAGACTCTGATGCTGGGAGGGATTGGAGGCAGGAGGAGAAGGGGACGACAAAGTATGAGATGGCTGGATGGTATCACTGACTCGATGGATGTGAGTCTGAGTGAACTCCAGGAGTTGGTGATGGACAGGGAGGCCTGGTGTGCTGCGATTCATGGGGTCGCAAAGAGTCGGACATGACTGAGCGACTGAAATGAACTGAACTGAACAGTTGATTTATAGTGTTGTGTTAGTTTCAGGTGTACATCAAAATGATTGAGTTACATATATATATCTGTTTTCAGATTTTTCACACATAAGTTATTATAAATTATTGAGTGTAGTTCCCCGTGCTATACAGAAGGCCCTTGTTAATTACCTATTTTATATATCATAGTATATATATGTTAATCCCAACCTCCTAATTTATTCCGACCCCTTACCTTTCCCTTTTGTTAACCACAAGTTTGTTTTCTAAGTATGAATCTGTTTTATATATAAGTTTACTTTATCATTTTTTCAGATTCCACATATAAGTGATATCATGTGATATTTGTTTTTCTCTGTCTGTCTTACTCAAGATTTGCTTTCTAAATAAAGAGTCATATAAGATTTAACTCAGAAGAAATAATCTCCAATTTTCCTGACTCTCCTGTACCTGAGCTACTTTGCTCTCTGGAAGCACAAATTGATGCAACTGAGGCTCTGAAATATGATATTCTCAATCTCTCGAAAGTACCCAAATGCCTGTGGGCTTCTTTCTCAACCCACATAAGAAAAATTAAGGGTGTGGAATGCATAAAAATCCAAACAGATACTTACAAGCTCTTGCCTAAATTTCCTCAACATCCACTAAAACCAGAATTTATCCGAGGGCTCTCACCAATTGTAGAAGACTTAATTAAGTGAGGATTTATAATTCCACACACTAGTCCCTGTAACACTCTGATCTTACCATTAAAAAACCAAATTGACAAGACTGAACATTTGTCTACCATCTGTCTGCAATTAATAAAATCATGAAACGCTGGACTGGAAGAAACACAAGCTGGAATCAAGATTGCTGGGAGAAATATCAATAACCTCAGATGTGCAGATGACACCACCCTTATGGCAGAAAGTGAAGAGGAACTAAAAAGCCTCTTGATGAAAGTGAAAGAGGAGAGTGAAAAAGTTGGCTTAGAGCTCAACATTCAGAAAACAAAGATCATGGCATCCAGTCCCATCACTTCATGGGAAATAGATGGGGAAACAGTGGAAACAGTGTCAGACTTTATTTTGGAGGGCTCCAAAATCACTGCAGATGGTGACTGCACCCATGAAATTAAAAGATGCTTACTCCTTGGAAGAAAAGTTATGACCAACCTAGATAGTATATTCAAAAGCAGAGACATTACTTTGCTGACTATGATCTGTCTAGTCAAGGCTGTGGTTTTTCCTGTGGTATGGATATGAGAGTTGGACTGTGAAGAAGGCTGAGCACTGAAGAATTGATGCTTTTGAACTGTGGTGTTGGAGAAGACTCTTGAGAGTCCCTTGGACTGCAAGGAGATCCAACCAGTCCATTCTGAAGGAGACCAACCCTGGGATTTCCTTGGAAGGAATGATGCTAAAGCTGAAGCTCCAGTACTTTGGCCACCTCATGCCAAGTGTTGACTCATTGGAAAAGACTCTGATGCTGGGAGGGATTGGGGGCAGGAGGAGAAGGGGACGACCAAGGATGAGATGGCTGGATGGCATCACGGACTCGATCGATGTGAGTCTGAGTGAACTCTGGGAGATGGTGATGGACAGGGAGGCCTGGTGTGCTGCGATTCATGGGGTCGCAAAGAGTTGGACATGACTGAGCGACTGAACTGAACTGAAGGTTCCAAACCCCAATACATAGTTATCTAATGTAACTACAGACTCAAAATGGTTCACTCTGCTTTCTTTATTAAGATTTGCTTTCTTTAGCATCCCGGTTGACAAAGAGAATCAATAAAACTAACAATATACATGGGCTGTAATAATACAACCGTTCATTGAAACCCCATCCTATTTTCCATAGGCTTTATATCAAGACTTGGCAACTTTATAGTTCTCTAAGAATTATATGCTCATTCAATATGTAGATGACTTATCACTATGTTCCCCTACAAGAGAGGACCCAGAAATAGATTTAATTTATTTATTATAGCGATTAGCTTGTAAAGGCCATAAGGCCTCCAAGGAAAATCTTCAATTCTCAAAAGATAAGGTTCACTACCTAAGACATAATTTGACTGTAAAAGGCATTCCCCTGTCACATGAAAGAATAAAGCCTATCTAATACTTCCCTAGACCTATAACTAACTAAGAAAATTTCTAACTAAAAAACCCAAGGATATTATAAATCTTGGGTTCCAAATTTTTATCTGATTTTCACCCCTCTGTATGAGCTGATAAGAAACTCAGTTCTAGAGCCTTTACTCTGGGAATAAAATCATAAGCAAGTTTTTAGTCTAGCCCTACAAAACACTTTGGCCCTAAGTTTCCCAAATAATACAAAACCTTTTACCTTATTTATCCACAAGCATGAACACTAGCCTCTAGGAATTATAACACAAGATTATAGAGGAAAACATAGACCTGTAGTTTACTTTCAATTAGATCCCATAGCCCAAACATATTCAAGCTGTTTGAAAGCAGTAGCTACAGCAGCTAAATTAGTGGAAGCTTCAGCTGAATTTTTAGGATATGACTTATACTTACAAGTACCTCATGTCATTGAGAGTCTACTAAACTTAAAACAAACTCAACATTTTTCAGCAAGTTGAATTATACGAGCTTTTTCTCCTTTCATTGTTTAACCCCTATCTTGAGTCCTGCAACTTTCTCAACCCTACTAACCCTTCTACCCTTGTCTGGTGGCACTACACATCACAGTAACCCTACAAATGCAGTTTCAAGGTTCTTGACCTCTGACATAGACTAACAAGACACACCTTTAGAAAACCAAGATTTGATACTCTTTGCCCATGAATCTTATGCTAAGAATGAAAAAGAGAAATATCAAGCAAAATATGCTGTAACAACTCAATAAGAAAGATTAGTAAAGGAAATCTTTCCCCAGTTTTAATATGCTTAACCAGTAGAATTACATGTCCACCCTTGGGCTTGTCATCTATCCTAAAGAAAATCAATAAAAATTTACACCCATAGAAAATATGCTTTTAGGGTGTTCCATGACTTTGGTATGTTATGGGAACAGACAGGGATCTTCACTTCTAGCAGGACTCCAAGTAAAGGAATTGCCTTCTGCCTTTCTATTGCCTAACCAAATTAAAATGATTAAAATTGAAGTTCATACTGGAAAAACAGAACCTGAATATCAGGGAAACACTCTAGCAGACTTCCATGCTAAATCAGCCAGCAGTAGAGCTGTTCCAATACACAACTTGAATAAACTCCATAAGATTGATTCTAACCAAATTACTTATGATAATTTATATAAAAGACAAAACCAGACTTCTGAGCTAGAACAATAATGCTGGTACCAACAGGGTTGCAAATTTAATATTAAACGCAGTCTCACTGAGGGCTTTTCTTGAGTCCTTAAAAATGTCATTACTCAAAGCTTTACATTCTGGGAATAATCATGGCCCAGATAAAATGATCCAAATTATTAAAAAGTATTGGTGGCATGACTCTAAGTAATTTCACTGGAGTCTCAATGCCACTGTATGCCTAAATTTTTCCACACATCTCTTTTATAAATTGAAATACTAAATCCATATATTCCTATTCCTTGCCTCAATTTAAGTCTGCCCTGGGAATAAAAAACAAGATCTATTGCATATATATATATATTTGTTGTTGTTTAGTTATCAAGTCATGTCTAACTCTTTGTCACCCATGGATTGTAGCCTGCCAGACTCCTCTGTCCATGGAGTTCTCCAGGCAAGAATACTGGAGTAGGAATACATCTCCTGGCTGCATTTATACATGGAAATTTTGACAATGGCCCCTAAGCTTGGGAAACTCATTTTCTTGAAAGTTGGAAGATTAAAAAAACATGTGTTCTTTCTGTATCCACTTTTCCCTTGTCCCTTCCTAATACTTCAGAAACTCAACATTGGTCCACTTCTTTGAATTTATGAGTTTATACAGTCAACCAAAAAAAGTTTACCAGCAGATGTTAACCCCCTAGTTGAATGTCATTTGATAGGCCCTTTCCCCTTGATTTGGAGTTAATACAAACAAATAGAAAGTTCTTCTTAACGCTGGCAACCACTGCTGAGTCTACTGATAAAGGTAATAGTTGCACAGCAAAAGACCTAGGCTGTCTTGCTATTGTGGTTTAAAAGTGAAGTGTTAGTCACTCAGTCATGTCAGACTCTTTGTGACCCCATGGACTGTAGCCCACAAGGCTCCTCTGTCCATGGAATTCTCCAGACAAGAATATTGGAGTTGCCATTTCCTTCTCCAGGGGATCATCCTGATCCACGGACTGAACCCAGTTCTCCAGCATTACAGGCAGACTCTTTACCAACTGAGCCAGCAGAGAAGCCTGGTGTGTTTTTTTAAAAACAGGCATTATTTTAGATAATAATGTAGTTTTAGATAACAGAATTCCTTTAGATTACTTGTTGGCTGAATAAGAAGGAGTCTGTACCATAGCAAATACCTCCTACTGTATCTTGGTCAAGTCTCTGAAAGTGAAAGTGTTAGTCAATCAGTCCTGTTGACTCTTTGTGACCCCATGAACTGTATGTAGCCTGGAAGGCTCCTCTGTCCATGGAATTCTCCAGGAAAGAATACTGGAGTGGGTAGTCACTCCCTTCCCTAGGGGATCTTCCGGACCCAGGGATTGACCCCGGGTATCCAGCATTGCAGGAAGATACTTTACCATCTGATCCACCAGAGAAGCAAGCAAGCTATTTGGCTAAACAGGTTGATACTTTATCAGGCACATTCTTTGATTTATTTGATAGGGACTGGTTTGGCTCATGAAGATTCTGGCCAAGGAGTATATACTTTAGTCTCTTGGTATTCCCCTCTTGATAGTCATCATTGTAGTCTCCCTGGTGTGCTATGTTCTCTCAAAGACCTTAATTGTGTATTTGCAGTCATTAGCAACACATCAGATGGTTTCACTGTGCTTAGAGAAACAAAAGCAAGATGAACAATGGGATAAAAAACAAAAGCAATTCCTCCTCAGATCTGACATCAAAACCTATGAGCTTCATGATGAGACAGGAACAATTTAAATCTGATGATCACTAAGAGTGGTGTTAATATCAAATTATGGTCAATCTCTCATGTATGAAAAAGGAAAAATTGTTTAAATAATTTTTTTAGTAAGGCATTTGACTGACATGACTCTAATTCCTAGGGTGCTTGCATCAACAAACCAAAATTCAAGCTCGTAAATATACTAAAGTTACACAAGAAAAACCTAAGGACAAGCAACCATTAACAGTCAGTAATTTCTAAGACTGCCAGAAGAAATACCAACAACTTCAGATATGCTTCTCTGGTAGCTCAGCTGGTAAAGAATCCACCTGCAATGCAGGAGACTCCAGTTCGATTCCTGGGTCAGGAAGATCCACTGGAGAAGGGATAGGCTACCCACTCCAGTATTTTTGGGATTCCCTGGTATCTCAGTTGGTAAAGAATCCACTTGAAATGTGGAAGACCTGGGTTCAGTCCCTGGGTTGGAAAGATCTCCTGGAGAAGGGCATGATTACCCACTCCAGTATTCTGGCCTGGAGAAATCCATGGGCTGTGTAGTCCATGGGGTTGCAAAGAGTTGATCATGACTGAACGACTTTCACTTTCACTTTCAGATAGGCAGATGATAACACTCTAATCGCAGAAAACAAAGAGGAACTAAAGAGCTTCTTGATGAGGGTTAAAAAGGAGAGTAAAAAAGCTGGCTTAAAACTCACCATTCAGATAAACTAAGATCATGGCTGCAGACCCATCACCTCATGGCAAATAAAAGAGGAAAGAGTGGAAACAGTGACAGATTTTATTTTCGTGGGCTCCAAAATCACTGCAGAGGGTGACTGCAGCCACAAAATTAAAAGTCCCCTCCTTCTTGTAAGGAAAGCTATGACAAGCTTAGAGAGTTTATTAAAAGCAAAGACATCACTTTGCCAACAAAGGTCTGTACAGTCAAATCTATATAGTTTTTCCAGTAGTCATATAGGGATATGAGAGTTGGACCATAACAAAGGTTGAGCACCAAAGAATTGATGCTTTGAAATTATGGTGCTGGAGAAGACTCTTGGGAATCACTTGGACTGCAAAGAGATCAAACCAGTCAACCCTAAGGGAAATCAACCCTGAACATTCATTGGAAGAACTGATGATGAAGCTGAAGCTCCAGTACTTTGGCCACCTGATGCAAAGAACCAACTCATTGGAAAAGATCCTGATGCTGGGAAAAATTGAAAGCAGAAGAAGATGACAAAGGATGAAATGGTTGGATGGCATCACCAACTCAATGGATGAGTTTGAGCAAATTCTAGGGATAGTGAAGAACAGGGAAGCCTGGCCTTGTGGCAGTCCATGGTGTTGCAGAGACTTAGCAAGTGAAGAATAACAATTGTTTCCTGATTTCGCTTCTGTCTTTTCTCTAAAGAGTTTTCCCCTAGCTCCTGTCAACAGAGAAGTTCTAATCACTTTTGGTTGATGCTGCCCGATTCAAATCAATTTTTACTCAAGTAAATTTCTAAAATGTTAATGGACTTCAATTTGCGTTTTAACTCACTGTACCCATGACTATAACAATGCTTTTTGATAAGCAAAAGCAGACTAAGAAAAGCTGTGAAAAATAAAGAAGTTAGCTGTCAATGAAGACTAAGTTCGATTTAAAACCACTGCCAAAAAGACTAAGTCCATTTTATGTACAGAAATATTAAAAATGTATCTGTATAGATCAACACATGCGTCTCTGGGAAGAGACTTAAAAGCACACACTATTTGAAGAGACATTCTTCAGGCACAGAGACTCCTTTGGGGGGAAAAAGGTTAAAAGGAAGGAAGAAATGTGGCTTGGCAAAAAAAAGTGGAAGAGGGGAAAACAACAAAAGGAAGACATTTAGAGTTTTGCAAAACAAAAGAATAACAAAGGAATTGAGGACAACCATATTGCTCCAGCCAAAAACAAAACATAACCCACTAAAGTATCTGAATTTGGCTAAACTTACAGATAGGGGAGCCTTTAAACTAAGAATCTTGTAAAACTTCCAAAAGTCATAGAAGTAACAAGGAAAGGATTAACCAATCTATAGAATTACTGCAAAGTAATTATAAGATAAAATCCAGCACAAATCAACAGAGGAAAATTCCTCCCTCACAGAAACAAAATACGGCAGAATAAAATTTTAAGATAGCACTACACATGGAAATAGATGAATATGTAAACAATCATTGGCATGTAAAAAGTGTTAGAAATTTAAGAACAGAAAATAATTTAAAAAATGAAGAAACAATGAAAACAATGTTGATAAAAATCTTAAAAAGAAATGAAGTGAAATACAAAGTTAACTACATTTGATAGAGAAAACAATAGAAATTACAACAAAATTAAAAAATTATAAAATATTATAACAAAGTTGAGATTTATATAAAATGTCAATAAATATGAATCAACTTAACCATTAGAAGGAAAAGCATTTTCAATTTGTATACCCATGGCTGATTCATGTCAATGTATGGCAAAAACCACTACAATATTATAAAGTAATTAGCTTCTAATTAAAATAAATAAATTTTAAAAAAGACTCAATTACATGCTCTATGCAAGAGGCACAACTAAAAGAAGTAATTCAAAGAGACTACAAACAAAATAATGGACAGAATTATGGAAAGCAAAAGGGAAGTTAAGAGCAGTTAACTTGATGTCAGACAATGTAGCATTTAAGCCCAAAATCACTGGGTGTAATAAAGAAGCACATAAATTCATACCAAAGCCACCATTTGCAAAATATAATACTAATGAATATTATATATCAAATAAGATAACAAACATCATCATAAAGCAAAAACTTTAGGAATAGGAGGGAAATGTATAGAAACACTGCTAAGAGAAGACTTTATTACACTACTCTCAGTACAAGACAGATCAAGTGAGCAAACAACATGAAGGAATAGAGAGCCTAAACCACATCCTCAGTATGGTGGATCTTATTGAAACATGTAGAATTCTACACCCTGATAATAAAGCATACTCTTATTTTTCACAAGCCTGTGAAACATTATAAAACATTTATAAGGTCATATGGAAAACATCAGCAAATTCTGATTTCAATAAAACTAGAAATTACAAAAGAACACACAAAAGTCCTTCCACTTGGAAATTAATATCCCTTATGTTGAACAAACCTTAAACAAAAGGAAAAAATGCAAACTGAAATTATAGAGTTTTCCAAAAATTAAAATGAGAACAGCACATTCCAGAAAGTAATGATCAGGGGAAAATCAGTAATACTAAAATACTTTTAACATTAAATTTTAAATAATTAAAATAACAAATTTCCAGTTTAAAGAATTGAAGACAATAGAGTAAATCAAAGAAAACATGAGGAAGGAGATAAAAATAAAACCAAAATTAATAACATGGAGAATATAAACAGCAGCCTTAATTAAAAGAGAAAAATTCTGTATTTTGAAAATATTTAAAAATATACAAGTTACTATCTAGCTTGATTAAGATAGGGAGAAAACTCAAATATAAAAAATATAATAAGTACATCACCATTGAAAAATATTTTTGAAAAATCATCAGAGCGTACTTTTCAGACCTTTACAAAAATGAATTTAAAATCTAGTTGAAATGGTTAAACTCCTTCCTCACATAATATGATTTGCTGGGAAAAAAAAAAAGTTATTCTATTAATGGACTCAAGTTTACTCAAGGAAAGCCTTGGTATTCAATCTACAGACAGATAGAAAAGCATTCCTCTGTGTTTAAGGGGCTTCCTTGGAGAAAAGGAGGATCTCTTTGAATATCTGTGATCATTAAAATGATATAACACAAATGCTATATTCATTTGGTTTGTTAAACTTCTCATCCATTGGATTTTGCTTGAAACCTCCTTAGGAAAAGGAAACAAGGCCTTACAGAAGGGCACTGAAGCACCATGTTGCATTTTTTAAAAGGCTGCTTAATTTTTAATATAGATAGAACTAAACTGAATGCCAATGTTGCAGAGGCTGGCAGGACGCCATGATCTGCTCTTAGTAGTTTTGAATATCAATGAAGGATTATGTGTTAAACTGTCTGATGGACTGTTTTGTACCTTTGGGCAGGGAGTGGAGCCAGAAACTGTTTAAGTAAATGTATTAATGGATAAAGGAGTGTAAGAAGGAAGGAGCACCATGATGTACTTATTATATTATATTTTGTATATTTGAGTTTTCTCCCTATCTTAATTAAGCTAGATAGTAACTTGTATATTTTTAAATATTTTCAAAATACAGAATTTTTCTCTTTTAATTAAGGCTGCTGTTTTATTAGTGAAGGAGCCCTTTGTGATTAGCTGTCATGGACTTACCTCAGCTTTGAGGAGCACAGACACCTGAAATAACTAGGCTGCCATTGCTGGCACCTAATACCAGTAGCCATCCTAGTAATAAATACCCCGTATTAATATTTTTCTTTATTGAAATGTGACTTGTCAAACTTTACTAACATGACAGAATGATCAGAATTTAAATAGCTATGTCACCTCCCAAAATAGCTTGCTCATACACTGCTCACAAATGTCAGCAGAGTGAGGTGTCAGAAGGATTCATATGAAAGATTGGTATATGTTGTGGTAGGCACAGTTACTCTTACAGATAATTCATACGTAGAATTGGTTTGGAGAAAAGCAGGTGGCCAGATATCATCAACAATTAGAGAACCTTTTGAAAAGATGGCCTTTGCAGTCACAAATGGAGCCCCTATCACATCAACGCAGCTTGTACTGGAGAAGTTTGTGTCTTGCTCTGCTTTCTGCATGCAGGCCAAGCCCCGGACACTCTGTGTCAATCTCTCCCCAGGAGAGAAAGGCCAACCCCCAAAGCCCAGTCTCAAGACATATTAGCAAGTGGGATGAAACCAGAACAGCACACTAGCTTTCCCTCGACCAAGGGACATTATCACAGGAACAACTGTCTTTTGTGAGCTTTGAAGCATATTAAATAAACAAGAAGATTAACAAAACGTTTCAAAACCCAAGTCTAAGCCATAGAGTTAAGTCAAATCCTTTGAGGGAGACCCTTCAGTTAAAACAGTATTGCCCTCTTTTACAATTCAATAACCTCAATTTCCACTTAGGTTCAATTGGAAGCTTCAGTTCAGTTCAGTTCAATCTCTCAGTCGTGTCTGACTCTTTGCGACCCCATGAACCACAGCACGCCAGGCCTCCCTGTACATCACCATCTCCTGGAGTTCACTCAGACTCACATCGATCGAGTCCGTGATGCCATCCAGCCATCTCATCCTTGGTCGTCCCCTTCTCCTCCTGCCCCCAATCCCTCCCAGCATCAAAGTCTTTTCCAATGAGGCAACTCTTTGCATGAGGTGGCCAAAGTACTGGAGTACTCTCAGCTTTAGCATCAGTCCTTCCAAAGAAATCCCAGGGTTGATCTCCTTCAGAATGGACTGGTTGGATCTCCTTGCAGTCCAAGGGACTCTCAAGAGTCTTCTCCAACACCACAGTTCAAAAGCATCAATTCTTCGGCGCTCAGCCTTCTTCACAGTCCAACTCTCACATCCATACATGACCACAGGAAAAACCATAGACTTGACTAGACAGACCTTAGTCGGCAAAGTAATGTCTCTGCTTTTGAATATACTATCTAGGTTGGTCATAACTTTTCTTCCAAGGAGTAAGCGTCTTTTAATTCCATGGCTGCAGTCATCATCTGCAGTGATTTTGGAGCTCCCCAAAATAAAGTCTGACACTGTTTCCACTGTTTCCCCATCTATTTCCCATGAAGTGATGGGACCAGATGCCATGATCTTCATTTTCTGAATGTTGAGCTCTAAGCCAACATTTTCACTCTCCTCTTTCACTTTCATCAAGGGGCTTTTTAGCTCCTCTTCACTTTCTGCCATAAGGGTGGTGTCATCTGCATATCTGAGGTTATTGATATTTCTTCCGGCAATCTTGATTCCAGCTTGTGTTTCTTCCAGTCCAATGTTTCGCATGATGTACTCTGCATAGAAGTTAAATAAGCAGGGTGACAATATACAGCCTTGACGGACTCCTTTTCCTATTTGGAACCAGTCTGTTGTTCCATGTCCAGTTCTCACTGTTGCTTCCTGACCTGCATACAGATTTCTCAAGAGGCAGGTCAGGTGGTCTGGTATTCCCATCTCTTTCAGAATTTTCCACAGTTTCTTGTGATCCACACAGTCAAAGGCTTTGGCATAGTCAAGAAAGCAGAAATAGATGTTTTTCTGGAACTCTCTTGCTTTTTCCATGATCCAGCGGATGTTGGTAATTTGATCTCTGGTTCCTCTGCCATTTCTAAAACCAGCTGGAACATCAGGAAGTTCACAGTTTACATATTGCTGAAGCCTGGCTTGGAGAATTTTCAGCACTACTTTACTAGCATGTGAGATGAGTACAATTGTGCAGTAGTTTGAGCATTCTTTGGCATTGCCTTTCTTTGGCATTGGAATGAAAACAGACCTTTTCCAGTCCTGTGGCCATTGCTGAGTTTTCCAAATTTGCTGGCATATTGAGTGCAGCACTTTCACAGCATCATCTTTCAGGATTTGAAACAGCTCAACTGCAATTCCATCACCTCCACTAGCTTTGTTCGTAGTGATGCTTTCTAAGGCCCACTTGACTTCACATTCCAGGATGTCTGGCTCTAGATTAGTGATCACATCATCATGATTATCTGGATCGTGAAAATCTTTTTTGTACAGTTCTTCCATGTATTCTTGCCACCTCTTCTTAATATCTTCTGCTTCTGTTAAGTCCAGACCATTTCTGTCCTTTATCAAGCCCATCTTTGCATGAAATGTTCCCCTGGTGTCTCTAACTTTCTTGAAGAGATCTCTAGTCTTTCCCATTCTTTTGTTTTCCTCTATTTCTTTGCATTGATCACTGAAGAAGGCTTTCCTATCTCTTCTTGCTCGTGTGTAGAGTCTTCTCTGTGTTGTTGGAAGAGGGTGTTTGCTATGACTGGTGCATTTTCTTGGCAAAACTCTATTAGTCTTTGCCCTGCTTCATTCCTTATTCCAAGGCCAAATTTGCCTGTAACTCCAGGTGTTTCTTGACTTCCTACTTTTGCATTCCAGTCCCCTAGAATGAAAAGGACATCTTTTTGGGTGTTAGTTCTAAAAGGTCTTGTAGGTCTTCATAAAACCGTTCAACTTCAGTTTCTTCAGCGTTACTGGTTGGGGCATAGACTTGGATAACTGATATTGAATGGTTTGCCTTGGAGACGAACAGAGATCATTCTGTCGTTTCTGAGATTGCATCCAAGTACTGCATTTCAGACTCTTTTGTTGACCATGATGGCTACTCCATTTCTTCTGAGGGATTCCTGCCCACAGTAGTAGATATAATGGTCATCTGAGTTAAATTCACCCATTCCAGTCCATTTTAGTTCACTGATTCCTAGAATGTTGACGTTCACCCTTGCCATCTCCTGTTTGACCACTTCCAATTTGCCTTGATTCATGGACCTGACATTCCAGGTTCCTATGCAATATTGCTCTTTACAGCATCAGATCTTGCTTCTATCATCAGTCACATCCACAACTGTATATTGTTTTTGCTTTGGCTCCATTCCTTCATTCTTTCTGGAGTTATTTCTCCACTGATCTCCAGTAGCATATTGGGCACCTAATGACCTGGGGAGTTTGTCTTTTGGTATCCTATCATTTTGCCTTTTCATACTGTTCATGGGGTTCTCAAGGCAAGAATACTGAAGTGGCTTGCCTTTCCCTTCTCCAGTAGACCACATTCTGTCAGACCTCTCCACCATGACCCACCCATCTTGGGTTGCCCCGCAGGCATGGGTTGGTTTCATTGAGTTAGACAAGGCTGTGGTCCTAGTGTGATTAGATTGACTAGTTTTCTGTGAGTATGGTTTCAGTGTGTCTGCCCTCTGATGCCCTCTTGCAACACCTACCATCTTACTTGGGTTTCTCTTACCTTGAGCGCACTTAAGCACAGGCGGTGGCGAGCCGGATCACCCTAATCTCATTACCACTTGCAGAGGCTCTTATGGACTGAAACTTACTTTTCCTCTTGGTGTTGCCACTAATCAGCCTCCAACCTCTTTGTACCCTGGCCCCTTGGAGGTCTCTTTGTCCTTCCAGGCTCTTATACTCACTGTGATCTTTGCCAGCTTGGACCATGGCAGCCAAGCCTTGTCTCAACTGAGAATCACTCATGTTGATGTCAAGTCATTTCTATTGTCACTGTCCCCAGTCTTGAGTGAACCTTGTTGCTCTCCTCTTCATGTGCTATGCTACCCTAAGTCGCTTTAGTCGTGTCTGACTCTTTGTGACCCTATGGACCATAGCCCACCAGGCTCCTCTGTCCATGGGATTCTCCATATAAGAATACTGGAGTGGGTTGCCATGCCTTACTCCAGAGGATCTTCCCAACCCAGGGAGCAAACTTGTGTCTCTTAAGTCCCCTGCATTGGCAGGTGGGTTCTTCATCACTAGCACCACCTGAGAAACTCTCTTCATGGTTCTGGTAAAAAACCAAATTAAAACAAACAAAAAAAGTCAACTATATGAACAAATGGTAGCAAATTAGGTCCTCTAATTTATAATTTCTAGTATCATTTGTCTCCCTCCACGCTGTTGCTCAGCATATATAAGTCAACCTCTTTCTTTGAACTCCCTATCACATTTTCCATTTAATTCCAGTCTCATTTTCCTCATATCCTTCAATTCATGGTCACTTTTCCTGGCTCTCAAGAGAATTCCTAAGATGAACACAGACCTAAAACATAAGTTTGCTCAAATATCATTTTCCCAACTTCAGAGCTATCACATGTTTATTTTTTATGGGTCATTTTCCTGAGGATGATCCCAATAATGCTTGCTATTTCCCACAGTTTTCTTCACCCTGTTTCCTTCTGTAAACTTTGTTCCACTCATTCTCCCAAATAATATGCATGTTGCATCCCTCTTTCTCTGTTGATTGCTTTTACTCAGCCTTGAAACAAATCACTTGCTTGTACAACACAAATGTTGCTGTTGTTCGGTTGCTTAGTCATGGCTGACTCTTTGCAGCCCCATGGACTGCAGCATGCCAGGTTTCCCTGTCCTTCACTATCTTCTGGATTTTACTTAAACTCATGTCCATTTAGTGGATGATGCCAACCACCCATCTCATCCTCTGTTCCCCTCTTCTCCCCCCGTAGATATCTACTACCAGAGAATGATACTTTACTGCCAATTCAAAAAAGAAGAGTTTTAGGTTTTATTGCCTTTAATAAGATTTGTAGACAGAGTCTTAATATTATTATATGAAATTGAAAATTGATGATCCATATATGATTAATATAACTCTCAGTTAATCATAAGGATAAAAGAAAACATCCTTAGTTATTCTTGAAAATATAAATTTACAACAGATATTCAACTTTAATAAAAATTTATAAGTTGATATTATTTGGGCTGTGAAGTTGATTATCATTGAATGATATATGACATTCATTTTCACTTGCCATTTCAAAAATATTGCTTAGTGTTTCAAAAGTATAAGCTATATGTTAAGTTAGTTAATTTAATAAAATTTTACTTAGTTTTATGTAGTAATGGTCATACATACAGTGGAAACAGTGATAAACTTTATATTTGGGGGCTCCAAAATCGCTACAGATGGTGACTGTAGCCATGAAATTAAAAGATGCCTGCTCCTTGGAAGAAAAGCTATGACCAACTTAGCATGTTAAAAAGCAGAGACATTACTTTGCCAATAAAGGTCCATCTAGCCAAAGCTATGGCTTTTCCAGTAGTCATGTATGGAAGTGAGTGTTGGACTACAAAGAAAGCTGAGTGCCGAAGAACTGATGCTTTTGAACTGTGGTGTTGGAGAAGACCCTTGAGAGTCTCTTGGACTGCAAGGAGATCCAACCAGTTCATTCTTAAGGAAATCAGTCCTGAATATTCACTGGAAGGACTGGTGCTGAAGCTGAAACTCCAATACTTTGGCTACCTGATGCAAAGAACTGATTCATTGGAAAAGACCCTGATGCTGGGAAAGATTGAAGGTGGGAGGAGAAGGGGATGACAGAGGATAAGATAGTTGGATGGCATCACTGACTCAATGGACATGAGTTTGAGTAAACTCCGGGAGTTGGTGATGGACAGGGAAGCCTGGCATGCTGCAGTCCATGGTGTTGCAAAGCGTTGGACACGACTGAGCGACTGAACTGAACTGACTGAATGCTGAACTTTTTTAGGATTTCCCTGGTGGCTTAGTTGGTAAATAATCTGCCTGCAATGCGGGAGACCTGGGTTCAATCCTTGGATTGGGAAGACTCCCTGGAGGAGGGCATGGCAACCCACTCCAGTATTTTTGCCTGGAGAATCCCCATGGACAGAGGAGCCTGGTGGGCTACAGTCCTTGGGGTCACGAAGTGTCAGACATGACTGAGTGACTAAGAACCGCACAGAACTTTTTTAACTTGTACAAATTCATTTCTTTGGTTACTTTCAGATAATCTAATATGAGTCTATTGACTGCAATGCAGACTGATGAGTGATATTCCCCTTAAAACATTTCTGTCTTTAACTAGCAATTCTGATTTTTCTTTTCACTTTCTTTTGCTCTTGTGATCCCATTATTCAAACTGCCTTAGTTAAGTGGAAAGCTGGTGGGGTTTTTTTAATATTCTTTCTGCATTTTATTATTAAATCCAGGAGAACCACTCCATGTTCTCTTTATTTCAGTGATTGTACATTTTTACTGTAGAGATTTTACTGTAGACTAAAAAGCCAATGAAGGAAGCATTTAAAATTAGAGTCAGTCCCCACCCTTTGTTTTTGGTATAAACATTTTCCTAAGGATTGAACAATTTTCTAGGTAGCTGTAACAATTCCCAAATCTGAGTAAGAATTGGGTGGCATAAAATCCATGAGATTTTTCTGTATTTTTTTTCAACATATAAAATCTAAGGATGAATTTTTCTTTCTTTCTTTCTTTCTTTTTTTTTTTAGAGGAAAATTGCTCTACAATGTTGTGTTGCTTTCTGCCATACAGTAATGTGAGTCAGCCATAATTATACATATATCCCTTCCTTCTTGAGCTTCGCTTCCCTCCCGCAGTGTCCCCCTCCAGGTCATCACAGAGCCCAACAGAGGGCTGGGCTCCCTGTTTTATACAGCAGTTTCTCACCAGTGATCCATTTTACACATGATAGTGTATATATGTTGATGCTACTTTCTCTGTTCATCTCACTTTCTCCCTGCCTCACTGTGTCCACAAATCCATGCTCTACATCTGTGTTTCCACTCCTTCCCTGCAAATAGGTTCATCAATCCTGTTTTTCTAGATTCCACATATATGCATTAATATATGATATTCGTTTTTCTCTTTCTGACTTACTTCACTGTGTACAACAAGCTCTAGCTTCATTCACCTCACTAAAACTGACTGATATTCATTCTTTTCTTATGGCTGAATAACATTCCATTGTATATATGTACCACATCTTCTTTATCCATTCATCTGTCGGTGGACATATGGGTTGCTTCTATGTTCTGGCTATTGCCAATAGTGCTGCAAGAACAATGGGGTACATATGTCTTTTAGAATTTTGGTTTTCTCAGGGTATATGTCCAGTAGTAGGATTTCTGTGTCATGCAGTAGATTTACCCTTATTTTGTAAAGCATCCCCATACCGTTCTCCATAATAGTATGTATCAGTTTACATTTCCACCAACAGTGTAAGAGGGTTCCCTTTTTTAAAAACGTGAAAAGCTGTTCAAATAATTCTAATTTTAAATTGATAAATTAAAGTGAATATCTACAACCTACAGAATTTGTGTTCAGATTACATTTGCAGTATTCAGTAAGACATGTATGCATAACCAACGAAGACTTACTGGAGAGCACAGGGAACTATACTCAGTATTTTAAAATGCATTTTAAAAATGGATATATATGTATGTATAATTGAATCACTTTGCTATACATGTGGAACTAACACAACATTGTAAATGAACTATACTTCAATAAATAAATTTTAAAAAGGAATACATGTATGTGTGTGTGTAATATGTGTCTGTGTGTAGATGCTTTACAACCAAACCTACCCCTAGATTTTTTGAGTGAAGGGTGAATCACAGACCCAAGAACCAGCTTAGAACATAGGAAGTGCCTAGCAGAGCCCAGCAACCTGGGCATCCAGTACAGAAAGGACTCTGGAGAGATTTCTTGCCTGAGGCAGAGAGATGAAAGCAACATTCACTGGTTGGCTGATGGGTGCAACCACCACAAATACCTGAGTCACTTTGGGACCCAGTACCCCCCTCTGGATAATTTGTGAAACAAATTTCAATCTTGCTTTTTTATATAATTTGCAAGATTGATAAAAGGAGGAGGAGGAGTTCCTCAAAAAGAAGAAAGTACTGGTTTATGAGAGAAGAGCCCAGGAGGAATACTCTGGTCATTTGGGGCTGACTTTCCTCACATGACTTTAGTCACCATCTGCAAAGTCCATAAAGCATGAAAGTCAGATGAAGGCAAGACTCAGCCCCCATGAATATGGAGTGTGAAATGGTAAAGGATTTCTCTTCATCAATAGTGAGTAAAGCAGTGAGGTGCCACTTATATGGTTTTGACTGCTGACTTCCTCTCTTGGGTTTGGTGTGCAGGTCTCAGCTGGACTCTGACAAACTGAACTTCCCCTGGCAGATAGTGGCCAGGCCCTCCCTGGCTGTTCTTGCTAGTGGTGCTGTACCTGGTCTGCTCCTCTTGGAGCCCATGACTCTTTCTACCTGTTTCACACTATTTATGAAGCAGAGACATGGTGATTTATTTTCTCTTTCCACATTCATTAATAATAATAAGTCCTTTACATATTTATTAAATCAGACACTTTTTTGAGTTAGAAAAGATTAACAAATCTAACATACATTGGTACTGAGGCAGAAAGAATTCTGAATATTTCATAGCAAAATTCTTTCAATAAGGAGGAAATAATTTTCTTCAAATATATTTATCAATTTAAAGAAATAGAAATGGCAAATGATAGATTTCCTCATTTTACTTTCATGCATCATTTTCAATAGATTTTATGAGTTTTACTGTAAAAATATGATAATTTTACATTATGAAAATATAACAGAATACGAAATACAATATTGAGAATATGGACTCACTGTAGAGAAGAAGCTACATCTGAAGTGTCTCTTCTATTATTTCCCTACACCCCAACTCACCATGGGGATAAGTCAGTAATGCCGCATTTCTCACTGATATACCCCTATATAAACCACCACACCCACTCACACATCAAGAGAATTATATTGATACATCTTTCACCTTTACTTATTTATGTATGTTTTACTTATTTATTTATTTAGTTTAAACAATAGAAATTAATTCTCTAACAGCCCCCAGTGGCTAGAAATGTGAGATCAAGGTACGGGCAGGGTTAGCTCCTTCTGGGGCTGTGAGGAGAAGTTTGTTCCAGGCCTCTCTCCTAGCTCTGGTGTGAGTTAGTCACTCAGTCATGTCCAACTCTTTGGGACCCCATGAACTATAACCCACCAGGCTCCTCTGTCCATGGAATTCTTCAGGCAAGAATACTGGAGTGGGTATTCTCCCACTCTCCAGGGGATCTTCCTGACCCAGGGGTCAAACCCAGGTCTCCTGCATTGCAGGCTAATTTTTTACCCTGAACCACCAAGGGAGAGAGCTCTTGGTGATTTGATAGCAATTTTTGATATTCCTTGGCTTGTTGACATATAAGCCATCTCTCTGCCTTCCTATTTGCATGGCATTTTCCCTCTGTGCATGTCTGTCTCTGTGCCCCAATTCTCCCTTTTTATTAAGAAATCAGTCATATTGATTCAGTCTTCCCAGGTGACTCAGTGTTTAAAAAACAATAGAAGAAAGAAAAGGAAAAACGCTGCCTGTCAAAGCAGGTGATGCAGGAGCCTCAGGTTTGACCCTGAGAAATGGGACCCCGCTTCAGTGTTCCATTCTGGAGCTGCAGCTGCAGCTGCCAAAAGGAAATGGCAGCCCACTCCAGTATTCTTGCCTGGGAAAGCCCATGCACAGAGGAGTCTGCCAGGTCACAGTCCATGGGGTCGCAAAGGGTTGGACAGGACTGAGCACAGCACAGCAGCAGCATATTGATTTAGAGCCCCCATCCCGCTCCCCTGTGACCTCATCTTAACTATGTCTGCAATGTCCTATTTTTAAATGAGGTCACTTTCTGCAGTATCAGGGGTTAGGACTTCGACATGTCTTATGTTTGTTCAGTTCACTTGCTCAGTCGTGTCCGACTCCTTGTGACCCCATGAATCGCAGCACGCCAGGCCTCCTTGCCCATCACCAACTCCCGGAGTTCACTCAGACTCATGTGCATCGAGTCAGTGATGCCATCCAGCCATCTCATCCTCTGTTGTTTCCTTCTCTTCCTGCCCCCAATCCCTCCCAGCATCAGAGTCTTTTCCAATGAGTCAACTCATCGCATGAGGTGTCCAAAGTATTGGAGTTTCAGCTTCAACATCAGTCCTTCCAATGAACACCCAGGACTGGTTTCCTTTAGGATGGACTGGTTGGATCTCCTCGCAGTTGAAGGGACTCTCAAGAGTATTCTCCAATACCACAGTTCAAAAGCATCAATTCTTCAGCGCTCAGCTTTCTTCACAGTCCAACTCTCACATCCATACATGGCCACTGGAAAAATCATAGCCTGAACTAGATGGACCTTTGTTGGCAAAGTAATGTCTCTGCTTTTCAATATGCCATCTAGGTTAGTCATAACTTTTCTTCCAAGGAGTAAGCGTCTTTTAATTTCATGGCTGCAGTCACCATCTGCAGTGATTTTGGAGCCCCCCAAAATAAAGTCTGACATTGTTTCCACTGTTTTCCCATCTATTTGCCATGAAGTGATGGGACCAGATGCCATGATCTTTGTTTTCTGAATGTTGAGCTTTAGGCCAACTTTTTCACTCTCCTCTTTCACTTTCATCAAGAAGCTTTTTAGTTCTTCTTCACTTTCTGCCATAAGGGTGGTGTCATCTGCATATCCGAGGTTATTGATATTTCTTCCGGCAATCTTGATTCCAGCTTGTGCTTCATCTAGCCCAGCATTTCTCATGATGTACTGTGCATATGTTGGTTGGGAGGACATAATTCAACATACACAACATATTTACCATATGTTACTTTTATGACACAATGCATCACTGAACTTTGCCAATAACTTGATGTGTGGCTGTCCTGAGCAACCAGGATACTGGACAAGTGGGCAGATTTTTTGCAGGTGTAATGGTGCTCCTTGGAAAGTGGTCAGAGCACATGTGGTAGCACATATGGTGACAATGATGTTTGGGATAAAAATTCTCTTGAATATGAAACCTGAATTAAAATCCCAGCCATACAATTCTTTCTTTCTTTTTTTCTTTTTTTTTTTTTTAAGGCAGTGTTGAGTTTTCATTGCTGTGCATGGGCTCTCTCTAGTTGTGGTGTGCAGGCTCCAGTAGTTGCACCTCTGGAGCTCTGTGCTCCTGGGTTCTGGAGCACAGGCTTAATAGTTGTGACACCTGGACTTAGTTGATCCCCTATCCCCTGCATTGGTAGGCAGATTTTTAACCGCTGGACCATCAGGAAGGTCCCTACAATTCTTAATAAAGTGGACAAAAAATTTATACTTGAAATTGATCTCTTAAACTTTGCTTAAGAAAGTCATTAGCTGTGATCAACTTTAAGTATATGTGTATATATGTATTATTTATGTGTGTATGGATGTGTAGGGATACATGTAGATATATAGATGTGTGTAGATATGTATATATATTTCCATCCTTATATTTTTATACATGATTTATTTATGTTTTTGAATGTTCACTGTTCTCTAATTGCTGCATTTTTATTCATAATTATATTCACTCCTTTTTAAATTGACTGTGACAGAATTAACTATCTTGCAGTTGCAACATGAAAATGTTTGCCTACTGAAATATTTTTGGTTATTGATAAATTTTTGGTTATTTATAAATTTTTAAAGAAAAATTTTAATAAATTTTTAAGAAAAATAAATTTTATAAATTTTAAGAAATTTATAAATTTCTTAAAATTTTATAATTTAAAAAATAATAATTTAAAAAAATTTTGTAAGTTTTATAAGAATTTAAAATTCATAAATTTTTAAGAAATTAAATTTATAAATTTTAAAGAAAATTTAAAGATTTAGTCATCCTGAATTATAGAGAGTTGATGTGTGGTTTTAACAACAGCCTGAAGGAATTCAAGTCAATTTGGATTTGAAGGACACAAAGATAGACTCCACATGATTAGAGTTTTTTGCTTTGTTTTCAAGTACTGTAAACTCTCCTTTCTGACTTGCAAAGTATGAAGGTTATTCATAAAGTAGCTTCATCTTTCCCAACTGTCATAGTAGAGGAAGGCCTGCTTTTTAGAGTTATTTTCGGTTCATAGCAAAATTGAGCAGAAACTACAGAGATTTCTCATACACTCCCTGCCCCCAACAAGCATAGCTTTCCCCACCATCAACATTGGCCCACTAGAAGGTTATATTTGTCACAATAGATGAACCTACATTAGCACATCGTAATCACTTAAAGTCCATGGATTCCATTACAGTTTATTTTTGGTGGTGCATATTCTGTGCATTTGGACAAATGTATGATGACACATACCCACCACTGTAACATCATACAGAACCGTTTCACTGCCCTAAAGATTCTCTATGCTCTGCCTTTTGATCCTTCCCTTCCCCCCCTGCCATGTTTCCCTATATCCATCCCACTGTGAAGGTAAGTCAACCATTTCCTATTCATTTCGTGGTCCAGATACAAACCAATACGTATATCAACAGGATCATATTGTATATGATGTTCCTTATCTTGTACTTCATATTCAATAATAAATAATGGAAATATTTCCAATACATACAGTTTTTTAAAAATATTAACCTTCACACAAATCCAGTAGACTTTCAGTAAACTTTCTTTTCAATGGCTTCAGAACACTGCTAGAAAAAATTCTGATTGGTAAATTTGGGGGAATTTTTACTGCTCTGTTCCAGCTGTATCCCATAATAGGATGTTGCATGGAGTTTCTCTTTTACATTCTCAAATGATCATTAGAATTCTAAAATAAGTAGGTTCTAAGCAACCTATATTCTTGTCAACTAAAATAAAGTCACAGCCTGAGGGTTGAGAGTCTTGTGCCTGGGAGGCAGCATCTCAAGTAGCCCAGAGAAACTGTTCCGAGCAGGCAGGGGAGAGGGGAAGGATCAGGTTATACGGAAGATTGCAACAAAGGGGACAGATAGTCTGAATAACAAAGATTATTGTTAATTAAAGAAAACCTGATATCTCAAGTTAAGGAACGTAGCTTCCTTTTATCCATAAGAAGATACAAGTATCTGGGCTCACTGAACTCATTCCTTTCATATGAATCTCAGCTATCCAGCACCTGCATCCTGCATTTTCATATTTCCCAACCTTCCATCCGTAGGGAGTGGCAGCAGCTGTATTGCAGCATTCTTCTCCCTTTGGGGGGCCCTCCAGTCTCAGCAGTTCACATTGGGAAGGCCAGAATCATGGATGGCTCTAACATTCTTATTTATCGTTATGGCAGGGGATATTCCATTTCACATTCTAAAGAGAGCTGTCAGCGTGTGGAAGACCTTTCCCACACCTTACAAGTAGTCATAAGACTCCCCCTTTTCCCCTCTATGAGTCAAAAATTTCTCACCACCCTCCTCTCTTCAGTCTATACTCTGAGATTATTGATTGGAAGGACATCAGAGAGCAGTTGCAGGAAGCAGGAGTGAGAGCTCTCAGAAGGTCAGGGTTATAGGGAATAGGCTTTGTCTCAGTCTCCCAACTCCAGGAAGTCTGAGTGGGTGGAGGTCTGTGAGAATCACTTGAGAGGTAGGGATGCTTCTAAGGAGAGTTGTGTATCTTAGTCTCCAGTTCAATGGCTGCTGAAATGCGAACTTTATGTGAAGACCTGGGGCTGCCCCTGGAGTGGGAAGAAATGTGGGCAAGATGTTCTTGGGAAAGCTTGGCCTTTGTCCCTGAGTGTCTGTAGGATGATGGTAGCATGCCTGCCTACTCAGTTGCTTCAGTCATGTCTGACATTTTGTGACCGCATGGACTGTAGCCCACCAGGCTCCATGGATTATTCATATAAGAATATTGGAGTGAGTTGCCATGCCTCCTCCAGGGGAATAGTGATAAACTGGTGCCTATTTCTTACACGGAAATTTTACAAAGATTGAAGCTTACTGGATAGTCCTGCTCTAGTAGGGATGGTTCATACTATAGTGTCATGTTCCTGGGAAGCAGAGAATGAAAGGATTAGTTCATTGTACAGTGAAGAAGAGGATCTCAACAGTTTCTGGCATTCTACCCAAAGTTAGGTGAAAGATAAAGCCATGTGGTGCTGAAGGGAGACTTTCTCTGAGAGCATTTGCAGTAACAGATGAAGCCAGGATAGAGCTGAGTATCACCCTAAGGAATCATGGAGATCTTCATGGTCTTGTTGCAAGGAAATCAAAATCTGGAACCCATCAGAGATATCTCCTGGTAATCAAGAGTTTGCTAGTTCTCCAGGGAGATCTATCCTCTATTCCTCACCCCAACAAAGTTAGCCTTGGAAGAGGAGGGAGTGAGAGGTACATCAAAAGCAGATTAATTCATTCTCACACTCCAAAATGCTTGAGTAGAAGATGTGAGTAGGCAGATCACTCAACTGTGTACTAAGTTGACTGCCTTGCCTTGGTCCAAATGAGTAGATAGGGTAAACTTTGAATATAATTTGGAGTTTTCAACTGGGTTATATTTTATTTTTCAGAACCTGAGTACAGTTCTGGATTCTGCTTAGGATATCTGTAAAAGGTGGAGAAGATGGTTTTGATGAAAGAAGATAAAGACAATAAGGTGAAATAAAGCTGGTTTGTGGAAACATCCCATAACTGAGGCTGTTGCACAAACTGGATTAGTTTTTCTTAAGCCAAAGTCATATCTATATACCAGTTCAAATCAACTTCTTCCTCAGGGTTCATCTCAGAAAAAAGTACTATTTTCTCTAGGATGAGTTACTTCTACCTTTGATTTCATATGGTAATCTGAAGATCAGTGATGCCCTATAGGTGGAGAAGGCCTCATAGAAGAACATCATAGAGAAAAATGTTGCTTCATATCAACCAAAAGTGATATTCTTTTTGATATGTTAGTCCACTGAAGACTCAATTAAAAAGTAAATAAAAGAAGGCAAATACGGTGGAGTGGGAGTACATAGAGTTCACTAAGTCCCATAAACAAATCAAAAATACATCTACATGTGAAACAATTATCACAGAAAATGAACTAAAAACTGGCATAAGAATTCTTACACAATCAAAGATGCAAGAAAGGTGTCATGAAAACCAAGTAGGACCAGAAAAAAGACATTGGGTCAGGACCTGAACCCTGGAAGGAATCTTAGGGAAGAGAAGGTCTATATAAGTGAACCTCTAAGCTAAGTAATGAGCAGATTGAGGCATAATCTGGACCTCACAGCCCTTGTGTCTGAGCAGAAGCAATAGGTCACATGAGACAGAGAGAAAGTCTGAGACAGATAAGAGGTCTGAAGGAGCTTAGACTCTGTTCATGAGGAATGCATGCATCCTGACATGCTAACAAGCAGGGTAGAGAAAACCTCGCACTTGTGGCTGCTGCCTCACTGAACTTCCCAATCCAAAGGGGTGAACATCCCATTTTACGGATCCAAAATGCAGTTTTCCATGGAAGAATCAGTTTACAGCCTCATCAACAGTTCATGAAGGTTCTCTTTTATGCACATCCTTGTAAACACTTGCTATTTCTTGTCATTTTGGTAATAGTCATTGTGACAGGTGTGAGGTGATATCTTACTGTTATAATTTATATTTCTCTAATGATAAGTGATGTTGAGCATTATTTTTCAAGTCTCTCTTTGGAAAAATGTCTATTCAGGTCTTGTCATTTCTTAGATTGTTTGTTCTGATGTTGAGTTATATGCATTATTTGTACATTTTGCAAATTAACCTATCAGCTATATTGTTTACAAGTATCTTCTCTCATTCAGTGGGCAGTCTTTTCATTTTTTGGATAATTTTCTTTTCTTCTTAAAACCATTTTAGTTTGATGTAGTCCCATTTGTTTATTTTTTTTCTTTTGCTTTCTTTGCCTAAGGAGACATATCCAAAGACATATTGCTAAGACAGATGTAAGAAAGTGTACTTCCTATGTTTAGTCTAGAATTTTTATGGTTTCATGTCTTATCCATTTTAGTTTATTTTTGTACAGGATACAACAAAGTAGCATGCAGCTTTCACGTTTTCCCAACACTATTTATTGAAGAGGTTGTCTTCCCACTCCCTGTATATTCTAGCCTCCTTTGTCCTATATTAATTGAACGTATAAGTATGTGTTTGTTTCTGGGCTTTCTATTCTATTCCATCCATGTATGTATCTGTTTTTGTGCCAGTACCATATTCTTATGAGTATTATAATTTTGTAATGTAAGTTTGAAATCAGGAACCATAATACCCCAAGTATTCATCCTTCTTTCTCAAGATTGTTTTGGTTCTTTGAGGTATTTTGTGTTTCCATACAAACTTTGGAAATTTTTATTTTAGTTCTTTAAAAAATACCATTGGTATTTTGATTGAGCTTGTGTTAAATGTATACAGTGCCTTGTATAGGTATGGTTATTTTAACAGTATTCACTCTTTCAATCTATGAACACAATATATCTTGCCATTTGTTTGTGTTCTCTCCAATTTCTTTTAGTGAAGTAACATGAAGTGAAAATCAGTCATGCCCGACTCTTTGCAACCCCATGAACTATAGTCCCTGGAATTCTCCAGGCCAGAATACTAGAGTGGGCACCTTTTCCCTTCTCAAGGGGATCTTCCCAACCTAGGAACTGAACCCAGGTCTCCCACATTGCAGGCAGATTCTTTAACAGCTGAGCCACAGGGGAAGCCCAAGAATACTGGAGTGGGTAGCCTATCCCTTCTCCAATGGATCTTCCTGACCCAAGAATCAAACCGTGGTCTCCTGCATTGCAGGTGGATTCTTTACCAACTGAGGTATGAGGGAAGCCCCCAATTTCTTTTATCAGTCTCTTATAGTTCTGTGCCAAAGAATGCTCAAACTACCACAAAATTGTACTCATCTCACACTAGTAAAGTAATGCTCAAAATTCTCCAAGACAGGCTTCAGCAATACGTGAACCGTGAACTTCCAGATGTTCAAGCTGGTTTTAGAAAAGGCAGAGGAACCAGGGATCAAATTGCCAACATCCACTGGATCATGGAAAAAGCAAGAGTTTAAGAAAAACATCTATTTCTGCTTTATTGACTATGCCAAATCCTTTGACACTGTGGATCACAATAAACTGTGGAAAATCCTGAAAGAGATGGGAATACCAGACCACCTGACCTGCCTCTTGAGAAATCTATATGCAGGTCAGGAAGCAACAGTTAGAACTGCACATGGAACAACAGACTGGTTCCAAATAGGAAAAGGAGTCCGTCAAGGCTGTATATTGTCACCCTGCTTGTTTAACTTCTGTGCAGAGTACATCATGAGAAACGCTGGGCTGGAAGAAGCACAAGCTGGAATCAAGATTGCTGGGAGAAATATCAATAACCTCAGATATGCAGATGACACCACCCTTATGGCAGAAAGTGAAGAGGAGCTAAAAAGTCTCTTGATGAAAGTGAAAGTGGAAAGTGAAAAACTTGGCTTAAAGCTCAACATGCAGAAAATGAAGATCATGGCATCTGGTCCCGTCACTCCATGGCATACAGATGGGGAAACAGTGGAAACAGTGTCAGACTTAATTTTTCTGGGCTCCAAAATCACTGCAGATGGTGACTGCAGCCATGAAATTAAAAGACGCTTACTCCTTGGAAGAAAAGTTACGACTAACCTAGATAGCATATTCAAAAGTAGAGACATTACTTTGCTAACAAAGGTCCATCTAGTCAAGGCTATGGTTTTTCCAGTGGTCATGTATGGATATGAGAGTTGGACTGTGAAGAAAGCTGAGCACCGAAGAATTGATGCTTTTGAACTGTGGTGTTGGAGAAGACTCTTAAGAGTCCCTTGGACAGTAAGGAGATCCAACCAGTCCATTCTGAAGGAGATCAGTCCTGGGTGTTCTTTGGAAGGACTGATGCTAAAGCTGAAACTCCAATACTGTGGGCACCTCATGTGAAGAGCTGACTCATTGGAAAGGACTCCGATGCTGAGATGGGTTGGGGGCAGGAGGAGAAGGGGACGACAGAGGATGAGATGGCTGGATGGCATCACTGACTCAATACACACAAGTTTGAGTGAACTCCAGGAGTTGGTGACGGAAAGGGAGGTCTGGCGTGCTGCC
This sequence comes from Oryx dammah, assembly GCF_014754425.2. Taxonomy (NCBI): domain Eukaryota; kingdom Metazoa; phylum Chordata; class Mammalia; order Artiodactyla; family Bovidae; genus Oryx; species Oryx dammah. Next base: position 64,832,410 of record NW_024070185.1, on the reverse strand, counting down.
ATTCATGGGGTCGCAAATAGTCAGACACGACTGAGCAACTGAACTTAACTGAACTGAACTATAGTTCTGTGAATATAGGTGTTTTACTTCCAAAATTAATAGAAGAAAAAAAATAAATATCAAAGCAGAAATAAAAATAGAGCACTGAAAAGTAGAAAAGTTCAATGAAACTAAGAGTTGGTTCTTTATAAAGATAAAATTAATAAACCTTTAGTCACACATCAAGATAAAGAGCCAAAATAAATAAGAATTAGAAATAATAGAAATATTAATAGATAATTAGATATTTTAATTTGATATAACTGATATCACAGAAAAACTAAGAACAATCATATATAGCAATAAAATATAACCTAGAAAAAGTGGTTAAATTTCTAGAAATGAATGAATCAGAAAAGAATAAAAAACTATTAACAAACCAATTACCAGTGATGAAATTGAATCAATACTAAAAAAAAACAAAAACAAAAACAAATACAATTCCTAACAGTTCCAAGGCCAGATGTATTCACAGGTGAATTCTACCAAAATTTAAAGAAAATGTAACATCTATCCTTTTTAAACTATCCCCAAAAATTATTGAGGGAGAAACACTCTTGAACTCATTCTACAAGTCCAGCACCACTTTGATACAAAACCAGAAAATATATCACAATAAAGAAAATCACAGGTCAATAACTGATGTATAAAAATGTAAAAAAAATCCTCAACAAAATATTATCAAACTGATTTCAACAATACATTAAAAAGATCATACACCATGAACAAGTGGGATTTATCACAGTGATAAAATCATGATTCAATATTCAAAAATCGATGTACTACATTAACAAACTGAAGAATAAAATGATACAGTCATCTCAATAGATGCAGAAAAATCTTGTGAAAAAAGTTCAACACCATTTATGACAAAAATCTCCAGAAAGTGGATAGAAAGAACATATCTCAACATAATGAAGGCCATATATGACAAGCTGACAACTAACATACTAAGTGATGAAAAGTAGATCTGTAACAAAACAAGGATACCCACTCTTGCCACTTTTGTTCAATAGAGCGTTGGAAGTTCTAGTCACAGCAGTGTGACAAGAAAAAAGTAAATAAAAGGAATCCATATTGGGAAAGAATAAACAAATCTGTCAATGATTATAGATAGCATAATATTATATATCAAAAATCCAAATATACCACCAAAAAAAAAGAACCATTAGAACTCATCAATAAATTCAATAAAGTTGCAAGATCAAAATAAATATACACAAATCTGTCGTGTTTCTCTACATTAACAACAAACTATCAGAAAGAGGGAAAAAATCTCATTTACAATTGCATCAAGAAGAATAAAATATCTTGGACTAAATCTGTTCTGTTCTTTATTAATTTTTCCATGTTCTAATTTTGTGTTTAATTTACTTCTTTTACTCAAAGTGGGAATTTAGGTTACTGATATAAACTACTTTTTCACTTTATAACATGAACATTTATAAATGTCAATTTCTCTCTGAGCACTGCTTTATCTGTATCCTATATGTTTGGATATGCTGTATTTTTATTTTCATGTGTCTCAAAATATTTCCTAATTTTTTCAGGATTTTTAATTTGCTCTTTTTGCTATTCAAGACTATTTTGTTTAATTTGCACTCATTTGTGAATTTTCCACATTTCCTTTGTTACTGACTTTTGATTTAGTTCTATTGTTGTCAAAGAGCATATTTTGTATGATTTCAGTCCTTTTAAATTTATTGAAGCTTGTTTTATGGTCAACCATATGGTCTATCTTGGAAAATGTTTCATGTGCATGGCAGAAGACTATGTATCCTGCTGTTGTTTAATGCAGTGTTCTATAGATATGTTAGGTCTCATTGGTTTATAGTGCTGTTCAAAATTTTAATTTCCTTGTTGATCTTCTGTTAAGTTGTCATATCCATCACTTAAAGTGGGCATTGATGTCCCCAACTAATATTACTGACTTGTTCATTTCTCCCTTAAATTTTTTCAGATTTTTTTCTCTATGTATTTTGAGTTTCTCATCTTAGGTACATATACCTTTAAATTGTTATATCTCCCTGAAATATTGACATTTTAAATATTATAATGCAGTCTTCATTTTGCTCTACTTTCCCATATGTATTATATCTTTTTGTTCTCTGGGCTCATTTACTAGCTTTTTTTGCATTGGGTGGATGTTTATGCTTTAAACTATTAATGATTAAACTAATTTTTGACTATATATTTTAAAGTTTTTCTTAGTTGTCATTCTAAGTGTTGCCATCTACACATAACTTAGGATAGTCTACTTCAAATTTATATTGAATTAATTCTAGGTACAGATAATTTGGGCTTCCCAGGTAGCTCATGATAAAGAACCCACCTGCCAATGCAGGAGACATAAGAGACACCAGTTCAATTCCTGGGTCAGGAAGATCCCCTGGAGGAGGGCATGGCAACCTGCTTCAGTATCTTGTCTGGAGAATGCCATGGACAGAGGAACCTGGTTGGCTACAGTCTCAGTTCAGTCCAGTCACTCAGTCATGTCCAACTCTGCGGTCCCACCAACTGCAGCACGCCAGGCTTCCCTGTGCATCACCAACTCCCAGAGCTTAATCAAACTCATGTCCATTGAGTCAGTGATGCCATCCAACCATCTCATCCTCTGTCATCCCTTCATCTGCCTTCAATCTTTCCCAGCATCAGGGTCTTTTCAAATGAGTCAGTCCTTTGCATCAGGTGGCCGAAGTATTGAAGTTTCAGCTTCATCATCAGTCTTTCCAATGAATATTCCGGACTGATTTCCTTTAGGATTAACTGGTTTGATCTCCTTACTGTCCAAGGGACTCTCAAGAGTCTTCTCCAACACCACGATTCAAAAGCATCAATTCTTCAGCACTCAGCTTCCTTTTTAGTCCAACTCTCACATCCATACATGACTATTGGAAAAACCATAGCTTTGACTAGACAGACCTTTGTTGGGAAAGTAATATCTCTGCTTTTTAATAAGCTGTCTAGGTTGCTCATAGCTTTTCTTCCAAGGAGGAAGCATCTGTTAATATCATGGCTGCAGCCACCATCTTCAGTGATTTTGGAGCCCCCCAAAATAGTCTGTCACTGTTTCCATTGTTTCTATTTGCCATGAAATGATGGGACCAAATGCCATGATCTTCATTTTTTGAATGATTAATTTTAAGCCAACTTTTCACTCTCCTCTTTCACTTTCATCAAGAGGCTCTTTAGTTCTTCTTCACTTTCTGCCATATGGGTGGTGTCATCTACATATCTGTGGTTACTGATATTTCTCCCAGCAATCTTGATTCCAGCTTGTGCTTCTTCCAGCCCAGCGTTTCTCCTGATGTACTCTGCATAGAAGTTAAATAAGCAGGGTGACAATATACAGCCTTGATGTACTCCTTTTCCAATTTGAAACCTGTCTGTTGCTCCATGTCTGGTTCTAACTGTTGCTTTCTGACCTGCATACAGATTTCTCAGGAGGCAGGTCAGGTGGTCAGATATTCCCATCTCTTGAAGAATTTTCCAGTTTGTTGTGATCTTCACAGTCAAAGGCTTTGGTGTAATCAATGAAGCAGAAGTTGATGTTTTTATGGTATTCTCTTGCTTTTTCTATGATCCAATGCATGTTGGCAATTTGATCTCTGGTTCCTCTGCCTTTTCTAAATCTAGCTTGAACATCTGGAAGTTCACATCTGGGATACAGCCTACAGGGTTTCAAAGAGTAGAACACAACTTAACTGACTCAGCACATAGATAATTTACTTTCGTATAGTTCTTGCTTCTGTGAGTATTATGTCTACATATGTTATGCTTCAAAAACATATTTTGATAATTATTACTTATATAATTTAATGAAGCTGAGACAATAAAGAGAGCAAGTATATATTTCTAGGTTTTTTAATATTAATCTTATTTGTTATTTCTGGTTCTCTTTTTTCTTCCAATGGATCTGAGTTATCTAGTATTATTTTCTATATATTTTCAATGTAGCTTTGTTCTCATCTTCTTGATTTTTAATATTTTGTCAAATATATTACAGTATACAGTTTATATGTTATAGGACCAATAATATTAGGTAGATATATAAACATTTAAAATCATCTAAGAAAAGAAAGAAAAAGAAATATGCAATTATATTACCTTTTATAATTATGTACATAATTACCTTTACCAATGCTTTTTATGTTTTCTCACCCTGTGGATTTAAATTACTGTCTGGTTTCTTCTGCTTTCAGCCTGAAGAATTTCCTTCAGTGTTTTGTATAAAATAGATTGGCTAAAATGAGTTCCTCTCACATATAACTGGAAATGACTTTATCTCCCTTTAATTTTTGAAAAATATTTTACATAATGTAAGATTCTTACATGAAATTCTTTCCCTTTCAGTTACTCAAATATGCTATTCTATTGCCTTCTGCTCTTCACTATTGTTGTTAAGAAGTTAACTGTTAGCCTTGTTGCCTTTCCATTATATGTGATGAGTCGTTTTTCTCTTACTGATTTCAAGATATTCTCTTTGTGTCTGGTTTTCAACATTTTGAAAATGATATGTTTGGGTGTAGTTCTCAGTCCCCAAAACTCAGAAAATCTATTTAATATTTAGGAAGACTGCTGTTTTGATCCATGACAAATATTCCAGGAAGGGCTTTTAGGTCCAATGAGCTGCACCTTTGCCCTCTTGATCTCATTTTTACTTAAAATTTGTTGGATTTTTAAAAAAATACCCCACTAACCCTAATTCTAGGAACTACATTGATCATTGTGAGCAAGTCACTCAACATTTCTCACCTACAGAAATAAGAACAATTGAAGTTTCTTCAATATTTCTTTAAATCAGAGGATTAGTTGCCTGTACATGAAGCAATTTCAACATGCTTTCATGTGATTGTGAGTGGGAATTTGAAAATAGTTTACAAATGAATATTCTTTTCATATTTTGAACTTTGAAAGAATTTTAAATGTGGTGTAGAACTCTAAATGTGGTGTAGATCAAGAAGATTTTGATCACTTGATTCTATGGGTGCTATCCTAAATAGCACAATTAGAAAATCCAAGTTGCCTTTAGTAAATCACATGAAACCACTTCTAGGTGAGGCAATTTGTATCTGAAGTTGTAATTCAAGATTTGGTATATGAAAATGCAAAATGACCCTAGAGTTTTCCCCTGATATCTTAGCTGAAATAATTCTAGTTTGTTTAAGGAGCTAAGTGATATAGCTTTATGAAAAAGATCATTGTTAGCCTCCCAACTAATCAGTTTCTTTCTTGTGGGGAAATAGTACATCCTTGATAACAGCTCTCCAAGGTCACAGAGAACCCCATGACTATATAAGTAAAAGTAGCTTTTTTCTCCTTAAGACACCTATGTTAGAGCTTATGCATGGGTGACCCAAAGAAAATACTCAAAAAAAGTACCAATGGTAATTTTTTTCAAAATTAAAATACTGCAATCAGTCTATGAAATATCACAACATCAAGTATAATATGAATGGTTGCAACTCTAATGAAAAATTAATTATACCATCTAGCAATAAATTTGGAGACAATTATTTTAAAGTGTTATTGGACTTTAACAAATTGCAATCATATTGAGGTTATGAATAAAACAACAGTAAAGTTTGCTAAATAGCATCATAAAATTCTGGATACATACTTCATTGGATATGGAACTCCTTATTCATGTAAGTGATAATAAATGAGGTAACACTATGCCCCAATTACTCTATATGAGATGGCACATAAAAATAATTGTGTCTAGTTGAATCAATGTAAGGTATTCTAAAAATTGCTTCCTATTGTCCCTTCATTCCATCTCAGATAATTTAACATTTTATGCTAACTCATTAGTGGATAATTTAATAGATGTTAAATCAATGCATTGGAATAATGTAAACTAAGTAACTTCATCTGAATAGCTATTTTTTTTCCAAAAGCAAGTTTGAAAAAACTTTTTTCCAAAAGCTTTTACTTTTATAAAGATAAAATTTGACAACTGATGCTTAATTTTAAAAAAAACTTATCTCTCCATTTTGCTTGTCTTTAATTAGCCTCAGGATGATCCCTGGCAACTCCAGATCATAGCCAATTGGTGATTAACATTTCGGTCTATCCCTATTTTATGTTACATAAATATTCTATATGTTTGGAAAGTGCCTATTAGAGTTATTTGTATTTTACAGTCTTAGTAATTCCATTTTAAAAACTTAACTCAATATTTTTAATTTTAGAAGTAATTGCTTAGCCTAGTGTAAGCATTCTTGCCTTATTTTTTGTTCAGAAAAGTTTTCAAAATATCTATGGAAAGTTTTGGGGTATGAAAGATTTTGAAATATGAAAAACTGGTCTTCATCTAGAATCTAATCCATTCAATAAAGAACTTCAACCACTGTAGAACTCAATGCATCTGCATAAATGAAAATCAATTGAATTGATTTTGACAGACTTGCTCTACTGACTTCAATTCAAAACTCAGTTACACATAGTGTTCCAGAATAAGATAATTACAGTGACCAACAGAAGCAGAGTTTTATTTAATTTTGCAAAGGTCTTGCATTGTTTGAGTTTTCAGTGAAATGAAAATTTTTTAATTTAATCACTTATAGTATGAATCTATAATATGCTTATACTTGGCAAGTGCAAAGAAATCTATTCTTTCACTGATGTGAGAAGAATATAGATGGACAATTACCAGCACTAATGGTTCAGCTCTTTTTCTCCAGATATTTGCAGCATGTACACTTTCTGTCCAAAGGATTCTGATGGGTCATTTTGTGGATAATTTGACATCAACATTCCAGCAATATGAAAGGAAAGGTCTGAGATATAGGTGCTTTTTCCCATTTTGAGGAAAGCCCAGGGGAAAGAAAGAAGGCAGGTGATTCAATTTTACCATCTTATAAACTCGCTATTGACACACAGTAGATTCCTTTTCTATCAGTTGTTTTCAGTACAATACGTAGTGTTGTTTAAAACTGTTTCTGATATAACAAACAACTAAAACTTCTGGGCTTATTGGGTACGGTTGCCTGGAAAATGTGGTATAAGCTATGTACTTTTCTAAGTATAAAATGGGGATGATTTACAACCTAAATGGCATTTTCTGTGTAAATGACATGACCACACACCTCTGCCAAGACCAAAGATGTTAATGTGGGTCAAAGCATGTCCAATGTAGGGAGAAAGAACCTGGGAAGCTTCATCAAGGAGCCTTGATTATCTTATTTTCCTTTCACTTTTTAAATGTCTTATTTTCCTTTCACTTTTTAAAGTTTTGCTAGGTACAGGTTTCTTGATCCACAGGTTTTTCTTTTAGCACTTTGAATATGTCACTGCACTTTGAATATGTCATTGCAAAGTCTTCTGACCTTCAATGCTTCTAATAAAAAGTCCATTGTTAATCTTACTGAGATTCTCTTATACATTAAAAGTCATCTTTTCTTTCTTCTTTCAAAATTTTCTGTCTTTGGCTTTCTATAATTTGTGCATTATATGTCTAGATGAAGATTTTGTTGCATTGGGGACAATTTTGTTGTGCTGGAGGAGTTGAAAATTAATGTTTTCCATCAGATCTGGAAAGATTCCAGTCATAATTTCTTCAAATAAATTTTATGTCTTTTTCTCTCTCTCCTCTTCTGGATTTTTCATTGTTTACATGGGTATATGTTAATGGTACTCCATGCTTCATTAAGACTCTGTTCATTTCCCTTTATTTTTTATTTCTATTCTATTGATTAAGTAATCTCTATTGATTGATCCTAATGTATGTTTTGTTTTGTTCTTATGGCAGCTCAACCCTTTTGTTGAGCCCTTATAGAGATGTTTTTGTTTAAATTATTGTATTTTGCTAATTGGAGAAGGAAATAGCAACTCCCTCCAGTATTCTTGCCTGAAAAATTCCATGTACAGAGGAGCCTGGTGGGCTACAGTTCAAGGGTTGTGAAAGAGGTGAATATGACTTAGTGGCTAAACAACAACAATTTTCAAAATAGACTGCTTCAAACCATTGGTAAGCAAAGAAGACTCAGACTTTAATCTTCAGAATATCAGAGTTATGAAATATTCATAGTATGAAAGGACCTGAGAGATTATTTAGGACAATATCCCCATTTTATATATAAGAGAAATAAGAAAATAAAGATAGGAAATAAAATACAATGATTTCTTTATCTAAGAATGAGAAATTTCAGAGACTACACTTATATTCATCAGTCATAAATAAAATGAGATGACCATTTCAACATATATACACTAGGGGCTATGGCACATACACAAATTATTAGCATAAAAGTAGAAAGTGATTTATGAAATAAGACAACAATAATATTAAAATACACTTCGCGTTACACTTACTTCATCTATTTATTCATTTAGCAAAAACTTTCGGAACACCTACTATGTATTTGTAACTTACAACAAATAACAGCTAATATTTGAGCTTTTACTAATCTTTTGAATACTGTTTTAAGCACTCTGTACCCTCTAACATATAACAGGTACTCTTATAATCTCAGTTTAGATGGGAGAACCAAACTACCAAGAGGTTAATAGTAACAGCATCATGTAGCACTAATTTAGCAGGTACAGCTATAAGTTGGATTCCCTGGTGGCTCAGTGGCAAGAATCCACTTGCCACTGTAAGAGACTCAGGTTCAACCCCTAGGTCAGGAAGACCCCCTGGAGAAGGAAATGGCAACCCACTCCAGTAGTCTTGCCTGGGAAATCCAATGGAGAGGAGGCTGGCCGACTGCAGTTCATAGGGTCACAAGAGACAGATTCAACTTAGCAACTAAACAAGAACAGCTGTTATAAGTATTCATTTAGTCTTCATAATAAAGTTCTGAGGTAAGTCTTGCCATTTTGTTATTATTCTTGTTTGCATTTAACAGATGAGGAAATAAATCACAGATAAATTACATAATCTGTATAAGAGCAGCCATGAAATTAAAAGACGCTTGCTCCTTAGAAGGAAAGCTATGACAAATTTAGAGGGCATATTAAAAAGCAGACACATCATTTGGCCAGCAAAGGTCCATATGAGTCAATGTTATGGTTTTTCCAGTAGTCATGTATGGATGTGAGAGTTAGACCATAAAGAAGGCTGGGTGCCAAAGAACTGATGCTTTTGAATTGTGGTGCTGGAGAAGACTCCTGAGAGTCCTTTGGACTGCAAGGAGATCAAACCAGTCAATCCTAAAGGAAATCAACCCTGAATATTTGTTGGAAGAACTGATGCTGAAGCTGAAGCATCAATAGTTTGGCCATCTGATGCAAAGACTCAATTCATTGGAAAAGACGCCGATGCTGGGAAAGATTGAATGCAAAAGGAAAAGGGGGTGGTAGAGGATGAAATGGTTAGATAGCATCACTGCCGCAATGAACATGAGTTTGAGCAAACTCTGGTGATAGTAAAGGACAGGGAAGTCTGGTGTTTTGCAGTCTGTAGGATCACAAAGAGTCGGAAATGACTTAACGACTGAACAACAATACAACAATAAGGGCTGACATGCAGGAAGTAGCAGAGTTGCCATTTGAACCCCAGAATCTGGCTTCCTAAGTTTACCATGTAAAATCATTATACACCCATGCTTCTGCTCTTAACAGCTATGTTATGACATACCTTGGACAATGGCTATCTGTCTGGGAAGTGACACCACAGACCTTAAGACTACTAAATTATTTTCCCAAGCTGCTGTAAAAATGTACCCTGAAACTCTGTTTAAAATAACAGATATTTGTTGTCTCCCAGTGCTGGAGGGCAGAATTCTGAAATTAAGGTTTCAGCAGGGCAATGATGCCTCTGAAGCCTCGAGGAGAAGATCCTCTCTTTCTTCTTTCTTTCTGTTAGCCCCAAGCATTCTTTGTCTTGTGGTAGCATAGCTCCAATCTGTTTCCATTTTCATGTTGCTATTACCCACTTTATTGCCAAATTCACACTTAAATTGAAGAATGTAGGGAAAACCACTAGACCATTAAGATGTGACCTAAATCGAATCTCTTATGATTATACAGTGGAAGTGAGAAATCAATTTAAGGGACTAGATCTGATAGACAGAGTGCCTGATGAACCAAGGATGGAGGTTCATGACATTGTACAGGAGACAGGGATCAAGACCATCCCCATGGAAAAGAAATGCAAAAAAGCAAAATGGCTGTCTGAGGAGGCCTTACAAATAGCTGTGAAAAGAAGAGATGCAAAAAGCAAAGGAGAAAAGGAAAAATATAAGCATCTGAATGCAGAGTTCCAAAGAATAGCAAGGAGATAAGGAAGCCTTCCTCAGCAATCAATGCAAAGATAGAGGAAAACAACAGAATGAGAAAGACTAGAGATCTCTTCAAGAAAATTAGAGATACCAAGGGAACATTTCATGCAAAGATGGGCTCGATAAAGGACAGAAATGGTATGGACCTAAAAGAAGCAGAAGATATTAAGAAGAGGTGGCAAGAATACACAGAAGAACTGTACAAAAAAGATCTTCATGACCCAGATAATCATGATGGTGTGATCACTCACCTAGAGCCAGACATCCTGGAATGTGACGTCAAGTGGGCATTAGAAAGCATCACACGAACAAAGCTAGTGGAGGTGATGGAATGCCAGTTGAGCTGTTTCAAATCCTGAAAGATGATGCTGTGAAAGTGCTGCACTCAATATGCCAGCAAATTTGGAAAACTCAGCAGTGGTCACAAGACTGGAAAAGGTCAGTTTTCATTTCAATCCCAGAGAAAGGTAATGCCAAAGAATGCTCAAACTAATGCACAGTTGCACTCATCTCACAGGCTAGTAAAGTAATGCTCAAAATTCTCCAAGCCAGGCTTCAGCAATACAAGAACCGTGAACTTCCAGATGTTCAAGCTGATTTTAGAAAAGGCAGAGGAACCAGAGATCAAATTGCCAACATCTGCTGGATCATCAAAAAAGCAAGAGAGTTCCAGAAAAATATCTATTTCTGCTTTATTGACTATGCCAAAGCCTTTGACACTATGGATCACAATACACTGTGGAAAATCCTGAAAGAGATGGGAATACCAGACCACCTGACCTGCCTCCTGAGAAATCTGTATGCAGGTCAGGAAGCAACAGTTAGAACTGGACATGGAACAACAGACTGGTTGCAAATAGGAAAAGGAGTCCGTCAAGGCTGTATATTGTCACCCTGCTTATTTAACTTCTATGCAGAGTACATCATGAGAAACGCTGGACTGGAAGAAACACAAGCTGGAATCAAGATTGCCAGGAGAAATATCAATAACCTCAGATATGCATGTGACACCACCCTTATGGCAGAAAGTGAAGAGGAACTAAAAAGCCTCTTGATGAAAGTGAAAGAGGAGAGTGAAAAGGTTGGCTTAAAGCTCATCATTCAGAAAACAAAGATCATGGCATCTGGTCCCACCACTTCATGGGAAATAGATGGGGAAACATTGGAAACAGTGTCAGATTTTATTTTGGGGGGCTCCAAAATCACTGTAGATAGTGATTGCAGCCATGAAATTAAAAGATGCTTATTCCTTGGAAGGAAAGTTATGACCAACCTAGATAGCTTATTCAAAAGCAGAGACATTACTTTGCCAACAAAAGTCTGTCTAGTCAAGGCTATGGTTTTTCCAGTGGTCTTGTATGGATGTGAGAGCTGAACTGTGAAGAAAGCTGAGCACCGAAGAATTGATGCTTTGGAACTGTGGTGTTGGAGAAGACTCTTGAGAGTCCTTTGGACTGCAAGGAGATGCAACCAGTCCATTCTAAAGGAGATCAGGCCTGGGTGTTCATTGGAAGGACTGATGCTGAAGCTGAAACTCCAATACTTTGGGAACCTCATGCTAAGAGTTGACTCATTGGAAAAGACTCTGGTGCTGGGAGGCATTGGGGGCAGGAGCAGAAGGGGATGACAGAAGATGAGATGGCTGGATGGCATCACTGACTCGATGGACATGAGTTTGAGTGAACTCCAGGAGTTGGTGATGGACAGGGAGGCCTGGTGTGCTGTGACTCATGGGGTCGCAGAGTCGACACGACTGAGCGACTGAACTGAACTGAACTGAGCTGATTACCCTTCTGTGTGTCTTTCTCCTTCTTTGTATAAAGATACCAAGCAAATCAATCAGACTGAGATAGGAGCCCAGGCTATTCCAGTATGGCCTCACCTAGAGTGAAAAGTGAAGGTCACTCATTCATGTCCAACTCTTTGTGACCCCATGGACTATGCAGTCCATGGAATTCTCCAGGCCAGTATACTGAAGCAGGTACCCTTTCCCTTCTCCAGGGGATCTTCCCAACCCAGAAATCGAACTCAGCCAGATACATTTGCAACAACCCAATTTCCAAAGGAGACATTCTGAGGTATTGAGGACTAGGACTTCAACATAGCTTTGTGGGGACACCGCTCAAACCATGTTTTTCAGTCTTGGTGACCCCATGGACTGCAGCATGCCAGGCTTCCCTGTCCTTCACTGTCTCCTGGAGCTTGCGCAAACTCATGTCCATGGAGTTAGTGATGCTATCTAACCATCTTATCCTCTATCACCCTGTTTTCCTGTACTCAATTTTTCCCAGCACCAGGGTCTTTTCCAATGGTCCGGCTCTTTGCATCAGGTGGCTAAACTATTCAACCCATAACCACTGCAAAATCAGAATCTCCCTCTGGTGAAGTAAACAAAAGTACACACACACACACATACATATGCATACAATTAAGCTGTTTGAGAAATTTGATAGGGTTCCATTTGCCCTACTTTCCATCATTTTGTGTTTTTATTGTAGTAAGTGCACTTAACATTATGTCTACTCTCTTAACAAATTTTAAAATGCACAATAACCTATTGTTAATTCTAGGCAATATGTTTGTACAGTAGATCTCTGAAACTTACTCATCTTGCATAACTGAAAGTTCATACCCATAAAATCAAGAAATTAATACTTTTAAAAGCTGAAAAAAATAATTGATTCATTCCCTATCCTTTAGTTTTGATTTGTCACATGTACAAATCTAAAGAAAGGAAAACTGTAATTTATATGCATTTCACATATTTATCATTATTTATGCTTCTAAAGAATCTTTATAGATACCAAATTTATGGCTTTCTTAGTTTATTGCTGTATGTTTTATGGGTCTTTTAATTTATATTATTATTAGATATTTAGGGATTTTTCACTTATTTCAACCAAGATATTAAAGTATGATTAATATTTTCCAAAATATATATTTTTAAAATTTATGCTTAGGATATATTTTTAGGAGTAAGGTTTAATAAATAAGTTCATTTTGTAAACTAATGAAATAGTTTACTATTTATATTTACTAGTATACTATTGTACCATTTTGTATAGTCAGGAGCAAAAGACATTTTCACCTCTTCCAACTTGGATATAAACTTCTCAAAAGAAATGGAAACATATGTTCACACAAAAACTAGTGCAGAAAAGTTTATAGCAGCATTATTCATAATAGCCAAAAGTCAAAAGACTCCAAATGATGATAAACTGTGAATAGACAAAGAAGATGTGGCATATCCATGGACTGGAATATATTTTGGCTATAAAAAGGAGTGAAGCACTGGTACAGGCTATAACATGGGAAATTTGAAAATATTATGCCAAGTGAAAAAGCCACACACAAAGAGGCACAACTGTACGATTTATTTCATGTGAAATATCCAGAAGATGCAAATCCAGAGACACAAAGAGATTAGTGGTTGCTTAATTAAATTAACTAAACCCCATTTCAATTAACTGAGTTTAATTGAAGGGATGGCCAAGAGGGTTTAAAATTAGATGGTGTCGAGGTTGAACAACTCTGTAAATACAAAAAAGCTATTGAATACCCTCAATGCAAATGGTATCATATTCAATTATGTCCCAATAAAACTGTTAAGAAAACAATATATGGCAAATTATATGAGAGTACAGACAGTACCAATTCTGCCAAAGACACCAAATCAGTAGGCAGAAAGTTAATGTAAGCTGAGAAAGGATTTTAATGTGTGCTTGCTCCCCTGTTAAGAAAGAAGATGAAAATAGGAATGCTTGTAATAAGAAATGGTGGTGTTTATTCCACACTAAGTGCCGAATCTTCTCAAAAAAGTCCTTGTGCGGTACAAAAGACACATGAAGACTGTAAACTCTTGGAGATGTCCTCCTAACCCCAGGATTCCAGCACCTTCATCAGGACCTTCGTCTACATAGTAGATACCTAAGTGATCTGAGATTGGTATTGCTTTTCCAGTCTTATACCTAGCACTAAAAAAAACAATGAAAAAAATAAAGCTATAAATTGTTAGATAGTAAAGAATCCACTTATAGGTTAATTGAAAAGTATAGTTTTAGTTCTTTATTCTTATTATTGATAAGAAATCAGGAAAATGCTAGTCTCCCATAAGAAGTCAGATCTTCCTACCAAAAAGCACAAGGTGCTTAAAGGGAAATCCTCTTATAAGTGCCCAAAAAGACAAAAAAAAAAAATTAAATTGCATCCCCAGCTATCGCAGATTGATCTCTTAGTGGCTCCGTTTGTGAGGTCTCACTGAGAAAATGAGAACGGCACCAAGTGAGGTAACTGGTCCCACTTAGTCTTGGAAACTGAGAAAGAAATTAAAGAAGAAATCAGTGTTGGAGTTCCAGCTGGGTTTATAAATGAGGAAAAGTATTTCAATATGCTCCTCCAGTAGCACTGGCTGACCCTAGAGCACTGCCTTAACTTATTAATAGCAGTTCCTGAACCGTGTTTTTTAATGTAAGTTACTGTGCAGAAACTTTCCACCACCTTTTAAATGGCTTCAAGAGGCTTCGTTATAACCTGAGAGGAATTTAAGAGAAAGGAGAGAGAGCTAGCAGAGAAAGAGTGTTGGATGAGATGGACATCGGGGAAAGTAAATGGACAGACTGTTGGAGGAGGTCACAAAGAGACCCAAATAGAAAGAAATGCAAACCTTAATACCAAGAAAGCAACAAAGAGACAAAACTACAAGCAAAGACAAAGTAGTGCTGGGGAGAGAAAGGGATGATGAGTAGAAAAAAAAATTCTTTTTAAATCAGAGCACGTTATTCTTTCTTCAGACATACTAGGTTTCTAAAGCCACTAATGTGACTTGCCTCATATGCTGAGGACTGAATGATCATTATATCCTGAAGGGCCTCTGAGAAGTATGGCCAGTAGATAACTCTGAAAGAGGGGGGAGGGCTGATTTTCAATTTGGAAAAAGATTTCCAGGAAGCAGACTGTTGTCCAGGATACAATATCTCACAAAAGCACACTTATTTAGAGCTGATCTCAAAGAGAAATGTTTGTGGGAAATGGTTTGAGGATGGTAGAAAAAATAAAGGCCATTTTAAAGACCTGTTAAAAATGGTAGGAGTTGAACAGGTAAAAGGGATAGAGGAGAACAGTTAAGC
This sequence comes from Oryx dammah, assembly GCF_014754425.2. Lineage (NCBI taxonomy): Eukaryota > Metazoa > Chordata > Mammalia > Artiodactyla > Bovidae > Oryx > Oryx dammah. The sequence continues at coordinate 64,817,019 of NW_024070185.1, read as the reverse complement.
GGTGTTAATGCATGAAGGAAGAGAATAGAGTTGAAGTGAACATAGTCACAGAGCAATGATGAAACGTCAAATGGAGTGAAGGGCACAAGCTAGGGAATAAAATGTAACATTTGGATCAGTTGCAGAGGCTTCTTGATGTCAATTTTTGCTATCAGTGTATGTGTCAATTTTGTATGTAAAAATATTACATGAAATATCTTAGGAAAAATACTTAAAGACAGCTCCAGGTACATTTTACATACTCAAAATATGGTTGCAAAATTTTTCATATATTGGGATATTTTGAAATTTAGATAAGCCAAGACAAAATAATCAGATAATATTGCATTTTAACAAGTGAGATTATTATCAAAATTCATAAGAACATCTTTCAGTTGATGTATAGAATATACATGGAGAGATTGTCCTCAAGATGTAGGACTTCCCTCACTCAGATTAAGTAAATCAATGCAGCTATTATTAAATATGTATGTTGCTCAACACTTCCCAGATGTTATTTCCCTTGGTTGACATAAACTTTTTGAAGTAAATAGGACAAGAATCAGGATTTCCTTTGAATATTTAAAGAAAGTAATTTACAGAGAAGTTATGCTTATTTAAGGTGATACATTTAATAAATGACAAAAAATGATAAGACAGATTGTTTCATAATTTTTGTTTGTTCAGATTTAGTGTTTTGTCTTTTCTAGATTTAACATAGCACTCTCTTATTAAATCCTGGTACAACTTGTTTCTATAACAAAAAATGATGAAATATGCCAGGGTCCAGCCCTGGTGGATCCAGGGAATTCGAAGCGTGGATGGCGTTGGCGAGGAGAACTTATTTATTTATTAATATAAGATTAGATTAGGAAGAAATAGTGTAGTAGGAAAATTAAGTGGAGAAAGAGGGCTGAATAACTTGGATTACGTGGAAGACCAATAAAATTTCAGACAAGGAACTTGCACCATCTACGTTGGGCCACCGGCGCTCGCTTGAATATCTAAAGGTGCCTCACCTTAGGCTCCCTTTCGCGCGGGTCTTAACAGCCAGGGCAAGTAAGCAGACTTGGCAAGCCTCCGCGCCCCAGATGGGAATTCAGCCTGAAATTAAAGTAAAGAGGAAAAGGAGAGAGAGGGAGAAAAAGAGAGAGAGACAAAGGGGAAACCAGTCCAGTGACTGGCTCCGGCCCCTATTGTCTAGAAAGGCCTTTTATACCTTTTTTTGATTGTACATAGAGATCAATGGGTCATACAAAATTATGCAGTGTCAGCAGTCCAGACTCTTATCAAAACCAGGCTTTTCTCTCTGCATACCTAATTGTATACACAAGTCTTAGATGATTTACATCATCTTCTGGCCAAAAAGGGCCAATTAACATTTTACAGCCTTTTTTCTGATAAGGGTTTGTCAACCAGAAGACTTATTTGTGTTGATCTTCCCAAGGTTTGGTGCCACTCTCAGAAAGCACTAAAGTTACATTCTTACATAGCAAAGATACAGCAACTTATAACGAGTAAAGTGATTTACAACAAAAGAGAAGCAAATAACTCAAAAGTCTAGTGTTGCTAACATCAGAACCACCATTTATCCTTTTCCATATCCCGTTCACATTGATCAACATCCTCCCAGGTGCCTAAAAGATAAAGAATATGGAGATCTGGCAGCAGTCATTGAGTCAACAGTGAAAACCCTCTACCAATATAAGTTTTAACACTTTAGAAAAGGCTCTGTATCTATAAGATGCTTTTAAGCTTTGTGCCTCTCATGGTTGGGGGGCTGTAAGCAATTCACAAGCTGTAAGAAGTCTGGGGAACCTGTTAGGCAAGCTAGAGAGCTATCAGAGGGGGTTTAACTGAAACATCCCTTTCAAATGCAGAAGACTAAAGCCCTGAGTTGACTTTTTTCCAGAGAATATCAGAAAAGTGGAAAAGCAGAGTACAAAAGCCAGCAGATTTGTTGGGGTACATGGTCAGGAAATTCCAGGAGGACCCCTGAAGTCTGATCACGACCTTGCATATGTCAGCTTCCTTCCTCATGACCTTGTCACGGGCGGGATTCCTCACGCTGGCTCCCGGCATCAATGTCTCTATATATATGATTAAAAGTCTTAAAATCCAAGTATTCTGGGCTTTACTGGTGGCTTAGAAGGTAAAGAATCTGCCTGTAATGCTGGAGACCCAGGTTCAATCCCTGGATTGAGAAGATCCCCTGGAGGAGGAAATGGCAATCCCCTCCAGAATTCTTGCCTGGAGAATTCCATGGACAGAGGAATCTGGGGGGCTACAGTCCATGTGGTCACAAAGAATTGTACATCACTGTGTGACTTATACTTTCACATTCTGTTCATAGGTAATGTCAGTTTGAATAAAGGAATGTTACTTTTTCCAGTAAAATTCCCAGTCCGATTGTGGATCACTCCGTTTATGTTGAAAACAATGATAGAGAATTAAGCAGAGGCCATTTCATTATCTGGTTCTAAAACTGTCAAAATTAAACTGAAAGCAAATAACTAGGGTTTTATTTCACAAGCAAGGCCTTTCCAAAAAATAAGGCAAAAAAATTTTTTTTAATCTATGATTCTCCTAGGGCCCAATATGTGTGAATTCTCATTTTTAATTAATACTCTCACAAAGTAAATTATTGCTTGAAGTGTAAACAACAGGAAGAAATAAGTAGATTATTACAGTATACATTACTTCACTTTGTATCATGTGCAGTGTGTGAGGATTACGGAATTACTCGATCATTTCTAAATCCTCATTCTCACATTCTTTGCACTGGCAAAAATTGCTACAAACAAAATCTAGTTGAAAGCAAACAAAAAGAGAAGATAAAAAGGAAGACTTTTATTGCTACTTGTTGAAGCATTTAGAAATGACAAATATGTATGTGAGGTTTTTTTTTATATGTAATAGGTTTGGCCCATAAAAAAGATAAGACGTTTTGTCAGATCACCTGTCAATAAACTGTCAGTGTCAGATAGGAGTACATTTCAGTGATGTGTTCACTGAATAGAAATCACATTTGTCTACTGCCCATTAAAAAAAAGAAAAAAAAACTTGTTTCTTTAGAAGGAATTACACCATGAAAATTGGTTTAAATGATTTTTAGCTTAACAGCACTTGAATCAACATTTCTTAAAGACTGTAAAGATGAAAATGAACAAAGGATGAGTCTAAATTTTTTAGTGCTGTTGAGAAAATAAAATATTAAAAAAGGGGCAAATGATCTACCAGCCAAGCTGAACATTGTCATAAATTGTGTATTACTGAGACCATTCAACAATCATGATGCCCATGTGCATATTAGCTATTGCTATTGCTGCATATAAATTGTCCCAAAACATACACAGCAGCTTAAAAAAACAAATGCATAATGGCTCACATAGTCTCTGAGGTTAGGAATCTAGGAGTGGCTTCACCAGGTGTTTCTAGCTCAGGGTCTCTCATGAGACTGCAGTTGAGATGTTTGAAAGGGCTGCAATAACCTAAAAACCTGATGAAAGCTGAAGAAGTCAGTTCCAAGGTCTTTCCCTTACCCATAGGCTGCAGCCTTCTTTTCCTCCCTTCTTCATATGGATTTTTGATATGGTAGCTAAGTTCTACTGCAAGGCTTGAATGTACTTTTTAATACCTTTGAGTAACTGATAAGTAACTGGTACTGATATTAAAATGAAATATTTAATGAGGAATCATTAGCTGTTTAGGTCATTTCTAAGAAGCTTGACTATTAACATAATTGTACATTCACATACTTTTCCTTTCTAATTTATATGCTCCAGAAAAGCTGTATCTTTTATACATGTTAATAAATGTATTCGTTTTTGCCACTTTAAGAAGTTGTATGAAGGATGTTTAAGGTTTTACACAGTTGTTATAAATACTGAAAAGTACCTCAGTATTTTTTAAAGTATCTCTTAAAATGCAGAGTTCACAGTTTTCTACACTATTATAAAATATAAATTAATTACTTTGGTTAAAATTGGTAATATAAGTGGTCTGGGACTGAAATTGAGAAATTATAAAATTTCATGTATTGGTTCATTTAAAAATAGCAACAATGCTGGGCATACACACCGAGGAAACCAGAACTGAAAGAGACATGTGTACCCCAATGTTCATCGCAGCACTGTTTAGAATAACCAGGACATGGAAGCAACCTAGATGTCCATCAGCAGATGAATGGATAAGAAAGCTGTGGCACATATACACAATGGGGTATTACTCAGCCATTAAAAAGAATACATTTGAATCAGTTCTAATGAGGTGGATGAAACTGGAGCCTATTATACAGAGTGAAGTAAGCCAGAAAGAAAAACACCAATATAGTATAGTAACGCATATATATGGAATTTAGAAAGATGGTAATGATAACCCTGTATGTGAGACAGCAAAAGAGACACAGATGTATAGAACAGTCTTTTGGACTCTGTGGGAGAGGGAGAGGATGGGATGATTTGGGAGAATGGCATTGAAACATGTATAATATCATATATGAAACGCATCGCCAGTCCAGGTTCGATGCAGGATACTGGATGCTTGGGGCTGGTGCACTGAGACGACCCAGAGGGATGGTACGGGGAAGGAAGTGGGTGGGGGGTTCAGGATGGGGAACACATGTATACCTGTGGCGGATTCATGTTGATGTATGGCAAAACCAATACAATATTGTAAAGTAATTAATCTCCAATTAAAATAAACAAATTTATATTTAAAAATAAAAATAGCAACAATGAACACATTTTATGTTAATAATATCTTGGTATTACCATGAAATTAATTCTGATCTCACAGGACACCTCAGGCTTCCCTGGTGACTCAGTGGTAAATAATCCGCCTGCAATGAAGGAGATACAAGAGACACAGTTTCAATCCCTGGGTTGGGAAGTTCCTCTGGAGAAGGAAATGGCAACCCTCTCCAGTAATCTTGCCTGGAGAATCCCATGGACAGAGGAGACTGGCAGGCTACAGTTGCAAAGAGTCAGACACAACTGAGCAACTGAGCACAAGCACACACAGGACTGTTGATATCAGACATTAAGTATCGGTGATTTGGGGAGCAGGAAAGAGCATAATTAAAGATAAAATTTGGAAAGTAAATTTATTTGCATTGGCTTATTTACTGTAGTTTGAAGAATCATGAAATGTGTTAACATTTAGCCGAGTGTGTTGAATTGTGATATTGTTTACTGCTTTGCCTACAATATGAGTGGTGCACTAATTTTCTATGGGCGCCATAGTAAATTACCACAAACTTTTTAATCAGTTCAGTTCAGTCACTAAATCATGTCCAACCCTTTGCAACCCCATGGACTGCAGCACACTAGGCTTCCAGCTTTCAAAATGGATATGTGGGCAAAAGATTTTTTAGATTATTTATTTATTTATTTATTGGGCTACCCTGAGTCTTAATGTGGCACATGGGAGCTTTGATCTTCATTGCGATATGCAAGATCTTTAGCTGCAGCATGCAGACTCTTAGTTGGGGCTTGTGGGTTCTGGTTTCCCCACCAGGGATCGAACCCAAGCTTCCTGCATTGGAAGCATGGACTCTTAGCCACTGGACCACCAAGGAAGTCCCACAGACTTGTAATCTCGAGGTAATAAACACTCATTTACTATCTCACAGTTCTGTAAAATCAGAAGTCCAGGTACAGCATGGCTTATCTAGTTGTTGTCTTAGATTCTTACAGGCCAGTCAAGGTGTCGGCAGGGCTGCCTTCTGTTCCAGAGAACCTGAGAAAGAATCAACTTTTAAGCTTATTATTGATGGGTTATTGGTTCAAATCAGTTCCTCACAGCTGTAGAACTGAGTTCTGTTTCCTTCCTGGAAGTGAACTGAAAGTTTTTCAAAGCCAGCAATGACTGGTCAGCATCCCTTTTTCCTTCTCTCTGCCTCCATTTTTACCTCATTTCTTCTTTTCTTTCCTCCTCTCTTTTTCAGGGCTTGTGGGACTACACTGACATTCCCCAGATAATCCAGAAAAAAACCTCCTTTTTTAGCATCAGCTGATTAGTAGCCTTAAATACATCTGAAAAGTCCCTTTATAGCAGTACCTAGATTAGTATTTGACTGAGTCACCAGGGACAGGAACAAAAAAAAAAAAAAAATAGAATTCCACCTACTACAAAGGATTATTTTAGTTTCTTATATAAGCTCTCTAGAGAGCAAACACTCTGTGATATACTAAAATAATTTTTTATGCTTTATATTATCATTATTATTCCTTTTTATTATTTAAGAAAACAATGTTTCTTCACCTATGAAATACCTAAGGGTCTTTTTAAAACAATCATATTACCTTCTTTGTTTACTTACAGATATTTATTGTCATTTTGATTAAATATATAACCAGATTTTCTTCCCTTAGGCACCCATGATTCTGATTTGGAAAGTAAGTTTCCAAATTTCCTTTGATAATATCTTTTTTTTTTTAACTATCAGGTTCATAAAATCCGATCCTAATATAATAAAAAAAGAATGAAAAATTTTAGGGTATCTTTTGCACCTAAAACTCAGAGATTCTCCAGAAGATACCTGATAATTTACAGAGATTTGTTGCTTCATCTTTTAAAGAGAGGAGTGCTAAGAGTAATTAGTTTTTGTGTTTTGGCCTTGCAGCATGTGAGATTTTTGTTTTCTGACCAGGGATTTAACCTGAGTCCCCTGCAGTGGAAACACGGAGTCTTAACTACTGGACAGCTAAGGAAGTCCCTAGTGTTTTGTTTTGTTTTGTTTTTAACTTATCAGTATTGATGCATTTTGTGGGAAGAGCTGTCAAATCAGCAGAAATTCTCAGTCATATCCAAGTTAAATTTGTTTCAGTCAAATGTCTTTTAACTTAACTATTTTAGAAAGTATATACTTCATAAGAAGTGCTTAGGAGTTTGTTAATGCCCTCACTTTCCACATGTTATAACATCAGGAGAAACACTAAAATGCTATGAAATAGCTCCATTGAGTTTCCCTTTATTTTTGGAGGCCTGGTGGTGCTTTCCATTATATTAGGCAAATGGCAGTGTAGAATTAATATCGTTAGTCATAATTTAAATTATTCTATAAAATGCTTACTTGACTACACCTTTATTTTTCATTTTGATTCTAGCATCTTAGAGCAGCAGCTCTAAGATGGGTATGTACATCAGATTTACCTATGGAATTTTATAATTATACAGATATCTAGGCCTTACCCCAAATTCACTGCATCTCTTTATTTGATATTATTGGTTTATCTGTGGTGTAGTATGTATATAACATCTCACAATTATTATATGTTACTTGTCAAGATACTTCCCTTATAGATTATGTTCATTCATTTTTATATATGAGCTGTATCCTTCTATATCTTTTTTGAAAATATGCTTAATTAGTGTGCTTATTTAAAAGCAGAGACATTACTTGGCCAACAAAGTCCGTCTAGTCAAGGCTATGGTTTTTTCAGTAGTCATGTATGGATGTGAGAGTTGGACTGTGAAGAAAGCTGAGCATCGAAGAATTGATGCTTTTGAACTATGTTGGAGAAGACTCTTGAGAGTCCCTTGGACTGCAAGGAGATCCAACCAGTCTATTCTAAAGGAGATCAGTCCTGGCTGTTCTTTGGAAGGAATGATGCTAAAGCTGAAACTCCAGTACTTTGGCCACCTCATGCGAAGAGTTGACTCACTGGAAAAGACTCTGATGCTGGGAGAGATTGGGGGCAGGAGGAGAAGGGGACGACAGAGGATGAGATGGCTGGATGGCATCACCGACTCGATGGACGTGAGTTCGAGTGAACTCCGGGAGTTGGTGATGGACAGGGAGGCCTGGTGTGCTGCCATTCATGGGGTTGCATAGAGTCAGACATGACTGAGCGACTGAACTGAACTGAACTGATAGGTATTTTGTTTTAATCTTTTCCTTCCATCTAACTTTATTATATTTCGCATGCCCCAGAAACAGCCAAATTTCATGTCAGTTGATTATTCTTTTTTTTTTTTTTTAGTTTTCTTTTTTTTTCTTTTTTATTTTTTATTTTACTTTACAATTCTGTATTGGTTTTGCCATACATTGACATGAATCCACCACGGGTGTACATGCATTCCCAAACATGAACCCCCCTCCCACCTCCCTCCCCACAACATCTCTCTGGGTCATCCCTGTGTACCAGCCCCAAGCGTGATTATTCTTGATATGAACTCTTATCAGAATCCTCACATTTGAAAATTATGGGTAATAAACTAATTATAATCATTTTAAGTCTCTGTCATCTACAGATTCATAACAACGTATAACAATTTAGTAGAATCTGCTTTTGTAAATTGTAATGAAACACTTTAAATGTTATAATATTATTCTTACTGATTCTTCCCCCAAAACATGGAAATCTCACAATTCAGGAATTTCTATTTAGTCTTCTTATTTTGCATGACAGTATAACAATTTGCATCAAAACATGGAAACCTCACAATTCAGAAACTTCTATTAAATCTTATTTTATATAGAGGTGTAAGATTTATATAAGTTCAATAAGTTGTCCTCCTTTTTAGCAGAATATAATTGGAAAAATTGATTATGCAATCAAAACCTTGCCCAGAATGTCATATTTGAGAATAAAGGCTGGTTTAATCAGGTATGACTAGCAACTTTTAAGGAACTAAAGTTGACTCTAAGGAACTAATGCTTTCAAAGATTTCTTGGGAAAGTTGACTTGATACCTGACTTACAGGGTTCAGCTTACAAGTTAGGAAGGAGGATCCCTACTTGACAGGTAAGGATTCTGTAAGGACAGGTAAGGGATGTTTGAGTATCCCCAAAAAAAGTTCACCCAAATTCATAGGTACTACAGGTGAATCTTGTTTTAATGGCTTATCTTTTTATATTTACCTTAGAACAGTCAATAATGAGGCAAACATGTAGAAATCATATAGATGTTCTATAGATAAATTTCCAGCTTACCACAATGTGGTACCATAGTGACATAAAATCAAAACCAAAATCAGCAACAGAAACAAACCCCCTCAAATCTTTTACTTTGTGGAAGGGTAAAGTCCATGACCTAATACCTTAATTAGTAAACAAGGACTATTTCCGCGAAATGGGAAATATGTGACAAAAGTATAATACTAAAAACAATTTTTGATATAGGATTTTTAATATGAGCAAGATTCCATCTTCTAGTAAGATTCTTGATTGGTGCATTAAATCTTCTCTAAGGCAAATTATTGTGATGAGAAAATGCTGCCTTAATTCATTTACATAGTCATGAAATGAAATGGTCTTGAGAATGGACACTGAGAAGGGCCATGAGAACCCCCCCTTAAGTTTTAATTTCATCTTTATAAAATAAAGATAAGGTAGGACTCTGTACAAAATGCTGAGAGAATTAATGAGAAAGGCAGGTCAAGAATTTAACACAGATTAACACAGCACAGGAAAGGCATTACACTTTATCCCCCCCACACATAGTCATGCATGCATGCACGATCATTGCTTCAGTAGTGTCCATCTCTTTGCTTTGCAACCTTATGGACTGTAACCCACCAGGCTCCTCTGTCCATGGCATTCTCCAGGCAACAATACTGGAGTAGGTTGCCATACCCTCATCCAGGGCATCTTCCTGAACCAGGGATCAAACCTGCATCTCCCGCAAAACTTGCAAGCAGATTTTTTACTGCTAAGCCACTGAGGAAGCACTCCCCCCCCCCCAACACACACAATCTATTGCATTATGGTGGTGGCTGTCCTATACTTTTCCAGAAGTGATTTAAGAAAGTTAAAATACTACATTATTACTAAAATGACTGAGAAGAGCAAATGATACTCATACAACACATGTATAATCAAAGCCAAGTGTTGCGGAATCTTATTTGGCTCATTCCAAGGCAAAAATCAAACTTAAATTGAAGAAAGTAGGAAAAACCACTAGACCATTCAGGTATGGCCTAAATCAAATCCCTTCCAATTATACAGTGGAAGTGACAAGTAGATTCAAGGGAGTAGATCTGATAGACAGAGTGCCTGAAGAACTATAGATGGAGGTTCCTGACATTGTACAAGAGGCAGTGAACAAGAGCATCCCCAAGAAAAAGAAATGCAAAAAGGCAAAATGGTTGTCTGAGGAGGCCTTACAAATAGCTGAGAAAAGAACAGAAGCAAAAGGCAAAGCAGGAAAGGAAAGGTATATCCATCTGAATGCAGAGTTTCAAAGAAAAACAATGCCTTCCTCAGTGATCAATGCAAAGAAATAGAGGAATACAACAGAATGGGAAAGACTAGAGCTCTCTTCGAGAAAATTAGAGATACCAAGGGAACATTTCATGCAAAGATGGGCTCGATAAAAGACAGAAATGCTATGGACCTAACAGAAGCAGAAGATATTAAGAAGAGGTGGCAAGAATACACAGAACTATACAAAAATAAAAATCTCTTCAACTCAGATAATCACAACGGTGTGATTACTCACCTAGAGCCAGACATTCTGGAATACGAAATGAAGTGGGCCTTAAGAAGCATCACTATGAACAAAGCTAGTGGAGGTGATGGAATTGCACTTGAGCTATTTCAAATCCTGAAAGATGATGCTATGAAAGTGCTGCACTCAATATGCAAGCAAATTTGGAAAACTCAGCGGTGGCCACAGGACTGGAAAAGGTCAGTTTTCATTCCAATCCCAAAGAAAGGCAATGCCAAAGAATGCTCAAACTACTGCACAATTTCACTCATCTCACATGCTAGCAAAGTAATGCTCAAAATTCTCCAAGCCAAGCTTCAGCAGTACATGAACCGTGAACTTCCAGATGTTCAAGCCGGATTTAGAAAAGGCAGAAGAACCCAAGATCAAACTGCCAACATCTGTTGGATCATCACAAAAGCAAGAGAGTTCCAGAAAAATATCTATTTCTGCTTTATTGACTATGCCAAAGCTTTTGACTGTATGGATCACAACACAATGTGGAAAATTCTGAAAGAGATGGGAATACCAGACCCCCGATCTGCCTCCTGAGAAATCTGTATGCATGTCAGGAAGCAACAGTTAGAACTGGACATGGAACAACAGACTGGTTCCAAATCAGGAAAAGAGTATGTCAAGGCTGTATATTATCATCCTGCTTATTTAACTTATATGCAGAGTACATCATGAGAAATGCTGTGTTGGATGAAGCATAAGCTGCAATTAAGATTGCCAGGAGAAATATCAATAACCTCAGATATGCAGATGACATCACCCTTGTGGCAGAAAGCAAAATAGCACTAAAGAGCCTCCTGATGAAAGTGAAAAGGGAGAGTGAAAACATTGTCTTAAAACTCAACATTCAGAAAATTAAGATCATGGCATCTGGTCCCATCACTGCATGGCAAATAGATGGGGAAGCAATGGAAACAGTGACAGACTTTATTTTGGGGGCTTTCAAAAATCACTGCAGATGATGACTGCAGCCAGAAATTAAACGACACTTGCTCCTTGGAAGAAAAGCTATGACCAACCTAGATAAGCATATTAAAAAGCAGAGGCATTACTTTGTCAAGAAAGGTCCATCTAGTCAAAGCTATTGTTTTCCCAGTAGTCATGTATGGATGTGACAGTTGGACTATAAAGAAAGCTGAGTGCCGAAGAATTGATGCTTTTGAATTGTGGTGTTGGAGAAGACTCTTGAGAGTCCCTTGGACTGCAAGGAGATCCAACCAGTTCATCCTAAAGGAAACCAATCCTGAATAGTCATTGGAAGAACTGATGCTGAAGCTGAAACTGCAATAATTTCGCCACCTGATATGAAGAACTGACTCCTTGGAAAAGACCCTGACTTGCTGGGAAAGATGAAGGCGGGAGGAGAAGGGGATGACAGAGGATGAGATGGTTGGATGCATCACCAAGTCATTGGACATAAGTTTGAGTAAACTCCGGGAGTTGGTGATGGTCAGGGAGGCCTGGTGTGCTGCAGTCTATGGGGTTGCAAAGAGTCAGACATGACTGAGTGGCTGAACTGAACTGAGCTGAAAGGTGGACAAACAAGAAATGGAGTATATTAAGTTTTTGGTTTGGGAACCACATTTGTCTTTCTTTGATTGCTCTCAAATTGGAAGCAGGGGCACAAAATAAGGAAGCTGACATTCACTGACCTAGCTCTGACTTCTCTGGCTGATGGTTGCATAAGTTATGGGTAGAGTTCTGTTGTCATATATGGTCTGTCCATGTCCATTTGCGAGTTCACTGTTTCACTGGGCGGCTAATTATATTGTTTGTAGAGCCTATTGTGTTTTCTAGTTGAAATTGCTACAGAAGCAGAGAAATTCTTTAAGAAACAAATGTTGGTTCCTAAGCAAAGACATTTGTGAGAAAAGAAAAATCAGATAAATAATAGACCTGTCTCAAAATATCACATTAGACCCCTTGGTAACATTATTGATTTAGATGGAAAGTTTTGCTTGCAAATGTTTATTGAAGTAATACAGACTGACTGTTGTTTGTTTTCAAAACTTGATCACATTATAGAATTTGCTCTCCTTGTATTAAGGAGACATCTGTTAGAGTTCTGGCTTGATCCCTCATTGGTTTAAACCTTGGAATTTAAATTTGTTGCAGTTGGTGTAAGATGGGAAAGCATATTCCACAAGGAGATATTGTGTAGACTCAAAGGCATATTCAATTCTGCAGAGTCCTGAGAGACAAGTGCCTTCAGATTGAGATACATTGCACCCCTAAATTGTATCTGCATCCCAGACATTCTTGATTGCCTTTCCTTCCAATTCAGTTGAGGCCTCCCTTCAGGAAAGTCAAACCTGTCTACTCTTCTCACCTTCTTTGAATTAGCCCACTTTCCTTTGGAAACTTTTTTCACTTTCTACCAGTTTCTCACCATCAACTTTTACACTTATTTAATTATTACTCTTCTAAAAACAAGTAAATACTCTTTTGGCTATATTTTCTTATAAACATCTTTCCTCTGCACCATGAAAGAATAGTCTCTGTTTATCCCCACGTATTTCTCCTTCACTTACTCTTCACTCTTTTCCAATCTAATTTTCATTCAGCCAACTATGGTTTTTCCAGTAGTTATGTACCAATGTGAGAGCTCAACCATAAGGAAGGCGGAGCACTGAAGAATGGATGCTTTCAAATTGTGATGCTGGAGAATACTCTTGAGAGTCACTTGGATAACAAGGAGATCAAACCAGTCAATCCTAAATGAAATCAACCCTGAATATTCATTGGAAGGACTGATGCTAAAGCTGAAACTGCAATACTTTGACCACCTGATGCAAAGAGTCAACCCATTGGAAAAGACCCTGATGCTGGGAAAGATTGAAGGCAGGAGGAGAAGGGGATGACAGAGGATGGGATGGGTGGATGGCATCACTGACTCAATGGACAAGAGTTTAAGTAAACTCTGGGAGATAGTGAAGGACAGGGAAGCCTTGCATGATGCAATTCATGGGGTAAAGGAGCATCAGACATGACTTGGCAGCTGAACAATAACAATAGCCCTAATATTGCTTTTTTCTGCAGAAAAAAAGTATAAAACATTTCCACCAGATTTTTTTTTCCTTTTTTTTTTCTGATTTATTGTATCTTTCTGCTTCCCTTTCTTTTCTCCTTCATGGTCTATCTTCAAATGCATAATACAACTTAATTCAGAGATCTGGATCTTGGTCCTCTTCCCATTGTACAGTAGTTATTCCTGAAAAGTATGGTTTGCCCTTGGACTTCAACTACTGAAATGTTGTTGACCCCATTAATTACATCTTTAGCTTGGAACTCTCTCCAAAGTATGTATTCTTTTTTAAAGAAATTTATTTACTGAAGTATAGTTAATTTATAAGGTTGTGTTAATTTCTACTGCATAACCGGAGAAGACAATGGCACCCCAATCCAGTACTCTTGCCTGGAAAACCCCATGGATGGAGGAGCCTGGTGGGCTGCAGTCCATGGGGTCGTGAAGAGTCGGAGACGACTGAGCGACTTCACTTTCACTTTTCACTTTCATGCATTGGAGAAGGAAATGGCAACCCACTCCAGTGTTCTTGCCTGGAGAATCCCAGGGACAGGGGAGCCTGGCGGGCTGCCGTCTGTGGGGTCGCACAGAGTCGGACACGACTGAAGCGACTTGGCAGCAGCAGCAGCAGCTACTGCATAACAAACTGATTCTGTCTTATATTGCATCTGCCAATCCCACACTTCAGTCCGTCTTTCCCCACTATCTCTTTCCCTGGGCAACCACCAGTCCATTCTTTATGTCTATGAGTCTGTTTCTGTTTCATAGATAAGTTCATTTATGTCATATTTGAGATTTTACACATAGGTGATATTTTGTAGAAATCAGTAATTGAGAAACCAAGCACCACACTCAGAGAGTTGTAGAACTCAGATCTGTTACACTGGTGGGCCCAGAGAAGTTAAAATTCCAAGCTCTGAGCCCTGAACAAAAGGGTTACAGAGTTTTTATAGACAGACTATAGTGGGCAACACTAGCTGCTAATAGGCTGGTTTAAACTAAGGGATTTCACATGTGGGAACAGCAGTCAAGATGGGGAGGGGAATTCCTGATCTTTACACAGACAGGCATGATTAAGCAGGTTTTCAGGGCCTGGGCAGTTGCAAACAGCCCGACAAGGGTGAGTGAGTTAAGCTCCAGTTCCTGTATTGTAAGTCCCCACTTTCTGAGACTACATGACCTACATGATCCAGACTTTGCAAGGAGCAAGCTGAGTTACAGAGGCAGAACAAGCAGGAGGTTATGTGAAATTTTAACTTTTCCTCTTCAATATCATGTAGTTTTTCTCTTTCTCATTTTGATTTACTTCACTTAGTATGATAATCTCTCGGTCCATCCATGTATGCATGTTCAGTTGCTAAGTCACGTCCAACTATTTGTGACCTCATAGACTGTAGCCTGCCAGACTTCTCTGTTCATGGGATTTCCCAGGCAAGAATACTGGAGTGGGTTGCTGTTTTCTCTTCCAGGGGATCTTCCCAATCCAGGGATCAAACCCAAGTCTTTTGCATTGGCAGGTGGATTCTTTACCAGTGAGCCACCTGATGGACCCATAGGTCCATCAACTAGCTACAATGGTATTATTTCATTCTTTTTAATGGATGAGTAGTATTCCATTGTATATATGTACCACATCTTCTTTATCTATCCATCCAAATGTCAATGGACATCTGCATTCCTTCCATATCTTGGCTATTGTAAATAGTGCTGCAAGGATCAAGGGGCATGTATCTTTTCAAGTTATAGTTTTGTCTGGAAAGATGCCCAAGGATGAGATTGCAAGATTATATGACAACTCTATTTTTAGTTTTGTGAGGAACAGCCATAATGTTTTCTGTAGTGACTGCACCAATCTACATTCCCACTAACAGTGTAGGAGGATTCCTTTTTCCCATACCTCTCCAGCATTTGTTGTTTGTAGACATTTTAATGATGGCCTTTCTGACTTACTTATGTGAGGGGGGTACTCATTGTAGTTTTGATTTGCATTTCTCTTGCTGAAAGTGAAAGAGGAGAGTGAAAAATTTGGCTTAAAGCTCAACATTCCGAAAATTAAGATCATGGCATCCGGTCCCATCACTTCATGGCAAATAGATGGGGAAACAGTGGAAACAGTGTCAGACTTTATTTTCAGCTCAGTTCAGTCGCTCAGTCGTGTCTGACTCTTTGCGACCCCATGAATCACAGCACGCCAGGCCTCCCTGTCCATCACCAACTCCTGGAGTTCATTCAGACTCACGTCCATCAAGTCCGTGATGCCATCCAGCCATCTCATCCTCTGTCGTCCC
The DNA here is from genome assembly GCF_014754425.2 of Oryx dammah. Classification (NCBI taxonomy): domain Eukaryota; kingdom Metazoa; phylum Chordata; class Mammalia; order Artiodactyla; family Bovidae; genus Oryx; species Oryx dammah. The sequence continues at coordinate 64,801,279 of NW_024070185.1, read as the reverse complement.
CTTCTCCTCCTGCCCCCAATCCCTCCCAGCATCATAGTCTTTTCCAATGAGTCAACTCTTCTCATGAGGTGGCCAAACTACTGGAGTTTCAGCTTTAGCATCATTCCTTCCAAAGAAATCCCAGGAATGATCTCCTTCAGGATGGACTGATTGGATCTCCTTGCAGTCCAAGGGACTCCCAAGAGTCTCTCCAACACCATAGTTCAAAAGCATTAATTCTTTGGCGCTCAGCCTTCTTCACAGTCCAACTCTCACATCCATACATGACCACAGGAAAAACCATAGCCTTGACTAGATGGAACTTAGTCGGCAAAGTAATGTCTCTGCTTTTGAATATGCTATCTAGGTTGATCATAATTTTTCTTCCAAGGAGTAAATGTCTTTTAATTTCATGGCTGCAGTCACCATCTGCAGTGATTTTGGAGCCCCCCAAAATAAAGTCTGACACTGTTTCTACTATTTTTAATTGCAAAGGCAATTTTTATTCTTGTCGATATTTTCATGTTCATGTTACACATTAGATAAACCATTTTATGTGTTCTTAAATCCATGAAACCAATTCCTGTGATTTCTTCAGAGTTTTTGTCTACAGGTTACTGATTCTGCAGATGCAGGTTATTGTGCTGGAGGCTAAACCATGGGCAATTGCCCTCCGTGTGTGGATTCTGTGTAAGTCAGGGTCATGGAAGGCCATATCTGAGGGTGGTGAAAACCCAGTAGGTAAAATGGGGCACAGCCATGTACCTTAACATCTTATTTTTTCAATGACTTGTTTTTATTTAAGCACCACCTAATTCTTATTTATCTAATCTTTTTATTTTAAAAATTAGTATTCATGATTATAATTCTGTTTTTCTTATTGCAAAGCTTTAAACTACTCTAATTATAATATATTATATTTCATGAATTACTATTTCTTATATTTTCTTTTGTGATTATTCTTATGAAATGAAAGAAAAATGTATGTGATTTTTTTTTAATGGAATATTTTTAGAGCAGTTTCAAGTCACAATTCTGTTTTTCTTATTGCAAAGCTTCAAACTACTCTAATTATAATATATTATATTTCATGAATTACTATTTCTTATATTTTCTTTTGTGAGTATTCTTATGAAATGAAAGAAAAATGTATGTGATTTTTTTTAATGGAATATTTTTAGAGCAGTTTCAAGTCACAGAAAATTGAGCAGAAAGTACAGAGAATTCTTTTATACCCTCATCCTCACAAATGCAAAGCCTCCACTACTATCAACAGCCTACCCCTAAGTGGTACATTTTCTACAACCAATGAACCTATATCGACCTAGCTGACTATATTTATGTGGATCTATTATTATACTTTGGGCTCTTTACTCTGCTTCATCAATTGATCAATCTTTTCTTTTTTAATCAATATTATACTATCATTACTGTAGCTTTATAGTAAGTTTTAAACCTAGTATTGTTTTCCTACTCTGTACTCCTCCTTCAATAGTGTGTTAGCTATTCTGGGTTTCTATATAAACTTGAGAATCAGCATATCAATATATACTAAAAAAATTGCTGGAACTTTGACCAGAATTTTGCTGAGCCCAGAGATCAAGTTTGGAAGAACTGATATCTTGACAACATTGAGCTTTTCTATCCATGGAATATCTGTCTATTAACTTAGTCCTTTGTTTTTACTCATCTGTATTAAAGTTTCCCCAGTATAGATCTTGAACATATTTTGTTAGATTCATATCTAAGTATTTCATTTTTTATGTTATAATATAAATGTATTATGTGTTTAATTTCAAATTCCCCTTGTTCATTACTGGTTCACAAAATAGATGGCTTTTGCTTCTTTAGCTTTCCTGTTACATAGGTTCAAAATAAAAAATATAATAACCAGTGACACTTATCCTGTTTTTTCAGTAAATATCTGCACTCAACAAAAGTGAAAGTGAAAGAAAGTGAAGTTGCTCAGTCATGTCTGACTCTTTGTGACCCCGTGGACTGTAGCCTACCAGGCTCCTCTGCATAGGATTTTCCAGGCAAGAATACTGGAGTGGGTGGCCATTTCCTTCTCCAGAGGATCTTCCCTACCCAGGAACTGAACCTGGGTCTCCTGCATTGTAGGCAGACACTTTACCATCTGAGCCACCAGGGAAGTCCATCTGCACTCAACAAAACTGGAGTGTAAAACATGAGAAAATGAGTCTTAGTTTCCTCCTTTCCACTTTCTACACGTCAGTTGAAATTGAATGGATATCATTATTCTTAAATGGATACTGAAGAAGCTCAAAAGATGAATCTGAAAATTTATATACTAAAAATTATTTTTCAAGGACAATTCCTGAAGAATTAATGCCTATGTTTCACTTGAAAAAAATAGAACACTTATTCACACTCAATATGGTCATTGCAGAGCTCACTTCATTGGTCTATGTGGGACTGTATCTGCCAGGGCATTATTCTCCAGTCAGGGAAGAAATAACTCCTTTTATCCTTTCTATATGTGCCATTGACAATGGACCCTCAAAGGAATGCATTTCTCAACATAGACAAAAATTATAATATCAGTCAAAAGACTGACATGTTGGTTGGCTTAGAAAGGTTTATTATTCAATTCAAGATACTCTTGGTAATTATTGACACCAAGCCATATGCTCAGACTCTTATCATATTTGGAATCAGAGAGGTATATCTTGCAGGAGCTGTGGAATTAAAGCTCCCGTGTATGAATTTAAACCTTTTCTCTTTAAATGTGCAGCAGCTTGACAAGGCAGAGTCTTCAACTGTCTGACAAGAAATCAAATTATTCTAGATGATTCACATACCCTTCACCTGCAGACCTCAAGGGCCTCATGAAGAGCCTACCTGTAGCTCTTAGGTTGCTCAAAACTAACAGAATGGCTTTTATTTTTAGGTCTAGCGTAAGGTATTGTTCCTACAAGGCTGGCATTTTTGTGAATGCCACTGTTATCACTTACCCACTTGAAAAGCAAAGCCTGGAATAATGAGTTAAATCATAATACAATGCAGTTATTAGTTTGGACCTTCTCTTTTCTCTTGAGAGTTTGATGAAATCTAAAGAAATACTCAAATCCAAGTCCTGTGGAATTCCAACACTTTCCTCAAAAGTTGTTAAATTTCCCAGATGAATTAAGATCTCATGGCCTTTTTGACTAAGAATTTCTGCTTTGTTTCATAGATTACTTTATATTGATAATCCACATAGATTAACTCATTAATAAAACAGTTTCCTTCATTAGTTTCAATAACCATATAAATACAGTCAGCAAATGAGGAAATAATAATGCTTCTATATAAATATAGGGCTATAAAATATGAAAATGACCAACTGGACATCTTGGAAGTGCAAAATGACATTAAAATAAAAATATAGATTAATAGATAAACATCATATTATGAGATGAACAGAAGATTAGTAGAAGCAATTTACAGTATAATTTCTAATTTTATAATTTGTTCTGAAATGAAGTTTTACTTACTTTGGCTGGAATGAGAGTTACTTTCTGAACACTGTGCAGTGACATTATGAAACAAAAAAGTACATGAAAGAGACATTAAGAGAGACTGAGAATGTCCATTGAGATGAACCAAATAAAACTTAGTGAAGTTCCAGAAGTATAATAGTAAAGAGAGGGGAATTATTTAATTTCATTTTCCTGATTCAAAGATAGAATCTACCAGTTACTTTTGAAATTACTACATCCCTCTGCCCTTACACAGGTCATCTTGTTCAGATGAGAGAATCAATAAAATTGTTCTTCCTTTCATATTCTTTCACCTCTCCCTTTGAGTTTTCACTGAATATGTCAATTCTACATTGTCAAGACATATTTTTCTTACGTCCAGGTTCGAGTCTCCATATTTGTTTTAGTATCAAAATTAATATATACAGATTTCATTGCCAATGTTTTTGCTTTATTTTGCTAGTAAGTTTTGATTAGAAGAAATTATGCAAGAGTTTCTTCAAGTAGTATTCACAGGAAAAATACCCTTTGATTTTTTGCATGTTTAAGACTATCAGTTAGACTGGTTGTATAATTTTAGGTTCATGCTAAGTATGAAAGTTATTTTCAAATGTAGTATTTCAGCAATAGTATATAACATTATATTAAGACATATCAATCCGTTTATTCATTCATTCAAAATATAGTTTGAAAACTCTGCCTCCCAATGCACAAGAATGTGGGTTCGATCCCTGCTTGGGGAGCTAAGATCCCACATGTTTTGTGGCCAAAAAAATCAAAGCATAAAACAAATCCAATACTGTTACAAATTCAATAAAGACACACACACACATATTCCTGGTGGCTCAGATGGTAAAGAATCTGCCTGCAATGCAGCGGAACCAGGTTCTATCCATGGGTCAGGAAGATCCCCTGGAGAAGGAACGGCAACCCACTCCAGTATTCTTGCCTGGGAAATCCCATGGACAGAGGAGCCTGGAGGGCTACAGTCCATGGGGTCACAGAGTTGGATACAACTAAGCAACTGAGCGTGCAGGCATGCACACACACACACACACACACACACAGATATATATATATATATAATATATATTTTGAGTACCCACCCAATTGGCATCCCTGTAATAAAAATGGAAAACATAGAGAAGGAAAATATATCAGTCTTTTTAATGAAGACAAAGTATAGTAAAGAGGGCATAATTAAATAAAGACAATTATGAGCAAGTTATCTTATTCTAAAGTAAATGGTCTGAAGGAAAGAAATTCAGTTCTCTCACATTTTACAGAGGAACTCAAATCTAGCCAGTAAAGACTTCCCCCAAATTTTTATTTTATATTGGACTGTAGTTATTTTACAGTGTTATATTAGTTTCAGGTGTATAGCAAAGTGTTTCAGTTATACATATACATATATCTCTTCTTTTGCAAAGTTTTTTCTCAGTTAGTTTATTACAGAGTGTTGAGCAGAGTTTCCTGTGCCCTATCGTAAGTCCTTGATGGTCATCCATTTTAAATATTGTAGTGTATACATGTCAGTTCCAATCTATCCCTCTTCCCCATACCCTTCCTTCTGGTAACCATAAGTTTGTTCTTTTAATCTGTGATAAAATATGGAATGCTTCATGAATTTGTATGCCATTCTTCCACATGCTAACTCTGTATGGTTCCAAGCACCAAAGAACTTGGACTGAAACTCCAAGACAAAAATAGCAGGATGGTCAGCAGGAATGAGCATTAACTGTGCAGGTGATACGGTCTTCAGGTGAAACACCATACACAAAGCCTCATGGTGAAGAAGGTGTGAACAACTGGAGAGAAGGCCCTTTGGCTATGGGAGCAGGAGATGGAGGGGAAGCACTGGATGAGGTTGGAAAGCCAGGCATGGTCCTGGACATCCAGGGCCTTGGAGACTGTGAAAAGATGTTGGTATTTATCCTGAGATCAATGAGAAACAATAATGGGATTGAATAATGTGTGTGTATATGTAGGAGGATAAAGTTATTAGATTTGTGTCATGAAAAGAATCTGGCTTCAGTCTGAAGAAAATAAGAGAGAGAGAGAGAGTTCAACTGACATGAGGAATCCAGTTAGCAGCAATCTCAGGTGGCCTTGTCCTACAGTGGCTTGAAGCAGGATTTTGGTTCCTGGCCAGAGATTGAGGTTGGGTCATGGTACTGAAGGTATCAAATCCTAGCCACTAGACCAGTGTGGTGACAAGGCCCTGGCCCTTCAACTTTGCAGAAAAAAGAATTCCCACAAAGACAAAAAGTAGTGAAATAAGTAAAGTGTTTATTAGGAGGAAAGAAGAGTACAGTACCTGTGGACAGACACACAGGCAGACACAGAAAGAGAGAAAGCTGAGCCCTCCTGGTAGTTTCAGTCACTTCTATGGGGCATTTCTCCCGGGTTTCCTTTGGCCAATCATTATGATTTCCCTGGTTCAGAGTCTGTATTTGGTTTATTTCAGTCTTCCCATGTGCTTATGCATCTCTCAGCCAAGATGGATTCTAACAAAGAGGCCTATGGGTATTTAACATCACTGAACATTACTCCCCTTTTGACCCCCAAGGAGCCTTCTTGCTCATGTATAGTCAGGGACATCTCTTGACTTTGGGAATGAGAAATATGTGATCTCTTATATTCTGTCTGGGAAGGTCTCAGTCTTCTCCCTCAATTGTCCTGCTATTTTTGTCATGGAATTTCAGTCCACAGAGAACAACTCCAGCTATTTGCCCCAGCAGTCCATCTATCTCTTGTTTCAATACAGTTAGAGATAAAGTAAGGACAGTTTTCTGGCCTGGAAAATCCCATGGATAGAGGAGCCTAGGAGGCTACAATCCATGGGATTGCAAAAGATTTGGACACAACGTAGCAACTAAATAACAACAACAATGACTGTTTACTTTGCAATGGTAGCAATGGGCAAATGAAATAAATTAACATGAGATCTAAGAAGTGACTGAAAAGGGACTTAATGATTGAATTGGATGGCTGGATGGCATCACTAACTCGATGGATGTGAGTCTGAGTGAACTCCGGGAGTTGGTGATGGACAAGGAGGCCTGGCGTGCTGTGATTCATGGAGTCACAAAGAGTCGGACACGACTGAGTGACTGAACTGAACTGAACTGAAGTACAATTTACATAAAATCCTATAACAGCGATAGGAAACTGATAACCACCAAGATACACACCTAAGAGTTGGGTCAACTTAGCAGATGATACTTTGATACCTGAAGTGATGGTTAAGGAATTTGAACAATGCAAAGTTACATTTGTGTTATCTGGGTCTCTACCAAAGTTTAACATATTCTATCTAGTTTTCTCTTGCCTATCTAGTTTTCTCTTGCCTATCTAGTTTTCTCATCTATTTTTCACAGATGAGCTTTTAAAAATTTCTCTACTGGAAGCTGTTCTTCTAGAAGCGAAGTGACTGCTATTCAGTGAGTAATTTCTAACAGTGTGATATTAGCTGCAAATATTTAGATAATCACATGGCTTGAGTGCCTGTGACAACTTGGCTTACTGTTGACTCTTACTGCATACTTTGGCAGCTCACATCTCCTCTGTGCATCTGCAGGGCCCTAGGACTACCATGTAGAATAAGATTCAACATGGATTCAATGATAGAGTTTATTAAAGTTATGAGTTATTTTTATAGCCATTGATTCTATGTTGTCCAGTGTTTTCCAAGCAGATGTTCAGTTAAAGTGGTCACATTTTTAAACATATAAGAGATATGCAAATATGTTTGTATGTTTGAATCAATAGCACTTAAGTTAAAAAATGAGCCAATAATTTATTTCTGACACTAGGCAGTTGTCAAACAATATTAATGTCTATAAATCAACAGATGAACACAGAAGAATTTCATTAAGCCCTGTGACACAGATGGCAGTGTAATGAGGTCCATCTTTCATCAGCTTAACTGAACACCTCCCATTCCTAATGCTTCTTCCCTTACAAAAGTGAGCTTTGGAATGACATGTGTACAAGTGAATCTCCTACTTAACAGCTGCTGAGGGGTGAGTACTGACAGTAAACAGCCAGATGGTTATTAGACAGATCTCTTGCATGATTCAAGTAGAATGACAGCTCTATGCAGAGGTGACAAGGCCTGGCCAGACTTTTCATGTAAGTTTTAGAAAATTAGAATAAATCAAGAATTTATAAATAATATAGTTGAATGTCCCAAACTGGCTGAACTTAGTAAATGTTTCGCTGATAAATCAACTGGAAGTCCAAGCTAAAGTTCACTTAGAAGCTGTATCGACGGGAGCTAACAAAGCCAAGTGGTGGTCTTAGGGGAAGATTTGGGCAGCCCAGTCAAGTTACTGAGACAAGGCTTAGGGCTTAGGACCAGCCAGCACCTCTGGGGGCACCACAGGCTGTGACTTGAGCCTCACCTCCAGGGTGTCAATCAAGAAGGGAGATGGGGAGAGCAAGTTTGAAGTGGTCAGAGGAGTTTTTTTGCCCAAATTTCAATTCATCCTGAAAGAATATAGTGTCTGCTTCCACCTGTCATCTAACAGGAACGGGCAAGCCCATTCTGTAAGAGATGGCAAACCTTCATGTGTCCCCAGAGTTTTCCATCTGGGGAGTCTGCTTTACTGTAATTGTCAACTCAAGTGAAGATCCCCCAGCCTGAGGTCCAGCTTTCTGAACGAGAATCTCCAATGAGATAGATAAAGCCCAGGAGTCTATACAATTTTATGCCCACGGTTCAAAGAATCATAAGATTTATTTGGAATCTAGAAGATAAAGATAACTATTTGATTAAATTTCTTATCTTAAAAAGTGAAAGTTCAAAGAGTTACTTATTAAGACAGGATAAATTAGGATATATTGACTTATACAAACTCCTATAGTTAAAATAGATAACCAACAAGGTTCTATTGTATAACACAGGGAATTCTGCTCAGTATTCTGTAATAATCTAAGTGGAATAAGAATTTGAAAAATAATAGACATAGGTATATGTATAACTGAATCATTTTGCTGTACACTTGAAACTAACAAAACCTTGTAAATCAGCTATAGTCTAATATAAAATAAACTAAAAAAGAATATCACTGTGAACATTAAAAAACACATCTCATTTTAATCTTTGAAAGGAATCTAACAGATATTCACAGCATACAAAGTTCCCAATGCTCAGAAGCTAAATCAAGATGGGAAGAAAAGGATAGTATCAACATCAGCAACTGTATGTTTTTGGAAAGAAGTAAAGCAAAGTTTAGGAAAATGAAAGGTAAAGAGAGAGATGCAAAAAGCAAAAAAGAAAACACAAGTCGATATGTTTGTGTGTGTGAGACTGATAAATAAAGCTGACTGTCATTCAAAGAAAAGCAAAACAGTAAAACATTTTAACACAACAAACTGAAGGAACCACAAATCATTCATTTAAGAACTATCCAAAGTAGGAAATTAGTGACATATATTTTAAGGAAAACATCACAAGGGACTAATTTCTTTCTGGTTAAGTATTTACTTATAGCTAAATCCAGTTTTTATGCATGATAAATTGTCATGTTGTAAAATACAATGCTTTCTTAAAATCATTTTTACTCCATAAAATGTTTACAACCACAAAATTCATCTACAGACAGCATAAATGAAGAAACAACAGGCTTATTTATAGGAAGTTAGACAATTATGAGATATATGAACACAATTCTATGGCACTGATTGAGCACCAAAACTTTAAGTGTTCTGAAATATTAAGATATTTATAACTTTCTATCAAAGAGAGATAGTGTCACATAGTAATCTTTTTACATTAGATAAAACTCTCAGCATTTTATTCTTAAATATACTATTTATAACCTAATCTAAGTTTATCATAAAATGGTGCTCTCTTTTCCCTACAATAATAAATCATCATTTATTAAATTAAAATAAACTGGAATGGAAATGCATAATTCTTAAAATTTATAGTATTTTGATAGAGTTAATAGTGGAGACTGAATTTATAGACATAATCATTAACATCTTCTTTTTAGAACTTTGTATTACTTTTTTTTTGTTTTGTTGTTCATTTGCTAAATGAAGTCTCTCAGTCGTGTCCTCCTCTTTGTGACCCTGTGGACTGTAGCCTACCAGGCTCCTCCATCCATGGGATTTTCCAAGCAAAAGTACTGGAGTGGGTTGCCATTTCTTTCTCCAGGGGATCTTCCTGACCCAGGGCTTAAATCCAAGTCTCCCGCATTGTAGGCAGACACTACCGTCTGAGCCACTAGGGAAGTCCTGTTGAGTTGCTGTTATGTCCAACACTTTACGACTTTATGGACTGCACATGCCAGGCTTCCCTGTCCTTCATTATCTCCTGGAGTTTGCTCAAACTTATAGCTATTGAGTTGGTGATGCCATCCAGCAATCTCATCCTCTGCTTCCCCTTTCTCTTTCTGACCGCAATCTTTCCCAGCATCAGGTATTTTCCAACGAGTTGATTCTTTGCATCAGGTGGCCAAAGTATTGGAGCTTCATCAGTCCTTCCAATGAATATTCAGGGCCGATTTCCTTTAGGGTTGATTTGTTTGATCTCTCTGCAGTACAAGGGACTCTCAGGTTTTCTCCAGCATCACAGTTCAAAAGTGTAAATTCTTCAGCACTCATTCTTCTTTATGGTCCAATTCTCACATTGTACATGACTACTGGAAAAACCATACAGACCTTTGTTGGCAAAGCTATTTCTCTGCTTTTTAATATGCTGTCTAGGTTGGTCATAGCTTTTCTTCCAAGGAGGAAGCATCTTTTAATTTCATGGCTGCAGTCACCATCTGCAGTGATTTTGAAGCTCCCCAAGATAAAGTCTGTCACTGTTTCCATTGCTTCCCATCTATTTGCCATGAAGTGATGGGACCATGATCACTTGATCTTAGTGACCAGATGCCATGATCTTAGTTTTTTGAATGTTGAGTTTTAAGCCAGCTTTTTCACTCTCTTGTCTCACCTTCATCAAGAGGCTGTTTAGTTCCTCTTCACTTTCTGTCATTAGGGTGGTATCATCTACATATCTGAGGTTGTATTTCTCCTGGCAATCTTGACTCCAACTTGTGATTCAGTTAGTCTTGCTAACAGCTTACAGATTGTATTTAATTTTTCAAAGAGCCAGTTTTTTGTTTTGCTGTTTTTTTCCTGTTGAATTCCAATTTTCATTTTCACTGATTTATACTTTAATTTTCACTATTTTTTATCCTTCTGACTTTAGATTTAAGTTATTCTTCTTTTTCTGCTTTCCTAAGGTGGAAACTTAGTTATTGATTTTAGATCTTTCTTTTTTCACGGTATGTGTATTCATGCTATAAATTATATATGTACATTCAATGCTATAAATTTCCATTGAAGCACTGCTTTTGCTACCTTACACAGATTTCAGTGTTTCCATTTTGTTCAGAACAGCTTTTAATTTCTCTTGAGATTTCCTGTTTAATGCATGTGTTATTTAGAAGTATATTGTTTACTTTCCACAATTTGAGACTTTTCTGGCTCTATTTCTGTTATTGATTTTTAGTTTAATTCCTTTGTGGTCTGAGAGCAGACACTGTATGACTTCTACTTTTTAAGATATGCTAAAACATGTCTTATGGCCCAGAATGTTGTCTCTCTTGGTGAATGTTACCTACTAGTTTGAGAAGAATGTATATTCTGCTGCCATTGAATGAAAAACTCTAGAGAAGCCCATTTTATCTAGTTGCTTGATGGTGTTGTTAGTTCAACTATGTCTTTACTGACTTTCTACCTGCTGAATGTGTCTGTTTATAGTTTTGTTGTTGCTCAGTCCCTAAGTTGTGTCTGACTTTTTGCAACCCCATGAACTGTAGCATGCCATGCTCCTCTGTTCTCCACTGTTTCCCAGAGTTTGCTCCAAATCATGTCCATTGAGTTGGTGATGCTATCTGGCCATCTCATCCTCTGCACTCTCTTCTTCTTTTCCAGCATCAGGGTCTTTTCCAATGAGTCGACTCTTTGCATCAGGTGGCCAAATTATTGGAGTTTCAGTTTCCATAACAAGTCTTCCAAGAATACTCATGGTGATTTCCTTTAGGATTGACCAGTTTGAACTCCTTGCAGTCAGATAAGTGTAAAGTTTCCATATGTGATAGTGGATTTATCTATTTCTCCTTGTAGTTCTATCAGATTTTGCGTCACATATACTGACACACTTTATCACTGTGTAATGACTTTCTATATCCCTGATAATTTTCTTTGTTCTGAAGCCACTCTCTGCAATTAATATAGCTACTCTCACTTTCTTTTGATTAGTATTAATGTGGTATGCACGTCTTTATCCCTTTGTTTTTAATTTACATGTACCTTTATATTTAAAGTGGGATTTTTGTAGACATTATAGAGCTGGATATTGGTTTTTGATCCACTCTGACAGTCTGTGCCTTTCAAATAGTGTATTTAGACCACTTATGTTGAAAATGACTATTGATAGAGTTGGGTTAACATCTACCATGTTTGTTACTATTTTCTATTTTTTGCTCTTAACCTTTGCTCCTGTTTTTGTCTTATAATCTTTTTCTACCTTTTGTGGCTTTACTTGAACATTTAATATAATTCTATTTCTCTTCTTTCTAGGCATACCAATTGTACTTATCTTCTCTTTTTTATTAATGGATTTCTATTATTTCAATCATTTTTTATTAGTTCAATTATATTTGTACTTTTATTGTAAAGTCATCTTAGATCTCATTTGGAATTAAGTAGGTATAAACAATTAATAAACACAGGAAAAATCAGGCTAGCATATCTCTTGTATGTTTTCTTATGAAAATGAATACTCAGATCTTCAATCCAGAAAGAAATAAGATGGGGGGAAAAATATTAAAATAAACAACACATTAAAAAAACATAAATGTTAAAAGTAGTATTATAAATTTATCTTGCTTTTATTTGATTTATGCCTTCCTGGAGACTGAACAAGAGTCAAAAGAAGAGGGGAGCCAGGAAGAAGGGTTTCTAAAAACCAGGGATGAGAGAGAGTCTGAAAGTGTCAAAGTGTTCAGAGACAGCCAGAAAAATCAGCGCTGAAAATAGGCCTGGGCTGGGCTGTGGTGACACACTCTTAGGGAAGAAGGAGGCCCTTTATAGGTCTGTATATGAATTTGATATTGTTCCCACAGGGATAACATCTCTCATGTTGGAACCATTGCTGGGGTTTCATTCTCTTTGAAGTGCAAAGGATGCTTCATTTTTATTTTAATTAAACGCACAAGTGAGTTATATAGCAGCATCCCATGGATCCCTGTGTCTACTGGCAAGGAGAGCTGCAAAGCAGTCATGTATCCTTATGTGTCCGTGCTGACCAGCCAATATGTAGCCCAGAGTAATATGCCACATCATCTTATCTAAATTCCCAGTGAGAGGGAAAAGCCAGGTAAGAAAAAAGGAACTAACAAAAAGAGATATTGTCAGAGAAATTCAGGGAAATGAACACAGACTTCCCTAAAAATTTACAATTTGCCTAGAGAATGATTTTTTATCCTAACGTGAGACATATACCATGATTACTGCTTACATGATAACTGACAGATAATATGCACTTATTTACTCCACAACTTTAAGTGATATAATATATCCTATAGAATGGAAGGTAGTCACATATTTGTAGGATATACAGGTGGATGCTCTTCCCCCTGCTATGTCTCAGTGTCACATTCATACCCACAGAAGACTAAAATCACAGCATTTAGACTTTTCCTGCCCCTCATACATTTGGGTTATATTTATAAGATACTAGAATTAATACCAAACCAAAACTTAGGCAAGCATTTTCAATGAATATCAATATGTACATTTTTTAGAGATTTTGAGCCTTAACAGAGTTAAATAAGATAACCAAAGACTATTCTATTTAGTCAATTAATTATTTAATAAACTGATGGTTATAGAATTTCTTCTTTAAATTGAAATGGTATGGCAAACGTGAAAGTTTTCTGAAGTAGAAGTAAAGTTCATATTTTATCTGAATTGCAAATTCAAGAGACTATATCATCTTAAAAGAACTGAACTGAATAAAGAATAATGTGAGGCTCTAAAAACATATGGATAAGGTCAGAAGTATCATATTATGAATGCAGAATTTAGCAGATAATTTAGACATAAGAAATGTGATAAAATTCTATGAGAAATATAGAAATATATTACTTTGACATATAGCTTTCCTGATAGAATCCCAGTAAAGAATGCCTATATTTTGGATCTTGTGTTTCTACTAAGAGTAGGTCTGAGTTCCTTGATCTATATATCAGGTAGAAGAAAGGAGAAAAGGAAATATTAAGGGCTTCAAGTTGAGTTCAGTGGAATGTAATTTTTACCTCTAATTCTTCACCAAATCTTTCCCAAAGGCTGGTAAGTGAATTTTAAGAAAGACATGCACTTTTGAAGCTATAGTAAAATGGAAAAGAAAACAGTGACACAAGCTAGAAAACAAACTCAAAGAAACCAATGCTAGACTGGCAGAGGGGGAAACTTAGAACACCTAAATGTGCACTGCAGAACTCCCAGAGCCTCAGGAATTAGTAACAACCTATGCCTCAGGAAGTTTAGGTCACTTCACCCTGCAGTGATCAGGGAATGTGCTTATAGGTTTGGCTTAATTAAACTCAGAAGTGCCACCTCATCACTTTTGCCATTTTGTCTTTATCCAGCCCACAGTGAAGGGGAAGGTATTACACAGGGTGGGTAGACCAGGAGGCAGAATCATTGGAGGCTGTCTGAGAAGCTGCCCACCTCCATCAGTATCACCTCCCTAAGAGAGAGTCCATGTAAGAAAAGATCGTCTTCAGTGGGAATTAAGTGAAGTCATCCTTGGAAATGAAAAACGTTAAATGTAGTTTTCAGACCTCTGTCAGAGATGGAGACCGAAGAAAATAATAGAAAAATGCATTCATGCAAAAAATGAAGATGTTATGAAAACCTTGCAGTATAGGTAGTTGTTATTCACCTGACTGATTTCTTCCTCTCAGATCAATGGACTGACTTTCAGATTCCCAGACTCCTGAACAGCTATTTTAAGAGTTATAGATAAAAGTTTGAGATTTTACAAACACTGCCTGGCCTCAAATTCACTTAACATGTTCACATCATTTAATTGTTTTCATTTGCCATGTCTCCTGTAATAGCAAATATCATTGTACTGAGGTTGGTGAGTTGATTAATAGCCTTGATTTTTCATATACTGGTTAATTATGAGAGCTACAATATTATCACACACTATTCAAGAGAAAAAATCATTATGTTTCTAAGCATTATGTAAAATTTATCATTGATTGTGACTCTAGAAAAATATCATTGTTTTAGGGAAAGATATGTAATTGAAGAAAATTATTTTATCTTCAACCTAATCACGTCTGTTTTCATCAAGTAGAACTAAATTTGAGTTTGATTTATTTACCCTGATCAATTTATTCAGTGAGAATTTTATACAGTTTTGTTTTAAGAAAAAAACTTCTATTGTAAGAAAAAAAAGTAAACTGCATTAAAAGTCAGCTGTATCATACAATCTTTGTCAATTCTGACGGCATCTTAAAGGTCCTTATAAAACTCTGAATGCATGTACATG
Source organism: Oryx dammah (assembly GCF_014754425.2). Taxonomy (NCBI): domain Eukaryota; kingdom Metazoa; phylum Chordata; class Mammalia; order Artiodactyla; family Bovidae; genus Oryx; species Oryx dammah. Next base: position 64,786,246 of record NW_024070185.1, on the reverse strand, counting down.
TTTTCAAATACTCTGTACCTCAACTGTAAGATGTTAACTATTTTCTGAAGTAATTGTGTTTCTTGCCTATCTTTTAAGTAATATATCTGTATAATTATTTATTTTACTGTTCCTCATGAAGATGCTTTGGTTAAATGAGTAGATTTAATTATTTTCTTTATATATGTCTACATAATACTTGTAATCAATAGATCCTAATGGGTCTCTTCTCTGGTAAATAATAATGAGGCCAATTTTAAAAAAATATGGAAATATCAGTTTGATTTTCAGAACTAGCATTCAAAAATAATTAGCAACAGAATTTGTAGAAAGTGCTGTGTGTGTGTGTGTGTGTGTGTGTGTGTCTGTGTTGTGCTGGACATCCATGAATCTACATTAGGGATGCATTCTAGTTATGCTGCTTAGCAGTATTCAGAGGTAGAGCCTAAACTGAAGGGAAGGACAACTGGTATACACACTCACACAAGTTGGGTCACTGGCTCTTAGAACATCTGACGCTGTTCTCAAATCAGCTAAGCAAATGGCCAGGCGCAAAGTGCGAGAGCCCCTAGACCATGGATGGCTTAGTTTTGCCTCTCATCAGCCTGAGAAATGAAAATTGACCCTTTCTTCATTGTGACTCTTAGTTTCCTCCCTGGAGAACCCACAGAGCTAGAAGATGACACTAAGTGAATGATACGGGGTCCAGGTTATAATTAATGACCACGTAAAACAAATGATGCTCAGTTTTAAAGACCACCATGGAGCCTGCTACTGTCTCTGCTGGATCTTACTCATGAAAACCCACATATTGTATTAGATGAAATTAGCTATTATCCTCAAATTAAAAATAAATACATTTTAGAAAGAAATTAGCTAATTTATTAAATAGAATGGAGACCAGAGATGGAGTAGAATCATTGTTTTATCAGTACTATGAGGTGTGTATATTCAGAAGCATTTTGAATGGAGTGAAGATTACTGAATGATAAAGGAATGCTACCTTCTTCCTTGTAGTCAGTGAAGTGCTTCAGTTCAGTTCTGTTCAGTTCAGTCGCTCAGTCATGTCCGACTCTTTGCAACCCCATGAATTGCAGCACGCCAGGCCTCCTTGTCCATCACCATCTCCCGGAGTTCACTCAGACTCATGTCCATCGAGTCTGTGATGCCATCCAGCCATCTCATCCTCTGTTGTCCCCTTCTCCTCCTGCCCCCAATCCCTCCCAGCATCAGAGTCTTTTCCAATGAGTCAACTCTTCGCATGAGGTGGCCAAAGTACTGGAGTTTCAGCTTTAGCATCATTCCTTCCAAAGAAATCCCAGGGCTGATCTCCTTCAGAATGGACTGGTTGGATCGCCTTGCAGTCCAAGGGACTCTCAAGAGTCTTCTCCAACACCACAGTTCAAAAGCATCAATTCTTCAGCACGCAGCCTTCTTCACAGTCCAACTCTCACATCCATACATGACCACAGGAAAAACCATAACCTTGACTAGACGGACCTTTGTTAGCAAAGTAATGTCTCTGCTTTTGAATATGCTATCTAGGTTGGTCATAACTTTTCTTCCAAGGAGTAAGCGTTTTTTAATTTCATGGCTGCAATCACCATTTGTAGTGATTTTGGAGCCCCCCAAAATGAAGTCTGACACTGTTTCCACTGTTTCCCCATCTATTTCCCATGAAGTGATGGGACCAGATGCCATGATCTTCGTTTTCTGAATGTTGAGCTTTAAGCCAACTGTTTTGCTCTCCTCTTTCACTTTCATCAAGAGGCTTTTTAGCTTCTCTTCACTTTCTGCCATAAGGGTGGTGTCATCTGCTTATCTGAGGTTATTGATATTTCTCCCGGCAATCTTGATTCCAGCTTGTGTTTCTTCCAGTCCAGCGTTTCTCATGATGTACTCTGCATAGAAGTTAAATAAGCAGGGTGACAATATACAGCCTTGATGGACTCCTTTTCCTATTTGGAAACAGTCTATTGTTCCATGTCCAGTTCTAACTGTTGCTTCCTGACCTGCATACAGATTTCTCAAGAGGCAGGTCAGGTGGTCTGGTATTCCCATCTCTTTCAGAATTTTCCACAGTTTATTGTGATCCACACAGTCAAAGGCTTTGGCATAGTCAATAATGCAGAAATAGATGTTTTTCTGGAACTCTCTTATGTCAATTTCATTCTCTTAATTCATCCCCTGTCCCCTCTGTGTCCACATGTTTGTTCTCTACGTCTGTGTCTCTATTCCTGCCCTGGAAATAGGTTCGTCTGTACCTTTTTTCTAGATTCCACCTATAGGCACTAATATATGATACTGGTTTTGCTCTTTCTGAGTTATTTCACTCTGTATGACAGTCTCTGGGTCCATCCACATCTCTACAAGTGACCCAGTTTTGTTCCTTTTTGTGTTATTCATTCTCAACTGATGAAATGGCAAGCAACAGATTTTAGTCTGCAAAGGGGAAGAAGAAAACAGGCAAAGCTAGCCTTCAGGGCCAACCCTTCTCACTGTCTGTTCTGTCCAGCACATCTGCCCACAGCCAGAAGAATATTTAAAATGCCAATGATTCACTCTATAGCAGACCAGCTGAGTTGAAACCACAGTCCTGCATTTTCTGGGTATGTAGTAAACAGGGTGGAATGAGGAATCTTTCCTGCCTTCCAATGGCCACAACCCAGGCAACAGACAGGATGAAGAGGTGGAGAAGTTATATGAGGACTGGTTTGAAATATATCTATTATAGATTTTTGTCTAACTGATATGTGGGTAAAAGCAAATACTGTATTTTCTACAAATTTATCACTTACTCTTTCAGAAAATAAGATTTATCTTTCAAATAATGCTTACTTTTCAAAGTGGTTATGTTGGGGAACTACTGACCTAAACTGCCTATCATGGCCAGGCAAGATAATAACCACTTGCATAAGTTATCTCACAACAGGAGGTCCTGATAAGGAACACAGAACTAATAAGCTACCACCAGCCAGAAGAATTCAGGAGGGGCCAAAAGGAAAGAGGAGACTCCAGCCTGTAATATGCCCTGCCAAGTTCCCAGAAACATTTGCACTGAAATCAATCTTTGCTGAGTGATGCACATGCCACCAGAAAGGACACTGAATCAGACAGAATATGGGTACAAGCAAAATGAATGCCAGAGACAACACGGAAACTAAGCCCACACTCCCATAAAACCCAAAACTGTGAGCCACATGACAGAGAGTTCTCCTGGGTTCCCTTATCCTGCTTTTCTCCACCCAGGAACCCCTTTCCCATGAAGTCTTTTGCTTTGTCAGTATGTGTGTCTCTGGGCAGTTCATTTCCAAGTATCAAACAAGAGCCCACTCTCAGGCCCTGGAAGGAGGGCCCCTTCTGGAAACAATATATACATTTTTAAAATTTTTACTAAACAGTTTTATATTCTATGCTGTATCTTCTATTCGATGGTATTATGGAATCTAGAAAATATGAATATCTAAGACTTTTTTCTGGCTTCAAGAGCAAACATTGATTTTGGGGAATGAATGGAGAAAATAAGAAAACAATGTATGAATGTGATGTTTAATAATAAAAAGAATCATTGGGGGGTGGGAATGGGGAAAGAAGTAAGCCTAGTGTTTTTAACTGAAGAAAGAGATGTGGGGATAGATGTGGGCAGTGCTACAAAGCTGTGGCCGTCCCTGCTGTGGAAGGCAGATTGCTTCAACTGAGAACTGACTGAAAAAGTCAGGACATGCGGTTGCTTGATCACCTAGTTTTAAACTCTGTGATAGATGTTGACATATTTAAAAGAAGAGACTTCAGATCTTTCGGAACATGAAACCATCCAGACAGGGGAGGATCTTGAAAGTATGAAGGTTAAATGTCGGCATCCGGGAAGAGAGATAAATTCATGAAGAGAGGGAGGGAGGAGGGGAGGAGGAAACCTCCCTCCCCAACTCCTACGCCACCCCCACATCCAGAGGGAGTGATTGGCAAAGGGATTCCCTGGCTTGTTAGAAGAGAGTAGAGGGTCAATGAGGAGATGTTCTGCATGGATTTTTAAAATTTATTTATTTTAAATTGGAGGATAATTGCTTTACAATATTGTGTTGATTTCTGCCATATATCAACATAAATCTGTCACAGGTATACATATGTCCGCACCCTCCCGAACCTCCCTCCCACCTCCTACCCCATCCCACCCCTCTAAGTAGTCATAGAGAACTGGGTTTAAGCTCCCTGCAAATTCCCACTGGCTGCCTCTTTTACATATGTTAATGTATATGTATCGATGCATGTTTTTGACAATAATTTCTAAGACTGAATATGTGAGAATCACTTACAGGTCAGAAGGACAGCATGCTTGCAAGCTGTGTCTTCTCCTCAACTGGCCCATCTACAGTGACATCAGCCTTAAGGAACAGCTCAAAGACCCAAAACAAAATACGAGTAAATAATGTCAAAGGCACAAGTGTACAGATCTCAGTGGGATATATCATTTTACAACCAGTGCTATGAAAAGTAAGCAGTCAAGTGATACAGGCCACTTGATTGATACAGACCACAGTGGGGAGGCATTTGCTTTACTTTGGAAAATCCTGCTTGCTGGCGTTATTGAAAATTGTACAGGGAGGAAGCACTGTGGGAGAAACACTAGAAACACAATCTTTTGTCATCCTAGAAAACCTCAGCACAAAAGCAAAAGCAAAAGAAAACAGTCATATTATTGAATAAGCATTGAACCACATATCACAGGCAGTCTGCTAACAACAATGGACACTGTGAAGAAACGAAAGAAAATCTAACCCTTTCATACAACTGGGCAGCTAAGACCCATTACGTACATGATCTCAATATAGATGATAATTCGCCCTCGAGTTATTGGGCTGGCCAGCACCATTTGTCACTTGTAGTTCATCCTAAATTCATTTGATAATTGAGGTGGCCATCTAAGTTTAGCTGATTGCCTTTATCCAAAGAAAAAATAAACTTTTCACGTCTTTATGACAAGAAATAGTTTAAAACTTGCAGCCAGGCAGTTAGGTTCTTTCCCTCCTGCTGAGACTGGGATCTAGAGGCATAATCTTCCTTTATAATTACATGTCAAAGAGCTGGCTTCTGGGTCATTGAGAAAAACTCTTGGAGTGTAAAAGCAGCAAGAGGCTTGATGATGTTTAAAAGGGTTTACATACATCTCAGAAGGACAGAGAAAGAATTTACAATTAGAAGTTTTCTAATACTTTACATATGTTAATGTATATGTATCGATGCATGTTTTTAACAATGATTTCTGTCTAAGACTGAATGTGCTCTAAAATAGTGGGGGTGGGAGGATTGATTTTTCTTTTTTTTGCACCAAGAACAACTAATTTTTTTTATTTGTTTTTGTCCTTGTAACAGGACATTTCCAGGCCCTAAGAGCCCCCAAGCATGTTTTCTTTGCCCTATGATTAAAAACTTAATCATTTTAAGTTTGCTGCCCAAATTTAAATATCGGAAGATTGCCCATGAAATCCAGTCTTTCTGCAGCTCAGAAAATTCAAATCATTTGGCAGCAGTCAGCTGGAGTGAAGATTAAAATATTGAAGTGTCATCCTACTGTTATTTCAAAGTGAACTGGTTTACTGTTAATGAGCTAATTATTAAGGCTAAAATCTACATTGTACAGCACCAGGGACGATGACATTTCTAGATACTCGTATAATCATTTGTTGAGCATTGTCATGTCCCATGTTGTTTTAGTAATCTCTTCGTGCCTTTGGGGAGGGAGGGTTTTCTGTCCCAGGGTTATGAAGATGCTAAACACAGGACAGTGGACAGATACAGTTGACAGCATTTTATTAGGCACAGATACATCGCCTTGGGAGGAGGACACTGCACATTCCATGCCATTCAGGACCATGCAGGGAACGCACTTGGGAACATGTCCAAGCTTGCTCTGCTTGCCCCAGGACAGGCCAGTAATTCTGAGAGACCAGGTATTGAGGCAAGGAAGATGACTTTATGTGGAAATCCAGCTAAGAAGGTGGCAGACTAATATCTCAAGATAGCCATCTTATTGGGGTCTGGATACCAGGTTCTTTAATAGAATAGAGATGTGGGGAGCTGAGGAAGCAAAATAAAATACCCATTAATCTTGCAAATATCTCCTTGAATGGCGGACCTTGGGGAAGGGATGTGTAAATTTCTTCCTTCCTGGCATCGACAGGTGGACAGGGTTTTGAGCAAAAGCACTTTGGTTTAATATTCAGGCAGAGGAAGAGGGTTCCTAGAGGCAGGCCATTCTGTATAAACAATATCCTTTTAGTGAAAAAAAAAAGCAATGGAAACAAAGGTTAAAGTAAACAGATATAGCAAGGAGTCAGTTTCTCCCTATAACAGAGTGAACAGCCAGGCTGTGGGTGGCAGGCTTTGTAGTAACAAAAGGGTGGGTTGTCCCCAGTTCCTACAGGAGGATGTCACTAGCTAGTTGGAATAATCCTATGAGCTAGCAAGGAACTGAAGCCTGGTCCTCAGGGCCAAGCAGGCATCATTCCTGGTCTGTTAGGTAAGGAGGGATTTTGACTTGGGAACTTTGTCCACAGGAGCAGAGTATGGAGGGGAACTGTGGTAAGACCATTCAAAATCCTCTTAATTTTACATTCAGTTGATAATAATAATAATTTTAGACCTATCCCCATACAGGCATATTGACTATTATTTCACATTCATAACACTTCTATGAAGTAGTCCTATTCTTATGCCCACTTTACAGATGGGAAAACTGAGATTCTGAGAAGGGAAGTGATTTAACTAAAACCACACAGCTAGACATAGACGCATGAGTCTGGTTCCAGGGTCAGGACCCTCATAGCTACCCAGTAATGAAAGTGAAGGAACATTTTTATAGCTTCTTTAGTGTTAAATGGTAATACAATCTTTTAAATTGTTATAAATACAAATAAAAAAAATAGAAAAACTGTCTTTGCCTGTTGAGTTGAAAAGATTTCCAGAGTAAGTAAGGTGTTTTATTTCCAAAATTGTTTTGCCTCTTTTGAACAGAGATCTGCATCAGACAAAGCCAAGAGCTGATCTATGAATGGTTCAAGGAATAATTATTCCATGTTGTAGTAGTGCCTTAGAGAAACTATCAGGAAAAATTGAGGAAGTCTTTGAAATAAAAAAGATTACTGGGTGTCCTGTCTAGCACATTTTGTGTTATCTTCATCTTTCACTGTCAGATCTATTTTACAGCTCTGCAAGTTGTAGAATTTTTATAGGAAAGCAAGTTTCTTATCCTTAGAAAAACAAATTGGTCCCTAGAAATGTGATTGAGTATTATCATGTGGATATTGAGCAAATTTGCAGCTATTTTGTACATCATTTTAGCATTCCTGATGCCCTACCAATATATGTGTTTGAATTGTTCTTTTAACTACTTGTAACACTTGCTCCTTTGTGCTAAATAAAATCTTAACACATGTTTATTTTGTATTTACATGAAAATCATGATCTGCCTCTTTCTTTTTGTAAGAGTATCACTTTTTTACACAATTTTAATGGCTATACTCCACTTAACAGTTATATAGAATATAGCCAATATTTCACAATAACTTTTTAAAAAGGTACCTTTTAACACAGCTAACAATATTAAAGCATTGTCTTTGTAATTAAAATTGTATGATACAACTTTGTGATTTGAATTGAAATTATACTTGTGTGAGAAAACATTAACCTGTAGTCTATCAGAAAACTGATTTCTATCTGGTGTTTTAAAAAGAGTTTTCGGTCAGTCAGTTCAGTCACTCAGTCGTGTCTGACTGTTTGCAACCCCATGGACTGAAGCACGCCAGGCTTCCCTGTCTATCACCATCTCTGGGAACTTGCTCAAACTCATGTCCATCGAGTTAGCAATGCCAACCAACCATCTCATCCTCTGTCAACTCTTCTCTTCCTGCCTTTAATCTTGTCCAGCATCAGGGTCTTTTCCAAGGAGTCAGTTCTTCGCATCAGGTGGCCAAAATATTGGAGTTTCAGCTTCAGCATCAGTCTTTTGAATGAATATTCAGGACTGATTTCCCTTAGGATGGACGGGTTGGCTCTCCTTGCAGTCCAAGGAACTCTCAAGAGTATTCTCCGACACCACAGTTCAAAAGCATCAATTCTTGGGCACTCAGCTTTCTTTACAGTCCAACTCTCACATCCATACATGACTGTTGGAAAAACCACAGGTTTGACTATACAGACCTTTGTCAGCAAAGTGATATCTGTGCTTTTTAATATGTTTTAATAAGGAGGAAGCATCTTTTACATGGCTACAGTCACCATCTGCAATAATTTGCGAGCCCAAGAATATGAAGTCTGTCACTGTTTCTATTGTTTCTCCATCTATTTGCCGTGGAGTAATGGAACTGGATGCCATGATTTTCGTTTTTTGAATGTTGAGTTTTAAGCCAGTGTTTTCACTCTCTTCTTTCACTTTCATCAAGAGACTCTTTAGTTCTTTTTCACTCTGCCGTAAGGCTCGTGTCATCTGCGTATCTGAGGTCATTGATATTTCTCCCAGCAACCTTGATTCCAGCTTGTGCTTCATACAGTCCAGCATTTCACATGATGTACTCTGCATATAAGTTAAATAAGCAAGGTGACAATATACAGCCTTGACAAACTCCTTTCCCAATTTGGAACAAGTTTTAGTTCTCAGAAATAAATGTCTAAGAATCAGTAAGTGAGATACAAGGGAAAGAAGAATTTATTTCTTAGGAAGTGACAGTAACTGTCTTGTCAAACTACATTAGCCTGACATTTAAAATCTGAGTATTCGTTACTTGGTATCACCACATGAATTAGTTCAAAGGAAGAAGCTAACTCAGATGTGCTGGCTCCCAGCAGTCCTTTTCCTCTAAATAACTAAATGCACTGGGGTACCTCTGGGCTCCTGGCTCACAGAGGTGCTTTCCCAAGTCTCTTCCCAGGGCAGGGATCTCACTTATAGGGCCACAATAGAATTGGCTAAAAGGTGTCCTTGGGCTTCCCAGGTGGCACAGTGTTAAAGAATCTGACTGCCAATGCAGGAGACACAGGCTCTATCCCTGAGTCGGGAAAATACCCCAGAGTAGGAAATGGTAACCCACTTCAGTATTCCTGCTTAGAAAACCCCATGGACAGAGGAGCCCGGTGGGCATGACTGAGCCTGCACGTGCAAAAGCAATTCAAATATAGTGTTTGGTTATTTTTCATTTTAATTTGGTTTTAAACTTATAGAGTAAAACAAAGAATGCCTCCTCTCTGTATTATTATTGCTATTCTTTGCTTGTTTTCTAAATTCTGAAATTGTTGGACCCTTTCCTCTGAAATACTTTATTCTGTATTTCTGAAGTACATGGACAATCTCTTAGACAATGTTCAAAATCAGGATATTTAACATGGATATAGTACTGTCCTCTAATTCACAGTTTTTATTTAAATGTTATCAGTTGTGCCAACAACACCCTTCATACATATTTATCTTCCTGTTTCAGGACCAAACTCAGGATATCAGATTGTCATTACCCTTTTTTGTTGTTTAGTCAATAAATCATGTCCAACTTTTTGTGACCCCGTGAGTTGTATCCCATCCAGCTCCTCTGTCCATTGGATTTCCCAGGCAAGAATACTGGAATGGTTTCCATTTCCTTCTCCAGGGGATTTCCCTGGCTCAAGGACTGAACCCTCATCTCCTGTACTGGCAGGCAGATGCTTTACCACTGAGCAACCGGGGAAGCCTCATTACCCATTTACTTTCCTTTCACTGAGAACAGTTCCTCAGCCTTTGTTTTTCTTTCTTGATCTTACCATTAGTAATGATTACAGGCCAATCATTCTGTAGAATGTCCTTCACTGGGTGATTGGCTGATGTTTCTTTATAACTAGATTCATACTATACATTTCTAAGTAAAAACAAAAGTGATGCTGTATCCTGCTCCAGTACTTCATTATCAGGAGGCACATGATTCCAGTTTGTTCTGTTACTGATTACTTGCTTAGGATAAAATAACTCTTATTTGTTTCATGTATAAAATAGAAAAAGTTTTAAAATTTCATGATTAATCATGTTCATCAGAAACAAAAAGTGGCCCCTTGACACCAAAATTGGTATTTGGTAAGTATATAATACACAAAAGAAGTCAATTTATTACTTTTCTGGAGAATTCCATGGACAGAGGAGCCTCATGGGCTGCAGTCCATGGGGTTGCAAAGAGTCGGGCATGACTGAGCAACTAACACTTTCCCACTACCACTGTGGAGAATATGAACCATAGAGTAATATGGGAAAAGAATCTAAAGTAGAGTGGATATATGTATATGTATAACAGATCTATACTGCTGTATACCTGAAGTAACACAACATTATAAATCAACTATACTTCAATACAAATTTAAAAGAATAACCATAGACTAAGTGAGATTATTTTTTACTATAATCAGAATTTTTTTCTTTTACAAAGCTGGAGTCTTTCCTTTATTTACATGTATCCTTCCTTTTTTCCTTCCTTTCTTCCTTCCTGTCTCTTTTTATCTCTCAGTCATTTTTGCTTTATAGCTATTTTTTCAAAGTAAAATGTTCTTAAAATACAACTATAAATTAACAGTGCCACTCATTGCCTATATATATATGCAAATCAATTGCAATATTAATGTATTATAATGTATTGTTGATTGTTCTGAAGTTATGTTTTTAAAAACACTTCCTAAGTTCTGTTGATCTGCACTACATTTACTTTGCAAAGACAAATAGTGGTTGCATTAGCTTTGATTTAAGATGATCTATTTCACTGTGACTTGATCTGAGAAGCAATGAGTATTTAGTCAATATGTATAATGTAGGACAATGATTTCACCGTGAAAGTCCAATGCAGCAGATTTTTCTATTTTTATAAAATATTACTTTAAAATAGTCAAATATATTTTGCTTCCAATAATGTGTAGAATAATCAAATTAGCTTTCCAACATACCATTTTGAGCATATTAAAGAACTAGGCAGTTGTAAAATTTTATGCAAATAATGATTAGGATCCAACTCATAGGATATTATATATGACATACCTAAAAGTGAATATAAATTGCATTTAGCTTTCAGGTGGTATCTGGGAATAAATTTCTGATTTAATCAGATATATGATCTCTGTTTCAGAATTTATAAGTAGTTAACATCACCCAACTGGTACAGATAGTTTTTAACTGATAGAGTTTTACTAAATTTAGTGTCTAGAAGGCAATGCCACCCCACTCCAGTACTCTTGCCTGGAGAATCCCATGGACAGAGGAGCCTGGTGGGCTACAGTCCATGGGGTCGAGAAGAGTCGGACACGACTGAGCGACCTCACTTTCACTTTTCACTTTCATGCATTGGAGAAGGAAATGGCAACCCACTCCAGTGTTCTTGCCTGGAGAAGCCCAGGGACGGCAGAGCCCGGTGGGCTGCCGTCTATGGGGTCGCACAGAGTCAGACATGACTGACGTGACTTAGCAGTAGCATTTTGAAAACAATTTTGAACTAGATTTTATATACCCACATATCAGTCGTCTTATCTGAGATATTTTACAAACAAGTTTTCAATATATACAATAAATATTTTACTAGAGTCAAAAGGGAAAACATTTTCTTTATGCTATAAAGTATAATGCATTCCTCATTAATTGCATATAAATCATATTCACCAATATTTTAGAAATAATTATTTTGAGAAACATTGCCTTATAAATCAAGGAATATGAGGTTCAAAAGTTTTCCAATGCTTTATTTAGTATAGCATTATTCAGATAATACTAAAAAGACTAGAGTTGCAGTGAAATTTTAGTTTGCCAATCTAAAGGAGCATAAATACATACATATTTATTTCATACATATATATTTTGATTAAAATCATCCATGCCTCTTATCACTCTGCTGGTGCAAATACAGTGTAGTATAACATATCCTGGCCAAAGAATTGATGCTTTTGAACTGTGGTGTTGGAGAAGACTCTTGAGAGTCCCTTGGACTGCAAGGAGATCCAACCAGTCCATTCTGAAGGAGATCAACCCTGGGATTTCTTTGGAAGGAATGATGCTAAAGCTGCAACTCCAGTAGTTTGGCCGCCTCATGCGAAGAGTTGACTCATTGGAAAAGACTCTGATGCTGGGAGGGATTGGGGGCAGGAGGAGAAGGGGACAACAGAGGATGAGATGGCTGGATGGCATCACTGACTCAATGGACGTGAGTCTGAGTGAACTCTGGAAGTTGGTGATGAACAGGGAGGCCTGGTGTGCTGCGATTCATGGGGTTGCAAAGAGTCGGACACAATTGAGCAACTGAACTGAACTGAAGCTCGTTTTTATTATCAGCTAATTTGTGAACTTTTTGGTAGACAGTTTGGAATAACATATAATTTCTTCTCTGCCATATTTTTTCAAGTCCAAATATTCCAGCTCCTCTGGAGTTACTGCAGGCATTTCTAATTATTTTAAAATTTAGTGCCTGCATCCTGTCAGATACAGGAGACCATATTAATTAACTCCACCCACAGAAATCCAACTTAGCCATTTTCAGTGAGAAGTAAGAGAAAGGCCATTGGGCACTTCAGTTACTCCATCACCATAATCCATCACAGTGTACAAGTCTGATTTAGACACTGTGTTATCCTTGCAAGCTTGCTTGGTGGGCACAGACCCAGATGGAGGGGATGGTTTGGGTAGTTTTTACCAGTGGTCTCAAAGCACCTTCAAGGGCACCTTTAAACTCTTTTTTTTTTTTCAATTGACAAGATTTCTCCATTTATACATCTTTCAGGTATATGAAGACTGTTACCTAAACTATGTTCCTTTTATAATTTACCTAGATTTAAAGTGTTGCTCCTGGGACTTCTCTATCGCTCCAGTGGCTAAGACTTCACACTCCCAGTGCAGGGGGCCCAGGTTTGATCCCTGGTAAGGGAACTAGATCCCACATACTGCAACTAAGACAAGGCACAACCAAAAAATATATATATATTAAAAGGAATAAGCATTGCTCCTTATTTTTTTCCTGGTTAATGGTATAGAATTTTATGTTTTATTGCTGTGAGGTATCTGAGCTGCCCTCCTCTGCTCGCTGACCCCAAAGCTGTGTGAATCCTAGAATTCCAAAAGGAGACCTGAGCTCTTCCTGACTCCTGACCCCTGAGCTCTGTCACTTGGATGTTTCTGAAGCAAGAGGATCCCAGATCACCTAGAATTCATGGAGGTCACATAAAAAGGTGCTCAACATTGCTAATAATTTTTAGAGAAATGCAAATCAAAACTACAATGAGATATCACTTCACACCAGTCAATATGGCCATCATCAAAAAATCTACAAACAGTAAACACTGGAGAGAGTGTAGAGGAAAGGGAGCCCTTCTACACTGGTGGTGGGAATGAAATTGGTACAGCCACTATAGAGAACAGTATGGAGTTTCCTTTAAAAAATTAAAAATAGAGCTACCATATGACCTGGCAATCCCACTCCTGGGCATATAGCCAGAGAAAGACATGGTTTGAAAGGACACATGCACCTCAGTGTTCACTGTAGCGCTGTCTACAATAGCCGAGACCTGGAAGTAACCTAAATGTCCATCAGGAGAGGAATGGATAAAGAAGATGTGGTACATATATACAATGAAATATTATTCAGTCATTAAAAAGAATTAAATAATGCCATTTGCAGCAATATGGATGGATTGGAGATTGTCACACTCAGTGAACTAAGAAAGAAAGAAGACAAATATCATATGATATCACTTACATGTGGAATCTAAAAAAATAATAAAAATGAACTTATTTACAAAACAGAAACAGATTCATAGACTTAGAGAATGAACTTATGGTTACCAGGGGTGGGTATGCACATTACTATATTTAAAATAGATAACCAACAAGGACCTACTGTATAACACAGGGAACTCTGTTCAATATTCTGAAATAACTTAACAGGAAAAGAATTTGAAAAAGAGTGTATATGTATAACTGAATCATCTGGTTGTACACCTAAAGCTAACACAGCATTGTTAATAAACTATGCTCCAAAGTAAAATCAAAAAAAAATTTTTTTAAGAATTCATGCAGGGGTCAGGGGCATAGGGGTTGTGTGTCCAGCAGACAGCAAGACTAGTGCAGTGCCCCCTGTTGCACCCTATGCCTAGGCTACTATATAATTAGGTTGTCCATGGAAAGGATGACCTTGGCTGTGCTCCCAGAAACTCAGTGTTCCTGGTTCCTGCCTTTTTCCTACACTTCATCCCTAGCTTTCCCAATGATCTTGTGAGTTGTATAATAGCATTACAACTAATTTCTTGTGTAGCTCTGGAGACAGTTTCTCTTGTTCATATTAAGAATTCAGTTTCTTTTTTTTTTTCAAATATAGTCTATAGTTAAGGTGATTTCATCCTTTGGGTCAGCCACAGTTGTTTCTCTAATGTTATACTTTGAGTTTTGGACAGGCATTGTGGAAAATGAACCCTGACTGAGTTTAAAATGTCTTGTTCAAAGACAGCTATGTAAGAAATGCAAGAACCAAGGTTTAGGTTTGGGTCTTCCAACTTCAAATCTCAAATTTTTCTCTAAATTTGCTAACACAAAAATGATTGTTGTGGGGAAAATGTAATAAGATTTACCTTATTCTCTCTTTATAATATAGTTTTATTTTTTTTCTGTCTGAGCCACCAGGGAAGCCCAAATAAAAATAATCTATAGAAGCTAAATTTTCCTCACTGTCTTTCAGCCAAAACTGTATGTGCTTAACCATCCATAGAAAGGACAAAATATATAATTTAAGGGTATGTGGATGGTTTTCTAGCTAATGTGATTATAGAAGTAGTTAAGAAATAGAATCAATTTCCTTCTGGACAAAAAATAAGCAAAAACACACACAAAACAAAGCATAAAAAAAAAAAACAGACATGACGGACTGATGAACTTTTATTTTACTCTTTCTTTTGTTGCTGTTTTTCAGTCCCTCAATCATGTCCGACTGTTTGTGAACCCATGGACTGCAGCACACCAGGCTTCACTGTCCTTCACCATCCCCCGGAACTTGCTCAAACTCATGTCCATCAAGTCAGTGATGCCATCCAACCATCTCATCCTCTGTCGTCCCCTTCTCCTCCTGCCTTCAATCTTTCCCAGCATCAGGGTCTTTTCTAATGAGTTAGCTCTTCACATAGGAGAAGGCAATGGCAACCCACTCCAGTACTCTTGCCTGGCAAATCCCATGGATGAAGGAGCCTGGTAGGCTGCAGACCATGGGGTCGCTAGGAGTCAGACACAGTTCAAAAGCATCAGTTCTTCAGTGTTCAGCCTTCTTTATGGTCCAACTCTCATATCTATAGCTGACTACTGGAAAAACCATAGCTTTGACTATACAGACCTTTGTCAGCAAAGTAATGTCTCTGCTTTTTAATATGCTGTCTAGGTTTGTCATAGCTTTTCTTCCAAGGAGCAAGCATCTTTTAATTTCATGGCTGCAGTCACCATGTGCAGTGATTATGGAGCCCATGAAGATAAAGTCTGTCACTGTTTCCATTGTTTCACAGCAGGGCCAACATCTCAAGTGAAGCACTTGTGTCCCTGAACCTAAAGCATTCAGTTAAGACATGCCCAGATTCCTGACCCCCAGAACTGTGAGCTAATCAAAGCTTGTTGTTTTAAGCCACTAAATTTGGGGATAATTTATTATGCAGCAATAAAGAATGAACACGGAATCTAAAACACATTTAGCAGTTCTACCTCAGACTTTCCCTCGCTTTGAGAAATATTGTGTCACTTCACCACGGTGGAATCTACCTTTTAAGGATAAGAATCTTTATTGAAGATTAAAATTTTATACACAGGCCAGGACAGAAAATGAAAACAAATGTATGTGCCTCAGAGAAAATTGAGTCATGCAGAGACAGCTATAAAACAGAAGCCATGGGGAAAATATATAGAGGTTCCAAGTCAAGATATAGCTAGAACATATGTGCTTAATATACACAGTTGAATTTTGGTTTTGTTCTGGAAATTAAATAAACAGAACAAAACAAAACAAAATGAACACTCTGTTGTTCTCTGAGGTTATATGCGTTAGGAAAAAGAATATAAAATCCATCACTTTAGAGGCAAGCAAAAAACTGTATACTTGAAGTGGGCACCAAGTACTTGCATTGTAAAGGTACAGCTTCTTTCATTCATCTGCCAACTCAGAAGCATCTGCAATTTTATTAATAATTTCAAGAACTATTATAGATTGCTCTTAATTTAAATGTCAACATGTTCTCTCTATCCTCCAGGTTTTTTCCCTCTGTCTCACAATCACATTTATTGCTTGTGCAACCTCTATTTTTCACATTTGAAGAGGCTTCCTGAATCCTGATTTGTCCCTGCATGTACCCCAGTGGGTATGGGGTACATGCTAGTTTCAATTTTCCTCCATGCTAGTTTCAATTCAGGAAATGGTCCACCATCATCACCCCTCATAGGAGTGTGAGGACTTTTGTGCCCCACAGGTCACACAAATTCTCATCATAAATAAATAAACCCTTTTTTGAAGTTGAAACTGCTTTCCTTTAAATGTATGATTCTCTTGACAACCTGCATACAAGAGTATGACTTTAATCTACCACTGGGAAAAGGCAACTATTAATACTTAGAAAATAACACTAAATAGAAAGCCAGAATTGATTTTAACAATAATACATATATGGGTGTCAGTTTCATATTCTCTAGAAATGTATTTGAACAATGTTTCACACTGATCTTTATTGTCATTTTATTCACATATTTGGGAATCCCTTCTTAGTATTTATGTTGTTCATTCCTAACCCTTAAAACAAACAAACTGTATGTTTGTGTTCATCCTCTTCTCTACAGCTGTTATAATTCAGTATAGAGTATTATGCTCTCTTTAGGATCTCAGATAGTTTCAACAAAAAAATATTGAAAAAAAACTACCTGTTGAATTAAATACAGACTGAGGCTTAATTTTTAGTTTCTAAAAATAGATGTGAATAATGGATGTCTGAGACTTTCAAAATCTACACTAATATGAGTCCTTAATATTAAACTTATCTATGCTGCTGCTGCTGCTGCTATAACTTATCTATAGCCTATTTAAAAGCATAAACAGATTCATAATCTTAAAACATTGGGACAGACATTGCAAATTTTACCTCTAAAACAACCACTACAGTTTGACACACAATTTAAGGTTTTGAGTCAATTATGGGAGGGGAATCTAGAATGAAAAGAATGAATCTAGTGCTTAGATTGTAAGCTTCTTAAAGCACGTGAGAGAAATTTGATTAAGTTTTGCTCAAGCATGAGAAAGAACATTCTGGTGATTCAAAAGCACTGAGTGGCTTTAAACATTAAAATGTGTAACAGTTGGTCCTCTGGAAGAATCTGATGAAACTTATGTTAAGAATATTGACTTTAATCATGTATTCTAGATTTTTATGAAAAAATATATAGTTTTGGAAATGTTTAAAAGAGAGTTAGACAACTAATGGAATCAAACAAATTTGGTGTTTCCTGTGTATATTTTGAATTATCCCTGTAATTGCAAATTCCAAGCCCTTCCCAGACACAACAGCTCTTCAATATCTCTGGAATCATCTTCCAAAACTAACTTGAAGCTCAGTTCACACAGGTGAACCACTCCTTATGCACTCACCATCCTGAGTCGCCCAGATATTACCATACACTGTAACATGAGGACTGTTGTTATCCTATTTCACAGATGGCTAAAGCAAAAGCCTGAGGTCTAAGGAATCCAGCAAGATCACTCACACAGTCAGTCAAGGGACCAGGAATGATCCATGCTTGTCTATTCCCAGTTCTTGGCTCCTATTACCTCTCCACAGGAAGGCCCTGCAATAATCCATTCACACCATGGGGAGCCACCACAGTTGTATTTGGTCAACAGTGATAGCACCAGCCATTTATTTATTGCTACTTCATGTTCTGTGAATTCAATACTTTGCCAAGAAATTCTCCAAACAAAAGTGGGCTGATCACAGTCATTGTGAACCTAAATGGGAAAAGAATCTGAAAGAGAATAGACATGTATTAGACGCTCTATACAGTCAACAAAAACAAGACCGGGAGCTGACTATGGCTCAGATCATGAACTCCTTATTGCCAAATTCAGACTTAATTGGAAAAAGCAGGGAAAACCTCTAACCATTCAGGTATGACCTAAATCAAATCCCTTATGATTATACAGTGGAAGTGAGAAATAGATTTAAGGCTCTAGATCTGATGATAGAGTGCCTGATGAACTATGGAATGAGGTTTGTGACATTGTACAGGAGACAGGGATCAAGACCATCCCCATGGAAAAGAAATGCAAAAAAGAAAAATGGCGGTCTGGGGAGGCCTTACGAATAGCTGTGAAAAGAAGAGAGGTGAAAAGCAAAGGAGAAAAAGAAAGATATAAACATCTGAATGCAGAGTTCCAAAGAATAGCAAGAAGAGATAAGAAAGCCTTTTTCAGCAATCAATGCAAAGAAGTAGAGGAAAACAACAGAATGGGAAAGACTAGAGATCTCTTCAAGAAAATCAGAGATACCAAGGGAACATTTCATGCAAAGATGGGCTTGATAAAGGACAGAAATGGTCTGGACCTAACAGAAGCAGAAGATATTAATAAGAGGTGGCAAGAATACACAGAAGAACTGTACAAAAAGGATCTTCATGACCCAGATAATCATGATGATGTGATCACTAATCTAGAGCCAGATATCTTGGAATGTGAAGTCAAGTGGGCCTTAGAAAGCATCACTATGAACAAAGCTAGTGGAGGTGATGGAATTGCAGTTGAGCTGTTTCAAATCCTGAAAGATGATGCTGTGAAAGTGCTGCACTCAATATGCCAGCAAATTTGGAAAACTCAGCGGTGGCCACAGGACTGGAAAAGGTCCGTTTTCATTCCAATTTCAAAGAAAGGCAATGCCAAAGAATGCTCAAACTACTGCACAATTGCACTCATCTCACATGCTAGTAAAGTAATGCTCAAAATTCTCCAAGCCAGACTTCAGCAACACATGAACCGTGAACTCCCTGATGTTCAAGCTAGTTTTAGAAAAGGCAGGGGAACCAGAGATCAAATTGCCAACATCCACTGGATCATGGAAAAAGCAAGAAAGTTCCAGAAAGACATCTCTTTCTGCTTTATTGACTATGCCAAAGTCTTTGACTGTGTGGATCACAATAAACTGTGGAAAATTCTGAAAGAGATTGGAATACCAGACCACCTAACCTGCCTCTTGAGAAATCTGTATGCAGGTCAGGAAGCAACAGTTAGAACTGGACATGGAACAACAGACTGGTTCCAAATAGGAAAAGGAGTCCATCAAGGCTGTATATTGTCACCCTGCTTATATAACTTCTATGCAGAGTACGTCATGAGAAACGCTGGACTGGAAGAAACACAAGCTGGAATCAAGATTGCTGGAAGAAATATCAATAACCTCAGATATGCAGATGACACCACCCTTATGGCAGAAATTGAGGAGGAGCTAAAAAGCCTCTTGATGAAAGTGAAAGAGGAGAGCGAAACAGTTGGCTTAAAGCTCAACATTCAGAAAACGAAGATCATGGCATCTGGTCCCATCACTTCATGGGAAATAGATGGGGAAACAGTAGAAACAGTGTCAGACTTTATTTTTTTGGGCTCCAAAATCACTGCAGATGATGACTGCAGCCACGAAATTAAAAGACGCTTACTCCTTGGAAGAAAAGTTATGACCAACCTAGATAGTATATTCAAAAGCAGAGACATTACTTTGCCGACTAAGATCCATCTAGTCAAGGCTATGGTTTTTCCTGTGGTCATGTATGGATGTGAGAGTTGGACTGTGAAGAAGGCAGAGTGCCAAAGAATTGATGCTTTTGAACTGTGGTGTTGGATAAGACTCTTGAGAGTCCCTTGGACTGCAAGGAGATCCAACCAGTCCATTCTGAAGGAGATCAGCCCTGGGATTTCTTTGGAAGGAATGATGCTAAAGCTGAAACTCCAGTACTTTGGACACCTCATACGAAAGTTGACTCATTGGAAAGACTCTGATGCTGGGAGAGATTGGGGGCAGGAGGAGAAGGGGACGACCGAGGATGAGATGGCTGGATGGCATCACTGACTCGATGAACGTGAGTCTGAGTGAACTCTGGGAGATGGTGATGGACAGGGAGGCCTTGCATGCTGCAATTCATGGTGTCGCAAAGAGTGGGACAAGACTGAGTGACTGAACTGAACTGAACAGATAATAGATAAGACAGATAGGTAAGAATAATAAGATAAGAATAATAAGATAAGAATAGATATGTCTCATAATAGATAATGTATATATATATAACTGAATCACTTTGTTGTACACCTGAAACTAACATAAGATTGTTAATCAACTACACTTTAATATAAATTAAAAAAAAAAGTCATTGTGTTTCTATACTCTTCAATTCATCAAACGGTTTAGTCCCATCATTTAGTTATTATCACTCGATTTCATTCATTCACTCAACAAATATGTACAGACTCCCTACTCTGTATCCAGTTTTGTATTGATCCTGCAGATGTGATGATAAACCAGAAAGAAATGGTCCTATACATGTGGAACTTTCATTCTAGCCATGAAGACAACTCAATAAGTGCCAGTCACTATTTAACTATCATTGTGAAAGGTCTTAGGAAGGAAAAGTGTTGGATGCTAATTAAACATTATTTGGGACATTCAAGCTGTGATAACTTGAGAGTCAAAGCCAATCAATATAAAATTGTGCGGAGTCTAAAAGTGGCCGCAACTTTGTTCATGAACAGGACACACTCCCCAAGTTTTCTCTTACGCTGCCTAGGCTGTTCCAGGCAAGCACTATATTTTGTTTTTCACTTGCTCAGTCATGTCTGACTCTTTGTGACCCCATGGACTGCAGCATGCCAGGATTCCCTGTCCTTCACCATCTTCCAGAGCTTGTTCAGACTCAAGTCCATAGAGTTGATGATGCCATTCAATCATCTCATCCTCTGTTGTCCCCTTCTCCTCATGCCTTTAATCTTTCCCAGCATCATGGTCTTTGCCAGTGAGTTGACTCTTCACATCAGGTACTCAAAGTATTGGGGCTTCAGCTTCAGCATCAGTCCTTCCAATAAATATTCAGGGTCGATTTCCTTTAGGATTGACTGGTTTGATCTCCTTGCTGTCCAAGGAACTCTCGAGTCTTCTCCATATAGAAGAATGGGAAAGATTGTGTATATCTATTACTGGGAAAATTCAAACTTAAAACATCATAAACAACCTACTAGATGCATAGAAACAACATTTCTGCAGACTGATCATGACCCATGACTCAGCAGTGAGGCACTAATACATGCCCATTCCTGCCCCATGCAGACCTCCTACAAGGTGTCTTTGGCTTCATGACTCCCCACTGGCTCAGCGAAAAATTTCCCAGAACCTAAGTGGACTCTGAGAGTCTTATAATCACCCTTCCTTCCTTCCCCTTTCCTAGTGCCAGACTTCCACCAGGGTTTGGTGTCTCTCCTTGGCTCCTCTCGTCCTTCCTTCACAGACATTCCCCCAGTATCTCTCACACATTTTATTTCATCTTAGTATTTCTTCTCAGAGGGCCGACACAGACACAGGGGTTAAAGGCAAAATATAGATTTTCTATTAAAAGAAAAATCATAAACAAATACTGAAATCTGGTTGATTATATGTGTGTTGAAATCTTTAGAAGGACATGTAAATATGTTTGCAATTTACTTTTAAAGGTATCAAAAATATGCTGTGATGAATAGAAAAATGAATATTTGAATAGGATAAAGTACATATAGTAAAATGTTAACAGTAGGATCAAAGTGATAAGCGTATGGGTTTTCTCAAAATTACTGCATATTTGGAAATGTTCTGATGAGGCTACAAGGGATGATGGGAGCAGGTGTGCTCAGGATGCGGGTACAGCACTGCGGCAGGAACATGACTCGACAGACTTTGCCCAGGGTGTGTGGCGGGGGCTTCACCATTGTAGGGCCATTGAGATGAAGAGCAAAATCAGAATGCACCAAACACTGCAAATACCAAAGACATTCCCACCGGACTTGGCACTTATTTATAGAGCTTCAGAAGCTGTAAGCAAACCTAGATGTGGGCTAAGTCCATTCCTACATGAAGTGTCCTCACTTCAGGAATCACAGAGGAGATGCCATGACCATGGGTCTGATCATCTGTTCCTGATTCTTGTCTTCCAGCTGTGACTCTCATCCAGCAAGAGCAGGGAGAGAGTGTCCTTTGATCCACCCGCTCTCCCTCCTGTGTGCTCTCTCTGGGCTGTCTCACCTGACTCATCAGGTCAGTATGCTGTTGCTGCTGCTGCTGCTAAGTCGCTTCAGTCGTGTCCGACTCTGTGCGACCCCATAGACGGCAGCCCGCCAGGCTCCCCCGTCCCTGGGATTCTCCAGGCAAGAACGCTGGAGTGGGTTGCCATTTCCTTCTCCAATGCATGAAAGTGAAAAGTGAAAGTGAAGTCGCTCAGTCGTGTCCGACTCTTAGCGACCCCATGGACTGCAGCCCACCAGGCTCCTCCATCCATGGGATTTTCCAGGCAAGAGTACTGGAGTGGGGTGCCATCGCCTTCTCCGCAGGTTAGTATGGTGGGTCATCTTTGCACTGGCTCCACCCATCTGATGAGCCTAGCTTGAGGGTAAAGGCTGGTTTTCCATTGTATACCCAGGGTTTCCATGGGGATGCCTTAGACTGTTACAGGGCTTCATTTCCACAGGGGCCTGCAGCCGCCAGACAATGAGAATCTGTCCTCTGTCCACAAGCTTATGGGACAGCCTCATCTGTGATAAACACAGTGCTGCTGGTGGCATACTGTTTTGCATTGTGTAGGGTTGGCCAAAATGTTCATTCAGGTCTTTCCCTAAGATATTATGGAAAACCCAAATGAACTTTTTGGCCAATCCAATAACAAGGTTAAGAAGAAGCTAAATTAACCCTGCCTCCTTGCCACCTCATTTTTGCCTGGGCTTCTGAAGGAGCCTGGATGAGCAGGCTCAGATCATGCTCAGCAATGCTGAGCTGCAGTGTGGTGTGAGAGCGTCAACCCTCCACACTGGTCACCCTCAGTAGGCAACAGGCGGGTTTTGTCAAGTTACATGAATTTTAAGGGACTTCCCAGGTGGCACAAAGGGTAGAGTCTTCCCGCCAATGCAGGAGACACAGGAGACGTGAGTTTGATCCCTGGGTTGGGAAGATACCCAGGAGGAGGAAATGGCAGCCCACTCCAATATTCTTGCCTGGGAAATCCCATGGACAAAGGAGCCTGGTGGGCTGTAGTCTATGGGGTCACAAAGATTTGGACATAACTGAGCATGCACACACAAACAAATGTATTTTTAAAATTGCCACCAGTATCCTCCCAGCCATCAATCAGGACTGAGAAAATGGTGTTGGAGGAAGATATGCCAGGAAAGCAAGGCAGGTCTTGAGGCAGGTCTTTGAACAGCATGATTGCTGGAAAGCTAATCGACCCACTGCAAAATTCACCCCCTTTCTCATGGAAGGTAGTTCTGCTCATTGGTAAGTTTATTCATATCATTCATACAAATGCTCCACCAAGTTACGCTGGAAGACAACTAAAGAAAGACATTTTCACAGCGAGATTACCTCATTAAAATCCTCCTATGGTGATGTCTGAGTCAATGGCCCCATTCACACATTTGAAATCAATATCCTGAAGATTGACAAGGACTCAAAAACCTGATGGGGATGGAGCACATAAAGACAGAGGAATTTGGTAAAAACAGACAAAGCTGTTAACTGGAAACTTTCTTACAGATTTTATGCCCTAACTGTGACTCTTTGGGAGGCTGAGAAGTAAATAATAACCAAGCAAAGCCACCTCCTCCTAGCCAGGAGATTTGGAAATAATAGATAGTGGATTTCATGCTGCTATGAAAATTACTGGAAAAGAAAACTAACATCAGTGAAACCACCTTTACACACACACACAAACACACATAATACCAAACCAGCCTATGGTCCCTGTAACTAGAGTGGCTGAACGTTATTACCCAGTGACGAGAGAAAGAAGGTACCATGTAACAAAGGACTTTCTCACGACTGATAAATGTGAACTCAAACCTCTCTAACACACAGGGCTGGATTTCAGTATGATGCTATAGAAATTTCCTAAACCATACTGTTAAAAGATATTTCCAGGTTATAACACTTTTCCTATACATTGATATTTGACATAATTAAAGAAATTCATAATAATATATTTTTGCGGTTTTGGTGGTAAGTCACTTTAGTCGTGTCCGACTTTTTTTGACTGCACGGACTGTAGCACACCAGGCTCCTTGGTCCTTGGGATTCCCCAGGTTAGAATGCTAGAGTGGGTTGCCTTTTCCTTCTCTAGGGAATAGAGTATTCTGAATATATTTTAAAGTTTGGAGGCAAATTTTAGGCTCTAAAGTTAAAAACGTCTTTTGAAATCATATATGAAATACGAAATGAAAGAAGTAGGAAAACATGGCATACACAAGAGGTTCAGCTGTAAGTAAGCATCATGTTCTGACTAGACCTGAATGTGGATGATCACCTGTGTCAATCATGAAGATCCAGGTGAAACAAACTCATGTAAAGAACACACTGTGCATGCATGCTAAGCCGCTTCAGCCGTGTTCAACCCTTTGTGACCCTATGGAACATAGCCTGCCAGGCTCCTCTCTCCATGGAATTCTCCAGGCAAGAATACTGGAGTGGGTTGCCACGCCCTCCTCCAGGGGATCTTCCTGACCCAGGGATGGAACCTGAGACTCCTGTGACTCCTGCATTTTAGGCAGATTCTTTACCAGTGAGCCACCAGGAAAGCCCAAAGAACACACTACTATATATAAAATAAATAATCAACTAGCCTACTGTAGAGAACTCTACCCAATATTCTGTAATTACCTATATGGGAAGAGTTAGTTCCTCAGTCATTGTCCGACTGTTTGTGACTCCATGGACTGTGACCCATCAGGCTCCTATGCCCACGGGATTCTCCAGGCAAGATACTGGAGTGGGTTGCCATTCCCTTCTCTAGGGGATCTTCCCAACCCAGGGATTGAACCCAGGTCTCCCACATTACAGGCAGATTCTTTACCATCTGAGCCACTATATGGGAAAAGAATCTGAAAAAGCAATGGGTATTTACATATGTGTAATTGAATCACTTTCCTGAACACCTGAAACTGAAACAATATTGTAAATCAACTATGTGCTGTGCTGTGCTCACTTGCTCAGCTGTGTCGGACTCTGGGACCCCAAGAACTACAGCCTGCCAGACTCCTCTGTCCATGGAATTTTCAAGGCAAGAATACTGGAGTGGGTTACCATTTCCTTATAAAATAAAAGTTAAGTTAAAAAAAAAAAAGAACTAGTGGAAAGACTAAGTTGTATTTTCAATCCTGCAATATTCAGCCATATACTGGAATCCACGTTATATGTGTGGTCTTCTCTTATCTTCATGCGTGTCTTCTAGCCATCTCATCTGAGCCCCAAGAGCATGGCTGTAGACTCAGGTCAGGTCAAACTGCATCACAATGACCTACAGGGAACATGAGTCTGGGTACCTCTGCATTTCTGCATTGAGTGATCTCACAGGCATCCTCCTTTTCTGGGCTCATTCATGTTGGTTAATGCCAATCAAGTCAATTATATAGAGTCATCCCTGAGAATCCTGCTGAATATGAACCTCAAAATAAGACATATCTCAAGCTTGATTTCAGTTTTTACAACTAAACTTTACCTGTCTTTAAAATCAGATGACAATATTGGTTAATTTAACACAAATAGCATCAACTAATTGAACTCAAGATGGTATTGTATCCTTCTGATATTTGGTATTTCTTTTCTTTTTTTCATTGTTTTCACAGTGTACACTAACGACCTTTGTTTAAACTTTCATGTTAGCCATATATAGTCACATCCCTGTTGATCTAAAATTCAACTGCATTCCTTTCTCTTGGCCAGTATGGTTTCATTTCTTCCCTAAATTTTCAAAGAAATTAATTCTACTTCTTTATAATTAAGAAATTGCTGGCAGGTCAGAGACTAAACTCCAGAAGCTGCTTACCATAGTGTGTGCTAAACTCTGAGATCTCTTTTTTTTTTTTTTTTTAAGGAACATGTCACAGGGGACAATTACCTAGAAAGAATGATGTAGTCATGGAAATCCTCCTGGAGGGTTAGGTTTAGGGACTGGCAGAGGGGTGTACAGCACTCGGACTGTAAGGTCAGGTTTTATGTTTTATATTTAAATAAATGGTACTTATATATTTTTATAACATATTAGATATAGCTTAACTTTACACATTCCTCACAAATGCTATCTCTGTGAGAATAACATTCATAATATATGTAAATATATTAATGTTATTTCCAATCTGGATCTCAGTTTCTTGTCCAAACTTCCAAAGACACTACTAGAACTTTTGGTTACCAATCTGACTCTTCAAGATCCCCATTTCCATACTCTGTCCTTTTTAAACAAGTTCTGCACTTGAGCTGATTTCTGTGGCTTACGTTTTCTTCATCTGTCAATCAAAGACATCTCTCAGGCACTGTGAACAGCTTTACTATCTCAATGACTCATCTCTTGCCCACAGTCCCACCCTCAGCACCTGCCTCTTCCTTCCAAAGCCTCATCCCCAAATGTCAGAACACTGAGCACCACCTCAGAAGTCCGAGTGCTGTACACCCCTCTGCCAATCCCTAAACCTAACCCTCCAGAAGGATTTCCATGACTTTCCATTCTTTCCAGGTAATTGTCCCCTGTGACATGTTCCTTAAAAAAAAAGAAATCTCATAGTTTAGCACACACTATGGTAAGCAGCTTCTGGAGTTTAGTCTCTGAACTGCCAGCAATTTATCTTCAATGGAGAAATAGAGGGCTAAAGTTTGAATATATTCCTCTCAAGTATTTTACCAGATAACACTTGTTTTATAGGATAACTTAGTTCTCAACCTGAGCGGAAGAACTTGAAGAACTTGTTTTCCTTGCAGAACGAAAACACTGTGGCAGCATGGAGGTGCTTTCTCCGACAGCCAATGACTATGAAGAAAAACCTCCATAAGAAAGAAATCCTCAACAGCATCAGCAATTAGTGGTGAGAAATAAACACTACTGCTGTTCTTTTCCCAAACAAGTATTGATCGATAATCCCACAAGTAATTTAACAGATAAATCTTGAGTGAAAATTATATACCTGGAAATATGAAGGGAAGGTTAAGGAGACCACTGTTGATAGCTGCTTACCTGGGTACAGGATAGGAGGGTGTGTGTGCTCAGTCATGTCTGACTCTTTGTAGCCCCATTGATGGTAGCTCACCAGGGCCCTCTGCCCAAGAAAATTTCCAGGCAAGAATATTGGAGTGGGGTGCCATTTCTTACTCCAGGGGATCTTCCTGACCCAGGGATTGAACCCACATCCCTTGCACCTCCTACATTAGCAGGCAGGTTCTTTATCACTAGCACCACCTGGGAAGCCCGCCTGGGATCAGGAAAGCTGCAGACATACCTCGTAGGTGGTTAGGAAGAGGAAACAACAGCAAATCCACAGACTTCCTCTATCATCTTCTTTTCAGTCCTATTAGAATCCAAGAGAATAACTCAACTCTCTTGTTGTTGTTCAATCTCTTAGTCATGTCTGACTCTTTGCCACCCCATGGGCTGAAGTATGCCAGGATCCCTGTCCTTCATTATCTCCCAGAATTTGTTCAAACATGTCCATTGAGTTGGTGATGACATTCAACCATCTCATCCTCTGTCATTCCCTTCTCCTGCTTTCAATCTTTCCAGCATCAGGGTCTTTTCCAATGAATCAGCTCTTTGCATCAGATGGCCAAAGTATTAGAGCTTCAGCTTCAGCATCAGTCCTTCCAATGAATATTCAGGATTGTTATCCTTTAGGATTGACTGGTTTGATCTCTTTGCTGTCCAAAGGAATCTCAAGAGTCTTCTATAGAACCAAAGTTTGAAAGCATCAATTCTTCAGCACTCAGCCTTCTTTGAGCTCAAGTTAGTGTAAGAAAAAGATGCATTGAAACATGTATAATATCATATAAGAAATGAATCGCCAGTCTAGGTTCGATGCAGGACACAGGATGCTTGGGGCTGGTGCACGGGGAAGACCCAGAGAGATGGTATGGGGAGGGAGGTGGGAGGGGGGTTCAGAATTGGGAACATGTGTACACCCGTGGCAGATGTATGGCAAAACCAATACAGTGGGGGAAAAAAAAAAAAGAAGAAGAAAAGAAAAAAAGAAACAGATGCTCTCCAACACTCTGGCTCAGAGATACCAAGGAATTACCATGGTCTAGATCAGACTCAGGAAAAATCCTCTGTGAGATGCTCTTTCTCTCTGAGCACCTGTAATCTAACATCCATGACTATCTATCATGACTATCTAGGAGAGGAACAATCTCTTCTAGGCATCTTGATGTTTTTACCTGAAAGTTCAGCTCAGCTCAGCTCAGCAACTGGAGTATTTTCTGAGATCCCCCTAAGACAGTCATGAGAAGAGAAAGGACCTTAACTCAACCCACATGCCAATATAACTGAATTTTGTAAGTCAATCTCTTGGAGGAGAAGAAAGGATTTAGGAAATACCTTCTAACCTCAAATAGCCACAAGGACCCCCATCCTCACATTAACCTACCCTCTGTGCTCAGGCTCAGATCCTGTCATGGTTCTAGCAATCTTTCAAGGGAGAGAGGAGGTATTCACTCACACACAGTATTTGTAATTCTCTTGTTCAAAACTGAATATCAAAAAAGATGTCGATATTGTACCTGTGAGAATTGCATGCCCACAAAGAAAGTGAGAATAATATGTAGACTTAGAAATTTGCTTTTGGAACACATGCTACCACAAAAGATGATTTTTAGAAGATACTAGCATTTGAGGCAGACAGGCATGGGTTTTAAAGCCACTTCAGCTCTTTCAGCTCCACAACTGAGAATCGCTTAGCTCTCCAAGCTTTCACATTATCTACTGAGGGACAGTCTGTTCTCCCTAGAGTGTCTTCATGAAAAATAACTAAGACCCCATGTTTAGTGTCATGGGCTTTAGCACAGGTAAGACCATTTTGGGCTTATAGCTTTCTGTTTGGGGGCTTCCCAGATGGTTCAGTGGAGGAGGAAATGGCAACCCACTCCAGTATTCTTGCCTGGAAAATCCCATGGACAGAGGAGCCTGGCAGGCTACAGCCTGCAGGGTCACAAAGATTTGAATATGACTGAGCAACTGAGCACGCACAGCTTTCTTTTTAGCAGCACATACAGACAACTCTTGGTCTCAGTCTCTTATGATCACTGGGGTGCATTTTTGAAAT
This sequence comes from Oryx dammah, assembly GCF_014754425.2. NCBI lineage: Eukaryota > Metazoa > Chordata > Mammalia > Artiodactyla > Bovidae > Oryx > Oryx dammah. Next base: position 64,756,928 of record NW_024070185.1, on the reverse strand, counting down.
AGTTGAAGAGTGATAAAGTCTGGACTGAACAAAGTTAAGTGGCCTCTCAAGGATAAAGTTCTACTGACAAACACACGATGACATTATGCCCCACCCACAAGAAATCTAGCTTAATTTGTTTGGGATGTGTATCCTGTCAATACTTTTTGAAAAGTTGCCCTAAGTGGTTTTAACAGGCAGAAAATGTCGAGAATCGTTGTTCTAACTAGCAGAACAAATCAATCAAACTGAAACCAAAAAGCAGGCTAGAACACAATACTACTAGGCAGTGAGTCTCTTCAGGGTCCAAATCCCCCAAAAGATGTCTTGGCCTAAAAATTATCCCTTCTTTTCTTTTGCTAATTGCTCCTGTACCCCACTCTTCTTCCTATAAAACCTTTCCATTTTGTGTAACCTCTTACAGGGCCCTTCTAGTTGCTAGATGGCCCTAGTCAAAAATTGATGAATAAAACCAATGAGATCTTCAAAAAAAAGTCCTTGTGTGATGAATACTTAGCAAAAGGACTGGTTACAACATATGAACTCACAACTGTCACCCCCCGCCCCCGCCCCCATATGGGAAGACAGGTGAATGTACTTGTGATTTCCACTCTGGTCCTTGAGAATAGAAGTGAAAGTGAAAGTGAAGTTGCTCAGTCGTGTCCGACTCTTTCCTACCCCATGGATTGTAGCCTACCAGGCTCCTCCATCCATGGGATTTTCCAGGCAATAGTACTGGAGTGGGTTGCCATTTCCTTCTCTTGGGGATCTTCCCAACCCAGGGATTGAACCCAGGTCTCTGCATTGTAGACAGACGCTTTACCATCTGAGCTACCAGGGAAGTCTTGAGAATAGATGTTCATCTAATTCAATTTCTCCTAGGTATTTGAAATTTGATTTTATATTTCCTTCAATGCAGGGTATCTCTATTAAACACAAACATAGAAAGCTAAATGGTTATAATTAATCAAATAAAAATGCATTTCTGAAATAAGACCATCATTGGAAGCACCTAGTAGCAGTTAATATCCTAGAAAGAGAAATAGAGGATGAATTTAAGAATAATTTTGAAATAAAGAATTAAAATACTAAACAAAATAAAGAATTAAAATACTAAACAAAATCCCATCAATTCTTTATTAGAGATTTATTTTTATGTGTAATGGAATATGTTCATGCAAGAATACGAGAGCGGGCAGCCATTTCCTTCTCCAGGAAATCTTCCTGACCCAGAGATCAAACCCAGGTCTGCATCATAGGTAGGTTCTTTACCATCTGAGCCACGAGGGAAGCCCCAATAGAATATATTCAAAGCATAATTGTTTTGCTAATTGTAAAACACTATTGATGTTCAGTAGAACTATATTTTCTTAAAGATAGCTGTCAACTATATTGCATGTGATTTCAGCAAATTGCTGAATAATGTAATTATTACTCATTTTAAACTGTATGAGTGTGTATGTGTGGATGTACACATGGAAACCATATTCTAAAACTGGCTAAAGTGTCCTGAAATCTCCAAGGAATTATTAATTCCATGAAGAGATGCTGCAGTAGGCTTTGTCATTTCATTGTGAAGATATTATCTTGGCAACAGACTTCATTGTTGTTGCTGTTTAGTCTCTAAGTCATGTTTAACTCTTTTGTGACCCTATGGACTGTAGTCCACCAGGCTCCTCTGTCCATGGGATTTCCCATGCAAGAATACTGAAGTGAGTTGCCATTTCCTTCTCCAGGGGATCCTCTTGACCCAGGGATTGAACCTGCATCTCCTACTTGGCAGGAGGATTCTTTACCACTGAGCCACCTGGGAAGCCCAGCCACAGACTTACAGAGATGTTAAATCTTGGTATGTTTCCAGATGGATGTAAGAAGATATTATAAAGGTAGAAGCATGGAGGCAACACTCTAAATGCTACATAAGGATCTATTTTCTCCCATGTGCTTTTATGAATTGGAAGCTCTTTTTCTTTAATTCAGTCTATCCTCTCTATAGTTTTGCACACATACAAAATCCATTAACAGAAATCTTTGTATGAGCAATTAATTAAATTTCTAATGTGCTCAATTAAGAAATGTGATGACTAAATATACATAATTTAAAGTCCATTTTTGATCAAATTAATTTGAAAATAGAAATAACAGATGTGACCTAATAAAAATATTGTTTGAAAGCTTAGATACAAAAGTACAGATTGTCATAACTTTAAACTTATTAAATACCAATGATTAATAATGAACTTATCTTTTGAAATTCAATCTAGGCTTTCTAATTTAAAATGGTGAATTAAAGATGTATGTAGACATGTTTGTTTCTTTTCTCATTTTCCTCCTAAAGTCCTATTGAAATTAGAGTAAAAATGGACAGAGGGATCAAACCTGTAATTGTTCTGTCAGCTGAAATAGTGATGAATTCCTGGTACACACTAGAAGTTATAGCCAGAAAGTGCAGACGACATAGTTGAAACAGGGACGAGATCCCAACCCCCACACCCCAACACACACCTCGTGCCTAAGCAGATGGATTGTGCTAATGGGGATGGAAGAAACCAAGGCGGTATTAAAGGACTGTTTAAGAATCTGCCATGACTGTACCACCTTCACTTCCTTCAACATGGAAATAACTGACCACAGAGGTATTTACAAGAGGCTAAACCAGAAAACAATTCAATTAGAGTGAGTCCCTCAGAAATGAGCCAAGCCCAGATGAGGTCAGTTAATCCCCAGCCTTAAAGCTCAGGACACAGTAAGGAGTACTGTTTTAAGCCATTGAGGTTTGAGGTGGTTTATTGTTGCAGCAATAGCTAAGGGACATAAAATTTGTAAATTTGTAGAGCCTACTTGATCTTATTGAAATCATTGATCCCAGAGGCAACGTAGTCTGACCTCAGGGACATTTGGTACTTTTGACTTTCTAGAAATATGAGATGTGTGCAATTAAGCACCCAGCATTCTGTGGTTGGAATGGGCTGATGTTGGTGTTACAGCACCCGAGGGAGTACAAGGAAGACACAACTAGCAAACTGAATCCACTGAAATAAACAAATTCACATGAAAAATCCAACTCAGTTGGATTGTTGTATTTTGGTCAATACATCTGAAAAGATGTATTGACCACAGGCCGATACCAGACTGTTAAAAATAAGACCAATAACTATTCAGTCTCAAATGAACTTTTATTTCTAGCATCTATTTTATGCCAAATTACAGACTTTACTTATAAAGTTTATGATTCAAGAGAACAAATAAAGCAATTCTTAATTTAAGGATCAAATCATTCAGTATGACAACTGCTCTAAGCAAGCATTTTATTTGCATTATATGGCCAAGAATGGGGCGCAAACACATGTTCAAAACTTTCCTTCCTCTAACTCATGTTAATTAAGTTTCAACTGTCTTGACATTTACATCTAGGGACTCATGTTTATGGCTCAAGCTAAGTTTTCATAAACTGTAATATTTCCCTTGGCCGTGAAATTTTTTAATCTTTCATGAGTGACACTTTTACTAATATAAAGTCCAAGTATTTATAAGGCTTTATTAAATCCATCCCAATTGCATATATTTATATCTGTATTTTATATTAAATATTTTATAGGAGCTAAAAATAAAGAATGTCCTTGTGCATCTAGCCATGGTAAAATAATTCAATTCATCTGAGCTTTATTTTCATGCTGTCAGTTTCAGTAAAGGCAAAATATAGACAATCTTATTTGAAACTAATTAAATACTCAAAAGTATTTCTACCACATCACTATGGAAAATCAGTGCACCTGTACAGTATAAAACTTAAGAGTAGCTCTTAATTTCCTATCCACAGCTATTATTGTCGCAAAGTCATGTCCCACTCCTTGCAACCCCCATGGACTATAGCATGCCAGGCTTCCCTGTCCTTCACTATCCCCTGCGTTTGCTCAAACTCATGTCCATTGAGTTAGTTATGCTATCTAACAATCTCATCCTCTGCAGCCCCTTCTCCTCCTGCCCTAGATCTTTCCCAGCATCAGGGTCTTTATTCTACTGAGTCGGCTCTTTGCATCAGGTGGCCAAAGTATTGGAGCTTCAGCTTCAGCATCAGCCCTTCCAATGAATATTCAGGGTTGATTTCCTTGATTGACTTTGCTGTCGAAGGGACTCTGAAGAGTCTTCTCCAGCACAATAGTTCAAAAGCATGAATTCTTTGGTGCTCAGCCAAAGGATTACGGTCCAGCTCTCATATCCATACATGGCTATTGTAAAAACCATAGCTTTGACTATCTGGACATTTGTCAAATAAGTGATGTCTCTGCTTTTTAATATGCCATCTAGGTTTGTCATAGCTTCTCTTGCAAAGAGCAAGGGTCTTTTAATTTCATGGCTGCAGCTATACTTTCAGGAAATTCTGGGTTGGAAGTGTCCAGTCCTGAAGCAAGGGGCAGCACTGCTGCTCCCCAGACCAGTCCAGCTCATGGAACTGGTCATAGTCACAGGGTAGGAGGCATTTTTCAGAGCACTCTGTTTCATAGATGATAGTTCTCCATGGTAGTACTTCTTCAAGACAATATGAATCCAATGCCCTTTTTTCCCTGAAAGAATAAATTACTTCTCAGGAGAGTCCTGTATCCCAGTCAAATGAGGGATATATGACCTTCCTAGATTCTTTTTCCAATCCAGAAGTCATTTGTTCTGAGGGTCCAGGGAATTGAAGTCATGTGGTGACTTGCTTCCACGACATTGCTGGCCCCCAGACTTTGCCACTCTACAACCTCTGATAATGAAGTAGAAGGTCTGGGGGAGGAGTCAAGAGGAGGTTTTAAAAGTTACTTGCCTAAAGAGAAGGGTCCATTAAGTACATTTCTAAAAACACTCCAATAACATCTTTCAATAAAATTTCTGCTCACTAGGTAAATTATAGGAACAGAAGCATAAAAGATAGTCTAGTAAAATTCTTATATTTCATCGCTCTAATACCATTATGCTTTATAAAAATTTATCATGTCCAGTATTCAAATTATTTGATTTTTATGTATTCAATTCCTTACAAATCTGTCTGTACTTAACCAAGACTCTGACCCATTTTCCTTCTTATCTCAGCATTTATATTCCCTGCTCTTTTGTAAGCTTCTATGTGCCTAAGTCACAGACAGGCATCTTTTAAATATTTTCTGATGTATACTCTGCCTTAAATTTAAACAACAGTGACAGCAAACCCCACCTAAATGGTGAAAATCTGACAAGATAAGTGTGGCTGGTGGCTCAGAAGGTAAAGAATCCATGTGCAATGTAGGAGACTTGAGTTCGATCCCTGGGTCAGGAAGATCTTCTGGAGAAGAGAATGGTAACCCACTTCAGTATTCTTGCCTGGGAAATTCCCTTTAAACAACAGTGACAGCAAACCCTACCTAAGGGGTGAAAATCTGACAAGGTAAAGCAGGTGTATAGACCTGGTCTATGACAGCTGCAGAAGTAGCCAATTAATTTGTCTTTCAATTTTCTAGGATTCAGTGCAAAGAGGAATGAGTCCTAGCCACAAGGCTGACCTGTGACGTGACCAGATCCCCAGATACGGTACCAGGCTCTTGGCTTGTTCTCAGATAAACGCACTCCATGAGGACCTCACAGAGTGAACCCTGAGTATGACATTAAGTAACATTTTAAACAGAAGGGTATATTCATGGGGTTGCTCCTTTAAAAATCTTTCAAAGATAGATGATGGTAATAAGGCAGAAGTGTGTTTCAGAAAAAGCTGTTCTCTGCTGGGGCCAAAGCATACTTCACATATTATTTATTTCATCCTGATGAAAGTGGCATTAAGTTCACACTTTATCCTGCTTCATTGAAAATTAAATTAGGGGATCAAGAGAAATCTAGGAATTAACATTCCTATAGAGCATCCTTAACAATTATTTTTTCCATCAAATTTAATTTTATTCAAAAACAACAGAAGTAAATTCATATCAAGTGTCCTGAACAAAACCTGATGTGATGGTACTCTGTCCTGCAGTGGGAGAGGGGACCCCTATGACTCAGGAAAAGACTGGAGCTCTTATAAGAGGAGAATATCAGACAAGGATTCAGGTCTGTGCATGGAGACCGCTGAAGACCCATGGGCAGAATCCAGATTTTATGCAAAATAGTAATCACAGAGCTGCTTCAGAACAGGATTACATGATTGAGACAAGCAAGTTATGTACCATAGAACGTAGTTGCTATTATCAGCCCAATGAGATGTGTGAGGGCAAGCAAACAAATGTATGATTAGACATGAGAGTTTTCCATAAAACTTTATAGAATCAGTGAAACTTCCTGGTTTATTCAGAATTAAAAGGATAGAATCATTACCAACATCAGACGTTAAAAATTTCAGAGATCATAAAACACACGCTCACACACAGAGAACTAGACTACAAACACACTGGAGAAATGTGTTGCCAAATTTTCTGGCCAAATAAAGCCATAGAGAACCTTTAAACATAAGCTTATATCTCTTTATTTTTAAAATTTAATTTTATTGACATAATTGATGTACAATACAATATTTGTTTTGTATACAACATAGTGATATGATCTTTTTATACATTATGGGATGATCACCACAATAAGTCTAATTACCATCTGTTACCATACAAGGCTATTGATTGTATTCCCTGTGCTAGACATTACACCCCCGGCCCATTGCTCTGACAACCACTCTATGTATTAGTCTGTTTCTATTTTGTTGAGTTTCCATGTTTTGTTTTTCAGATTCCACATATAAGTGAAATCATACGGTATTTCATCTAACTTGTTTCACTCCAGTGCTTGTTAGACACGTGGCCTTGGCAAATCACTTAATCTCTACCCCTTGGTGATTATCATATTACTTGCCTCACAGAGAAGTTGTGAAAATAAAGTTAGTTGAAGAAATTCACATCAAATGATCCAGACAAAGCTGGGCCCAAGAGATAAGTCAATCACTGCTAGTAGTTACTGGTTGTAAATTCGCATGATAACACATAAAACATCACCAGAAGTCTAATGAAAAAGTATAAAAGAAAAATTTTGCTGTATTTTAAGAGATTCGGATACTAGAAAGACTCATCAACTCATTCATGCTTTTCTCAAACAATTAATTATTAGGTACCTGCTCTGTACTGAATATTACCTTCAGTGTTGGAACCACCTAAAAAGATAAAATTTTAAAAGAGAATAACAAAAAGACATATTTGTGTTAAAAAAAAGTTAACATCTCCATGGTCAAACTATCTTCCGAGCAATGAAGAAAACTATGGCCTGTGTCTCTCTGGACTCCAGTTCTTAAAGTGAGTGACCGCAGATAATCAGGAGGTGGGCTCCCAGAGGATACTGGGAGCCTCATGGGAGAGGTTTGACCAGAGTCACCTGGGTACAGGGCTGTGGTTAAGACCCTCCCACAGACAAATTCCAGGGGCTGAGTGGAAGCTGATACTGCAAAGGTTGTGCTATGCTGTCATTCCAGGTGATCACCAGTCTATGATCTAATAAGCAACCAAGAGACTGGAGACTGCCCAGTGCCCCCTCATACATGTATTTATATACAGCTGAGGAAGTAACAGCAATGGGTACCTGTGCTCTTGGAGAGCAGAGACTATGTCTGCCCACTTTAAAGCTGATGGGGTACCAAAGGAAAATTCCTTGCCTCCTTAAAAGGAAATTGGTCTACACACTGCAACACAATAAAGAATTGTAACTTTATTAGAACCTAGCATAAATTGGACTAAAAAGAAAGCCATTATTACCAATCAAGACCTAGCTTGCTCATGGTTGTGATTTCAGGATGACACATATGTCAAAACTGATCAAGTTGTACATTTTAAATACGTGCAGTGTATTATATGCCAACTAAATCCCAATAAAACTGTCAGAAACTAATCTTTGTCTTATTAAATTACCGTAGAATTGGGGTTCATCGAAAGGTCATAACATTTCTGGATAATGTTCCTGTTTATATGTTAGAAAAACTGTAACGTATTGTGACTTGATTAAAACTTTATGTATATCAAACTATAGTTACCAGAATTATTTCTAAACATGAGACAATTCTTTTTTTTTTAAATTTATTTATTTATTTTTAATTTTTACTTTACAATTCTGTATTGGTTTTGGCATAGATCAAAATTCAATGAGGAAGAGTTTTAAACTTTTTGTGCTGGAGTCAGTAAATATTAGCATATCATTAAAGTGCTTTGATAGCATTTAAACATTCTATGTTTAAAATTTTAAATATTTAAAGTAGTTAATATTTCAGAATCAATAATGAGTTATACAAAAAGAAACATTCTCCAAATTCTGAGCAGAATCAGATTGTTTCATTCCTTGGAACTTTCCTGTAGTTCCAATATCTCTCCAATATCTCTAATAACTTGACCAATATCTTTCATAAACATAGATCGACCACCAAGGCTCATGGTGACTTTCACTAGTTGACCAGAATAACTGGTTAGCAGTTGGTTACTTGTCTAACAAATATTTAACAAACAGCAGTTAAAGACAAGAGGCTACAGATACAGGACTGAAAAGAGATACCCTCCCTGTTCTCCTACATAATTCAGATACTAAAACATAATTGCATTGGTCTACATCTAAAATGTTTAGAAATCACAACTCCATCTTAACAACTAGTAAAAAAAACTGGATAGACTAAAAACACCAACAACTCTTCAGGGAATTGGAAGAAAGAGTAGGACATAGGGCAAACTGCTGGCCCCAAGATTTGAGTGACATTCACCAGGATATATGGAGAAGGCAATGGCACCCCACTCCAGTACTCTTGCCTGGAAAATCCAATGGACAGAGGAGCCTGGTGGGTTGCAGTCCATGGGGTCGCTAAGAGTCGGACACGACTGAGCGACTTCACTTTCACTTTTCACTTTCATGCATTGGAGAAGGAAATGGCAACCCACTCCAGTGTTCTTGGCTGGAGAATCCCAGGGATGGGGGAGCCTGGTGGGCTGCCGTCTCTGGGGTCGCACAGAGTTGGACACCACTGAAGCAACTTAGTAGCAGCAGGATATATGCCTCCAAGCTCCCCATACACCTAGATGTATTATTTTCAAACTACTACAGAAAATAAAAGATAAAGCAAAAATACTGAAAGAAGCTAGATGGAACAAAACCATGTTACCTATAGAGGAATGAAGGTAAGAAATATACCCAACGTTTCAGAAACCATGAAAATGACAAGAGAATGAATTGAAATATTTACAGTTTTGAGGGAATAAAATCACTCACCTAGAACTCCTTATCCTGTGAAATTATCCTTTAAAATGAAGGAAATATAAAGAATTTTTTCAGGCAAGGAAGAATTGAAGGAATCAGTTATGAGAAGACCTGCCTTGATTAAAAAAAAAAGTTACAAGCAGTTCTTTAGAAAGAATTAAAAATGATATGTATCAAAAATATGGATTTACATTTTAAAATCTATTAAAAAATCCAAACAAATATGGATTTACATGAGAAGGGAAGATCATTGAAAAATAGGAATAGTGAAGGTTAAAAGATATTTTTCTCTTTTTTAATTGAACAGGTAAGAATTCAAAAAATAACACCAACAGTGTATTAAAATATGTATGTTTATGGGTTTATATGTGTGTGTGAAATAAAATAAAGGAAGAATACAAGGGATAAGAGGCAGGAATTAGAATTACTTTGTTGTTATAGGTACTCAAACTATGCATGATATGTAAGTGTTTTTGAAAATCGATCTGGATTAACTACAAATGCATACTGTAAATTCTTGTATACTCACTTTAAAAAGTAAACAGACACTCATATGCTAAGGGGAGAAAATGCAATCATAAAATGTACAATTAAAACCTTAAAAGGAAGAATAAGAGTAAAAGACAAAAATAACAGACAAGGGCAACAAAGAAAAAATAGTGCTAAATGTGGTAAATACAAATCCAACTATATCAGTCATCACTTTGAATGTCAATAGTCTAACTGCATCAGTTAAGAGTGGCTCAAAAAGCAGAACCCAATTATATTTTGCCAAAAAAACCTCTCACTTTATATATAAAGACACATATAAAATAAATCTAAATATATAGAGAAAAATGTACCATGCAAACACTAATTAAAAGAAAGGAGTAGCTACATAATTTCAACAAAGCAGGCTTTAAAGCAAGGAAATTTATTCAGGATAAAGAAGGGCATTACATATTGATAAATGGGTCAGTTCTCCAAGAAGACATAACAATTCTTATCTTGTGTGTGCTTAACAACAGAACAAATTGCAGGAGGCAAAAACTGATAGAACTGCAAAGATACATATAGAATAAATAAACTTCACCCTCATAGTTGGACACTTCTACCTCCCTTCCTCAGAAATGGATAGATTCAGCCACCAAAAAAGTGATCAATATCTCTCATAAACATAGATCCTCAACAATAACAAAAAAATCCCTCATAAAACATTGGCAAATGAAATTCAACATTGTATAAAAAGAGTTATACAACATAAGTAGGATTTACCCCAGATATGTAAGGATGACTCAACATTTGGTAACTAATTAATGTAATCCATCACATCAACATAATAAAAGAAAGATCACATGATGATATGAATAGTTGCAGAAAAAGATGTTTGACAAAGTCCAACACTCACTTATGATAAAAGTCCTCAGTAAACTAGGAACAGAGGTGACCTTCTTCAACCTGCTAAAGTATATTTGCAAAACCACTCCAGCTAAGATCATACTTGACTTCCCTGATGGCTCAGATGGTAAAGAATCTGTTTGCAATGCAGGAGCACTTTAGGTTAATGATGAAAAACTCAAAGCTTTCCCACCACTAAGATGAAGTACAGAGCAAGGATTTCCTTCCCACTACTCCTTTACAGCATTGTACAGAAAATCCTGGCTAATGTAAAAGACTACATAAGAAGTATATAGATAAGGAAGGGAGAAATAAACTGTCTTTGTTCATAGATAACATATTATTTATGTGAAAAATCTAAAAGAACTGACCAAAACCTCCTGGAACTAAAGTGATTACAGTAAGTTTGTAGAACACAAAGTTAATGTACGAAAGTCAGTCACTTTCCTATGTGCTATTAATGAACAAAAGGAATTTGATATTAAAACAATACCATTGTGTTCAGTTCAGTTCAGTCACTCAGTCGTGTCCAACTCTTTGTGACCCCATGGACAGCAGCACACCAGACCTCCCTGTCCATAGCCAATTGCCAGAGTTTACTCAAACTCATGTCCATTGAGTCAGTGATGCTATCTAGCCATCTCATCCTCTGTCATCCCTTTCTCCTCCTGCCTTCAATCTTTCCCAGTGTCAGGGTCTTTTCAAATGAGTCAGTTCCTCACATCACATGGCCAAAGTATTGGAGTTTCAGCTTAGCATCAGTCCTTCCAATGAACACTCAGGACAGATTTCCTTGAGAATGGACTGGTTGTATCTTCTTGCAGTCCAAGGGACTCTCAAGAGTCTTCTCCATCACCACAGATCAAAAGCATCAATTCTTCAGCACTCAGCTTTCCTTATAGTCCAACTCTCACATCCATACTTGACTGGAAAAACTATAGCTTTGAGTAAATGGACCTTTGTTGGCAAAATAATGTCTCTGCTTTTTAATATTCTGTCTAGGTTGATCATAACTTTTCTTTCAAGGAGGAAGTGTCTTTTAATTTCATGCCTTCAGTCACCATCTCCAGTGATTTGAGAGCTCAAAAAAGGTAAAGTCTGTCAGTGTTTCTACTGTTTCTCCATTTGCCATGAAGTGATGGGACTGGATGCCATGATCTTAGTTTTCTGAATGTTGAGTTTTAAGCCAATTTTCCCACTCTCCCCTTTCACTTTCAGCAAGAGGCTCTTTAGTTCTTCCTCACTTTCTGCCATAACAGTGGTATCATCTGCATATCTGAGGTTATTGATATTTCTCCTGGCAAGCTTGATTCCAGCTTGTGCTTCTTCCAGCCCAGCATTTCTCATGATATAATCTGTATATAAGTTAAATAAGCAGGGTACCAATATACAGTCTTGATGTACTCCTTTCCCAATTTGGAACCAATCTGTTGTTCCATGTCCAGTTCTAACTGTTGCTTCCTGACCTGCATACAGGTTTCTCAAGAGGTCAGGTGGTCTGGTATTCCCATCTCTTTCAGAATTTTCCAGTTTGTTGTGGTCACAGTCAAAGACTTTGGCATAATCAATAAAGCAGATGTAGATGTTTTTCTGGAACTCTCTTGCTTTTTCCATGATCCAGCAGATGTTGGCAATTTGATCTCTGGTTCCTCTGACTTTTCTAAATCCAGGTTGAACATCTGAAAGTTCATGGTTCATGTACTGTTGAAACCTGGCTTGTGTTAACCATTGTATTTGTACCCCAAAATATGAAATACTTCGGTTTATATCTAACAGAATATGTACAAGATTCTATATAAGGAGAACTACAAAAGTCTAATGAATTAAATCAAAGAAAAACAAAATAGAGAAATACTCCATGTTCACAGATAGAAAAACTCAGTTTTTTCAAGATTTCAGTTATTCCCAAGCTAATCTATAAATTCAATGCAATTCCAATTAAAATCATAGAAAGTTATTTCATGGATATCAACAAACTGATTCTAATGTTTATATGGAAAGGCAGAAGATTCAGATTGAACAATACAATATTGAAGGACAAGTTGGAGGACTAATGCTAACCAACTTCAAGACTTATTATTAATATAAATCTACTGAAATCAAGAAAGTGTCATACTGGCAAAAGAATAGAGAAATGTATCAATGGAAAAGAATAAAGAGGCCAGAAACAGACACTTATATGTACTATCAACTGACCTTTGACAAAGAAGCAAAGGCAGTACTACAGTGGAGTACAGAAGTCTCTTCAACAAATGCTGTTAGAGCAACTGGATATCCACTCTAGACACAAAACTCACAAAATTAACTCAAAATGTATCACAGACATAAATATAAAATGTAAAACTATGAGATATGACATAAGATCACATAGAAAATCCAGATGACCTTTGGTATGGGGATGCATTTTTAGATAACACATCAAAGATGTGATCCATGGAAGAAATCATTTATAAGTTGGACTTCATTAAGTTAAAAACTTCTGCTGTGCAAAATACATCAAGAAACTAAGAGGACACAAATAGGAGAAAATATATACAGAAGGCACATTCAATAAAGAAATGTTATCAATAATATACAAAGAAGTCTTAAAACTGAACAATAAGAAAATAATCCAATTTTAAACTGATATCAAATAAGGTACAGGTGGCAAACAAGAAAAGAAAAGATGTTCTATATCCATATGTCATTCAAGAAGTACAAATTAAAACAACATGAAATATCATTGCACACTTATTAAAATCACTGAAATCTGGAATACTGACAAGAGGATGTTACAGCAGTAAGAATTCTCATTTATGGTTGGTGAGAATGCAAAACAGCATGGCCACTTTGGACAGCAGTTCAGTGTTTGTTTGTTTTTTAGTAAACATACTCTTTCCATATGATTCAGCAATCATGCTTCTTGGTATTTACCCAAAGGATTTGAAAGCTTATGTCCATACAGAAAGCCTGTTATTTATAGCAAATTTATGAATAATTTTCCAAATCTGAAGGCAACCAAAACATTTTTCAGTAGGTTAATGGATAAGTAAACTGGCATTTTCATACAATGGGATATTACTCAGCTCTAAAAATAAATGTGCTATCAAACCATGAAATGACATGGAAGAATCTTAAATGTATGTCACCTAGTGAAAGAAACCAATCTGAAAAGTTACATACTGTATAATTCAACTGTAAGATAATCTGGAAAAGGAAAATATGTGCAGATATAAGATGATCAGTGGTTGGCAGAGATTTTAGATGAATAGGTGGAGTACAGATGATTTTTAGCTTCAGTGAAACCCTCTGTGTGATACCATAATGATGATGTTGTCATTACACATTTGTCTAAATCAATAAAACATACAACACTAATAGTGAATTGCCATACAAATTGTGGACTTTGGATGATTATGACGTGCCAATGTAGGTTCATTGATTGCTATAAATGTACCACTTTGGTGGGGGATGTTGATAATTGCATAGGCTATGCATGTGTGGGGCAGATGAGTTATGGGAAATCTCTGGATAAAGTAATGCTCAAAATTCTCCAAGCCAGGCTTCAACAATACGTGAACCATGAACTTCCTGATGTTCAAGCTGGTTTTAGAAATGGCAGAGGAACCAGAGATCAAATTGCCAACATCCGCTGGATCATGGAAAAAGCAAGAATTCCAGAAAAACATCTATTTCTGCTTTATTGACTATGCCAAAGCCTTTGACTGTGTGGATCACAATAAACTGTGGAAAATTCTGAAAGAGATGGGAATATCAGACCACCTGACCTGCCTCTTGAGAAATCTGTATGCAGGTCAGGAGGCACAGTTAGAACTGGACATGGAACAACAGACTCACTCCAATTAGGAAAAGGAGTGTGTCAAGGCTGTATATTGTCACCCTGCTTATTTAACTTCTATGCAGAGTACATCAGGAGAAACGCTGGACTGGAAGAAACACAAGCTGGAATCAAGATTGCCAGGAGAGATATCAATAACCTCAGATATGCAGATGACACCACCCTTATGGCAGAAAGTGAAGAGGAACTAAAGAGCCTCTTGATGAAAGTGAAAGTGGAGAGTGAAAAAGTTGGCTTAAAGCTCAACATTCAGAAAACGAAGATCATGGCATCCGGTCCCATCACTTCATGGGAAATAGATGGGGAAACAGTAGAAACAGTGTCAGACTTCATTTTTTTGGGCTCCAAAATCACTGCAGATGGTGATTGCAGCCATGAAATTAAAAGATGCTTACTCCTTGGAAGAAAAGTTATGACCAACCTAGATAGCATATTCAAAAGCAGAGACATTACTTTGCCGACTAAGGTCCATCTAGTCAAGGCTATGGTTTTTCCTGTGGTCATGTATGGATGTGAGAGTTGGAGTATGAAGAAGGCTGAGTGCCGAAGAATTGATGCTTTTGAACTGTGGTGTTGGAGAAGACTCTTGAGAGTCCCTTGGACTGCAAGGAGATCCAACCAGTCCATTCTGAAGGAGAGCAGCCCTGGGATTTCTTTGGAAGGAATGATGCTAAAGCTGAAACTCCAGTATTTTGGCCGCCTCATACGAAGAGTTGACTCATTGGAAAAGACTCTGATGCTGGGAGGGATTGGGGGCAGGAGGAGAAGGGGACGACAGAGGATGAGATGGCTGGATGGCATCACTGACTCGATGGACGTGAGTCTGAGTGAACTCCGGGAGATGGTGATGGACAGGGAGGCCTGGGGTGCTGTCAGACACGAACGAGCGACTGAACTGAACTGAACTGACCTCTCGATTTTGCTGTGAATATAAAATTGCTCTAAAAAGAAAAGTTTTAATTTAAAATGTAATTATATAATCAGAATAGTGTGCAGATTATGACAAACACTATCAAGGAGAAAAGTCTCAATACTCAAAGAATTTTCTCTTAAAGTGAATCAGACTAAATTGTTCAGGCAGCCAGAGAACATGTCTGGAAAAGAAAGCTCTTTGGCAAAAGTTTGATGTAAGGGGTCTTGGGGGATTTCAGGAGATAGGAGAACAGATCCTGATCTGGAAGAATGGTGATTCTTGGTGAAAAATGATTCCTCGATTGTCTCTAAAATCCTATCATTCTTTTCTTCTCCATTTAAGAGGCATGTGCATTGTATGCACAAGTGGTTGTAGTCTCATCTGTTTTAAACTGCTACTTGTTTGTACTCACTAAGTAGTGAGCTAGTGGATATTACACAGTCATTATTTCAAGACATGTTTTAATTAACTGAATTTACCGATAATTAATAATAATTGAAAATAACAAAGTGCTTCATAACCAGGTAGCTGAGCTTCTGAGCCTTAGTGAATGAATTTCTAATACTGCTCTGTATAGAATTTTGAAACTACACTGCTCCTTCATAATAATCTTTAAATAATTCCTGGTGGCTCAGTGGAAAAGAATCTGCCTGCACTGTAGAAGGCACAAGAGACATGGGTTCAATCCCTGGATTGGAAGGTGCCCTGGAGGAGAGCATGGCAACCCACTCCAGTATTCTTGTCTGAATAATTGCATCGACAGAGGAGCCTGGCAGGCTACAGTCCATGGGGTCACAAAGAGTCTGACACGATTGAGGGACTGTCACTTTCACTGAACATTGCTTTGATAGTTTAGCTTAAAACCTGAGTTATTTAAAAACTGCATTATTGACTGAAATTTAGTGACAAGAACACCAATAATGAACATAAATGATTTTTTTAAAGATTGAATGGATTATATTTTTAAATTTCAAAAAAATCTTTTTGATTAAATAAGGAATAAGAATCTTTGAAACCTCTTTCATGTTAATATGAAGTTTTTTCCCAATAGTCTGGCTTATCACTTTTTAAATCACAATTGGTTTGGATAGTTCTTGCAAGAAAACATCCTCACTCCTTTTATTTCAGTTATAGTTCTGTTAAAAAGGCTCAGATGACTTGAAATCTTTTCGAGTGGGTTTTGAAGTTGCTTCAAACTAACAGGCACAGAGGACACAGAATGACAACAGAAACGAGGAGGTGTGACTGGAGTGTCCCTTTATTGGCCTCAGCTAAGCCAAGGCTGACAGTTACTCTGTCAAAAGCTGCAACATCAGAATGCGAGTTTACAAACTCACCCCTTTTCAAGAGCACAGGCAGAAAAATACAAAGACCTGACAGAACTAACAGACTTACAGTAAATATATCTGCTAGTAATTCATCATGTGTGTTAACACAAGCTATAGCAATAATCATTACAAGATTTATCACACTAAAGATTTCTCACCTAAATTTGTGTATTGAGGGACATTTGTATAGTTATCTATTGCTGAGAAACAAATTACCACAAACTTACAGGCTTCAAACAACCACACACTTATTATCTCACAGTTTCTGTAGGTCAGGAGTCTGAGCACAGCCTAGCCAGCCCTCTGCAAGACTACAGTACATGTCAATATTTATTGTTGTCGTTGTTTGGTCCTTATGTTGTTTCTGACTCTCCTCCTCCAGGGCCAGGCTCCTCCGTCTCCCTTTCTCCTTCCCTTACTTCTTTTTTTTTTTTTTTTTTTGCCTACCCTCCACACCTACAAAATATGTATTCAAGGTCTTCTATACACCAGATTCTATAGTAGGTGTTCAGGACACACCAGCACATAATAGGTACATTCTAGTAATAATTAAATACACTTGAAAATCAACTTTTTTGATAAAAGAATATGATGCAAGTTAACAAAATGTAACAAAATAAAATTCTTTTTTTCTGCGGTCTTTTCAGTTTACTAGATATATCTGTCCAGCGCATGAGGTGATATTCTCCAAGGTGTTTTTAAAGGGTTGCTGCAACTTGCCCAGATGGAGCAGTTAAACCTCATTTTCAATGTTGATCTTATTATAAATGAGACGAACCAAAATAAAATTAAAATAAGCCAAGAAATAAACAAAAACAAAGTTAACAGCTGAAGAGAGCCAAGTTTTTCAAAGCTTGAACAGCTAATGAATTCAATGCCTGTCGGTCTTCAAATTTATCCATAATGTCACTACCTTCAAATTGATATTTCTACTGGGAATCTTACAAAGCATACTGGCAGCTTAATTGCTCATATTTATGTAATTACCAGGACTATTCCAAAGGATATTGTCAACTTAATTATTTTTAAATGCTTTTTGACATGAGATATTTTTATTATGAACTGAGATATAATTTTGAGGTATTCTGAAAACCATTCCAAAATACAGATGCAAGTATGCATAAATGATAGATCAGAAATGCCCTGGTGGCTCAGTGATAATCTGCTTGCCAATGTAGGAGACATGGGTTTGATTCCTGGCCTGGGAAGATTCCAGATGCCACAGAGCAACCAAGCCCCATGTGCCTCGACCACTGAGTCCGAGTTCCTAGAGCCTGTGCTCCACAACAAGACAAACAATCACAATAAGAAGCCTTCACATTGCAACTAGAGCATAGCTCTTGCTTTCTGCAATTAGAGAAAAGTCTATGCAGCAATTAAGATCCAGTACAGCTATAAATAAATAAATAAACCAGAAATGTCTTGACCATGAAAAATTTTGTAGCTACTTATTATTTTATCCATCAGCTAATGTGATGATAAGTTAATGTACTAAAGTCAAAATCATTTTGCCTATTGTATCATTGATCAGGTCATAAGTAAAAAAAAAAAACTAAAAGCTAAAGGAATTCTCATTCTATATAACATATAGCAAAATAATAAATATGTTGAACAAGAGATATTAATATGAACTTGCTGATTTTCATAGCTTTAGTTATCACATTATTCTGGGTGAGAAAGTTCATCCAGAATAGGTCTTTGAGAACAGTCAATTTCTCCCCTATACCACAAAATCTTCATTTCCATAGAAACTTTCATACTCAGTGTTGTTGCTGTTGTTCTTTAGTTGCTAAACCGTGTCCCACTCTTTGCAACCCCATGGACTGTAGTCCTCCAGGCTCTTCTGTTTGTGGGATTTCACAGGCAAAAATACTGGAGTGAGTTGCTATTTCCTTCTCTAAGGGATCTTCCTGACCCAGGGATTGAAACTTCTGTATTGACAGGCAGATTCTTTACCTCTGAACCACCAAGGAAGTCCTTCATACTCAATATCCAGGTATTAATTGTCTTAATCCATTATTTTGCAATTAGAAATACAGTCACTCTATTAGATTTCAATGGGCTTCAATTACAGATGGGTGTCCTCCAATTAGGTAGCTGTTTCTACCTATTAAATATGCATATTCTTCCACTAGACCATCATGACCTCCTGTTAGAAATACATCTCTTTATTTAGATATATCTGTTTTCTAATTATAAATATTAGCACTTCTATTAGATTTGTGTGCCTTGCAGTATGATATATCTGTACTCCAATTAGATATGTCCTTCCTCCTGTTAGATATGCATTCCTTATGAAGTCAAATTTAAAACAAAAAGTAATAGGAGTGGGGCACATAGATATGTTTAAACAACCCCAGTAAAGATTCAAAGAGATCAACAGCTTAAGATTGCTACTTGGGCTTTTTTTTTTTGAGCCCTTGATCTGTTCAGTAAGGGGATGAAAGAGAACATAATGACAGAGCTCAGATTCTTTCAAGGATAAAAGATTGTTGGTACTGGCATTACATTTTATGGAAAAGTAAATAGCTTGCTGCTGTCTACTTTAAACAAGCTCAGTTCCAGAAGGCAAAAAATGATAGGAGGAGGGAGAAAAAACAAATAGCACTAAGCAACACTTGTGGTATTTAGTAGAAACATCTATACGCTTCTGGTTTGTAGGAGATTTTTATCCTTATTATCTATGGGGCCTTTTTATGACTTGTATGGACCCTTTGAACTTTTGCTTTTGTGGGACCTTTACTCCACAAAAAACTACAAAATATATAGCTTATAACTGTATACAAGAACTAAAATAATACAGGCTGGATTATTTTTATTTTTCTTGAGTATTTACTTATTGTCAATTATCCATAGAAATTATCTATATCAGTTTTCTAGGGCTGCTATGACAAATAACCACAAAACAGATGGTTTAAAACAGAAATTTATTATCATATTTTTAGAGACCAGAAGTTCAAAATCAAGTTGCTGGCAAGACAATGCTTTCTCCAAAGGTTTTAGGAAAAGATCTTTTGTGTCTTCCCGCTTCTATTGTTCCTTGATTTACGGCAGCCTCACTCCAATCTCTGCCTCAGTCTTCATGTGACCAACTTTTCTGTCTCTATGTGCTGTTTTCTTGTTTCTTATAAGGACACTTTCACTGGATTTAGACCCCAACTTAACTCAGTATAATCTTATCTTAGTCCTTACCTTGATTACGTTAGCAAAGATTCTATTCCCAAATGAAGTCACATTCTGAGGTTTTGGGTAGATATGAACATTGCGGGGATACTACTCAACTCAGTATATTACACAAACATATTTTAACCTTGTGATTTTAAATGGAGATATTGTGGACAAAGTTTATTTTTTTTGTGACTGTGTGAATGGTTTAAAGTCAAATGGAAGCAACAATTCACATTTTTAAATGATCTTTTTAAAATTAATTAATTTATCTTAATCGGAGGCTAATTATAATATTGTGGTGGGTTTTGCCATATATTAACATGAATCAGCCATGGGTGTACATGTGTCCCCCATCCCGAACCCCCCTCCCACCTCCCTCCCCATTCCATCCCTCTGTGTTGGCCCAGTGAGCCGGCTTTGAGTGCCCTGTTTCATGCATCAAACTTGGACTGGTCATCTATTTCACGTATGGTAAAATACATGTTTCAGTGCTATTCTCTTAAATCATCCCACCCTCACCTTCTCCCACAGAGTCCAAAAGTCTGTTCTTTATATCTGTGTCTCTTCTGCTGTCTCACATATAGGGTCATCATCACCATCTTTTTAAATTCCATACATATGGGTTGGACTTCCCTGGTGGCCCAGACGGTAAAGTGTCTGTCTACAATGAGGGAGACCCAGGTTCGATCCCTGGGTCGGGAAGATCCGCTGGAGAAGGAAATGGCAATCCACTTCAGTACTATTGCCTGGAAAATCCCATGGACAGAGGAGCCTAGTAAGCTACAGTCCATGGGGTTGCAAAGAGTCAGACACAACTGCACGACTTCACTCACTCACTTATATATGTGTTAATATACTATATTGGTGTTTTTCTTTCTGACTTACTTCTCTCTGAATAATAGGCTCCAGTTTCATCCACCTCTTTAGAACTGATTCAAATATGTTCTTTTTAATAGCTGAGTAATACTCCATTGTGTTTATGTACGACAACTTTCTTATCCATTCATCTGCTTATGGACATCTAGGTTGCTTCAGTGTCCTAGATTATTGCAAAAAGTACTGCAATGAACATTGGGATACACGTGTCTCTTTCAATTTTGGTTTCCTTGGTGTGTATGACCAGCAGTGGGATTGCTGGGTCATATGGCAGTTCTATTTCCAGTTTTTTGTTGTTATTGTTTGCTTTTTTAAAACCAATTAATTTATTTTAATTGGAAGCTAATCACTTTACAATATTGTAGTGGTTTTTGCCATACATTAACACGAATCAGCCATGGGTATACATGTGTCCCCCATCCTGAACCCCCCTCCCACCTCCCTCCTCATCTCATCCTTCAGGGTTGTCCCAGTGCACTGGCTTTGAGTTTTTTAAGGAATCTCCACACTGTTCTCCATAGTGGCTGTACTAGTTTGCATTCCCACAACAGTGTAAGAGGGGTTCCTTTTTCTCCACACCCTCCCTCTCCAGAGTTTAATGTTTATAGACTTTGGATAGCAGTCATTCTTTTAAATTATTTATTTTTGGCTGTGCTGCATCTTTGTTGCTTCACAGGCTTTTATCCAGTTGCAGGGAGCAGGGGCTACTCTTCATTGCATTGTGCAGGCTTCTTATTTCAGTGACTTCCTTTGTTGTGAAGCACAGGCTCAGGGCACCAGGCTTCAGTAGTTGCAGCACCTGGGTTCAATAGTTTCAGATCCCAGGATCTAGAGCACGGGCTCAATAGTTGTGCCCAGTGGACTGAGTTGTTCTGTGGCATGTGGGATCTTCCTGAATCAGGGACCAAACTTGAGTCTCCTGCATTGGGAGGCAGATTCTTTACCACTGAGCCACCTGGGAAGCCCCCAGCATTTTAATTTTTAATCATAAAGTAACTTGCATTGTTAATATATTACTTGCAACTAATGTAAATGAGTGCAGTTCATCTTCTTAATGGTCACTTTTTACCTTTGGATCTGGTGATCACTGGCTCCACCCTTTTGTCCCTTCTGCTTGCTTGGCAACCACCTTCATCTGACTGACTTCTGAGACCTCCTTCCTCTCGACCACTCATCTCCACTCTTCTAGGACTTGGCATGTTCTGATCCCCTAGTACTGTAAGTACTGGTGCTGAGTAGACAGGATTCCATCCCCTAATCCTGAAAGTTCTACTTACTTCCCAAGCAGCAGTAGGACATGCATACAGTGGAAAGGTTTAGTCATATCATTGACGCCTATGAATTTACTGTGGAGGAATTTTCCAGGTCAATTATATAATCTAATTGTGTCACATACTCAACACTTGCTGTTTCAGACTCAAGTGAAGAATGAGGATGTGTGTTAACACAGTTTCTACCATCAGACACTTTCCTAACTGTCCGATGTGATGTGTGATTGTGTACATTTATATGATACACTAAGGGTCTTTCCAAATATAAATGTGAGAATTATTGGAGTCTCTCTCTTACTCTTCCTTTCACTCTCTCTACTCTTCAATATATTAGGGTTCAACCTCTCACATCAAAGGCCTGCTTCCAATGCCATGGCTCACTGGAGCCATGGGCCCCAAGTGGAGGGCTCTACTTGGATCTACTTCCAGCCACAGGAGCTATTCCTTCCACTCATCTCAAAATTTCTGTGTCCTGTTTTCTTGGACCATTAGAAGATAATTAAAATGCTAATGACACAAAATAAAACTGAATGAATAAGTCGGTGGTAACTAATAGCTTAAATTTATGCTCTTCTCAGAGAGCACTGTAACAGCTGTCACTTGCTTCATTTCCAAATGTGTTGTGTAGAATTTTAAGCAGTATTGCAACTCTAGTGTATTAAATAATACTAAGTGTGCAAGTATACAGCAGAACTACCACACAGACTCAGCTAAAGATATTGTCGAGGTTTCCCTTAAATAAACTGAGCTATTTCCCATAACTAGAGTGAAGTTTGTGATGGGTTGTGTGCACAAGATAAAAAAGTTTTTGTTCGATTAATGCCAGTATAAAGGGTGAAAATCATAATGCAGTCGTTAAAATAAATCCACAATGAATATTTATCTCTCAAATATTCACTTGCCTTGACATACCTCATAAAAGACTGTAAAGCAAAGTATAAGAGGAAAATTGTTTGAAAGACAATTTAAGGAAAATGTTGGCAAAGGAGGTCTGCTATCAGAGAAAAAGCTAATGTGTCATGTCACTTTTTTGACAGCTGGATTTGAAGAATCACATACATTTAATGAGCTCCTTATTCTATCACATGTAAAACATCTAGAAAAAAGTGTATTAGAAAAACCTAACAAAAAATAAGTAAATTAATTAATTATCTTTAAGAAGCTCTTTTAAAAAAATTTAGAACTTTCCATGTTTTAAAGATAGAGATAAAAATGCTAAATAAAATACTGGCAAATCTGATTTAAAAATATATTAAAAGAATAATAATTGTCCTTAAACAAGTTTTAGCCAAGAAGATCAGGATTTTTTTACATTAGAAAACCTAACAATATTAACAAGTTAAAGCAAAAAATATGATATACAAAGTTATACAGGAAAAGCATTTATATAATTTATATTAATTCATAATAGAAAACAATGAGCAGCAGTAATGACACTGAAATATACTTAGCCAGTACTAAGTAGAATGGACACTGATAAAAGGTATATGTCAAATTGCACTGTGAGCCTCAAACTTGGAAAACATAAAGTTTCTCAGCAGCATTTTCCCTCAGAACTGTACAAGAAGTTGAAGTGAAAGTCATTCAGTCGAGTCCGATTCTTTGTGACCCCATGGACTGTGGCCTACCAGGCTCCTCTGTCCATGGAATTCTCCAGGCATGAATACTGGAGTGGGTAGCTATTCCCTTCTCCAGGATATCTTCCCAACTCAGGGATCAAACCCAGGTCTCCCACATTGCAGGCAGATTCTTTACCAGCTGAGCCACCAAGGAAGCCCAAGAAAACTTGAGTGGATGGTCTATCTGTTCTCCAGCAGATCTTCCTGACTGGGGTCTCCTGCGTTGTAGGTGGATTCTTTACCAGCTAAGCTACCAGGCACAAGAAGTTACAGCATAAGAAAAACAAAAGGATGATAAAAGTTTTAGAAGAAATTATCAAAATTTTTTAACTCTGTTATTTGTCTACACATAAATCCAAAGAATTAAAACATTAGAATATAAGAGTTCTCCAAATTTGTTAACTGTAAGTTCATCAACAGCATTACTGTAACTAGTTATGTTACCAAGTCCAAGCTTGCTCTGCTTGCTGCAAGATAAATCATTGATTCTGAGACAAGGTGTTGGAACTAGGAAGGGACTTTATTCAGGAGCTGGCTGACCAAGAAGATGGCAGGCTAGCCCCTCAAATTAACCATCTTGTTGGGGATGGGATATCAGATTATTTTATGGATCAGAGATAGGGAGAGGTGAGGAAACAAACTAAAAAAGACCACTTAATTCCTGAAAATATCTCGTAGAAGGGCAAGCCTCAGGTAGAGGGATGGGTTAGATTCACTTCCTGATAGTCTTTTCACGGGTAGTGTGAAATGGAGTATTTCCGGTCGTATCAACAAAGATGCCATGCACCATTTGCAACACAAAAATCAAGAAGGTCACAATCCTTCACAGGTAGGCTGGATCAGGTTATTTTCCCTGAGGCAGGTCATTATGTATGCTTATAATAACAAAAGCAGCAAAATAAGGCTTAAAGCCACAGAAGCAGATCCAGTGTGAATTCAAAATTAACCCTTCCCAGTTACAGTCATAGCAACTATAGAAACTATATAGAAACCATAAAACTATACAAACTATAGAACAATATAGAAACTCTAGAAACGCTATAGAAACTATAGAAAACTATAAAAGAATCCTTTCAAAACAGACATTATATATTTGTGGCCAAGATTTAATATAGTCAGTTCAGTTCAGTTCAGTCACTCAGTCGTGTCCGACTCTTTGCGACCCCGTGAATCGCAGCACTCCAGGCCTCCCTGTCCATTACCAACTCCCGGAGTTCACTCAGACTCATGTCCATCAAGTCAGTGATGCCATCCAGCCATCTCATCCTCTGTCGTCCCCTTCTCCTCCTGCCCCCAATCCCTCCCAGCATCAAAGTCTTTACCAGTGAGTCAACTCTTCACATGACGTGGCCAAAGTACTGGAATTTCAGCTTTAGCATCATTCCTTCCAAAGAACACCCAGGACTAATCTCCTTTAGAATGGACTGGTTGGATCTCCTTGCAGTCCAAGGGACTCTCAAGAGTCTTCTCCAACACCACAGTTCAAAAGCATCAATTCTTTGGCGCTCAGCTTTCTTCACAGTCCAACTCTCACATCCATACATGACTACTGGAAAAACCATAGCCAGAGGCTTTTTAGTTCCTCTTCACTTTCTGCCATAAGGATTTCATATAAGAAAATCATAAAGAAAAAAACTGAATAAATGGAGTGAAATATCATAAGATACTATGAAATGAAAGATTCAAAGATATAAAGACATAATAATAACTCCATATCTCTCTATAAATCTAATCTAATTTCAATCAAAATTTCAAGATAATATTTAACAAGGTCATTAGCAAAATTCAGAAAATTCTGAATATATGTATACACACACACTTATCTCACATATGTATTTATTATTATTAAAAATAATTAAAAGAATTTGAACTTATAGCAGTTAAAGGGCTTCCCTGGTAGCTCAGATGATAGAGAATCTGCCTGCAGTGCAGGAGACCCAGGTTCAATCTCTGGGTCAAGAAGATCCCCTGATGAAGGAAATGGCAACACACTCCAGTATTCATGCCTAGAAAATCCCATGGGTGGAGGAACCTGGCAGGCTACAGTTCATGGGGTCACAAAGAATTGACACAACTGAGTGACTTCACTTTCACTTTCTATAGAGACTAGAAAAATATGCCAGTGGAACAAACTATAGAGTCCAGAAGCAGCTACATTTCTATATGATATGGATTACATAGAAGGTCAGAGAAGAAAAGGTGGATGGACTTTATAGTATATGATGCTAGAGCAACTCATTTTCCGTACGGAAAAATATTGTAGCTCAACTTCAAGCCATCTTAAACAATAAGTGTCAGGTGGCCAACAGAAAAAAACATCAACCATAAAACTTCAAAATGATAAAGAAAAAAGAGAATACTCTCTTGGCTTTCAATAGAAGGAGATTTTTTGTAAACAAGGCCCCCAAAAAATCACATATCACAAAGGAAAGGAAATTTGACTATATCAAAATAAAAATTTCTGTACAACATAAAAATGAGTAAGATAAAAATAAATTAATTACAAAATTTCATAGACCTATGTTCACAGATACACCAATGAGTGCAGATAATGCTGATGAAATCCAAACATGTTGCCTGGATTCCAACAATGTCAGTTTCCTGGTTGTGATATTGCACTAGAATTATGCAAGATGTTAACTCTTGGATTATCTGGGTGAAGTGTACCTGGAATCTGTCCTGTGATTTTGCTTTTTGACACCTGTGACTCTACAATTATTGCAAAATAAATAACATTCTTAAAACTTGGTGAAAATGATGTTTGTGGCATAAAGGAAAAGATATTGACACCCAAAATAAAGACCTCCTAAACTTCAATATTCCTAAGCTTCAATTCCTACACTTCAATGAGGATTTTTTTTTTCTTTTAAATAAAGAGACAGAGAAAGAAGGGACTTGAAGGGGGAAAGGCTGATGAAACAAAAAGAAGGAAAGGAAAGGACAAGAAGAGAAAAAGGGCTAAAGTATCAGTTTAACAAACAGAAAAATTAAGCATATATCTAAAGATTCTCAGACTCATTAGTAATTAGAGAAATGCACATAATAGTAATAATGAGATTGCAATTTTCTTTATCTGCACTTGCAAAAATGAAAGAGCTGTAGAGAATTAAGCATGGCTGAAGTGGAGATAAAAGAGCTCTCCTATGATGCTGCTAAGAGAATAAACAGAAACAGCTACTATGCAGGTGATTCAACAACCAGGTTTACAGGTGACTATGACCCAAAATCCTCTTAGCTCCAGCAACTGGACATCTTCCATGATCCAGGCAAATGGATACTGGAGCTTCCTTGGTGGCCATACCACTTGCTCTCACTCCTCACAAGGTGATGCTATTCTAGGTGTCCTGGTTTGCTGGTATTTCTGATACTGTACACTGATCCTGTGGCAACCTTACATCTGTCTGGGGCAAAATGATATAATATGTGTTGGCTTGAAGACAATTTTGCAAAAAGCAGAAAAAATATATAAGAAAGAAATTTATGCCTGGGCTCAAAGAGTCAAACATGACTTAGCAACTAAAAAACAACAGCAGCAGCAGCATAGTGGTCTCAGGTTCAGAAAATCTCCAAAATTTAGCCAGTGTGTTGTCTTTTCTCCAGTCACAGTTCAGTTCAGTTCAGTTCAGTCACTCAGTCGTGTCCAACTCTTTGTGATCCCATGAATCGCAGCACGCCAGGCCTCCCTGTCCATCACCAACTCCCGGAGTTCACCCAGACTCACGTCCATCGAGTCCGTGATGCCATCCAGCCATCTCATCCTCTGTCGTCCCCTTTTCCTCCTGCCCTCAATCCCTCCCAGCATGAAAGTCTTTTCCAATGAGTCAACTCTTCACATGAGGTGGCCAAAGTATTGGAGCTTCAGCTTTAGCATCATTCCTTCCAAAGAAATCCCAGGGCTGCTCTCCTTCAGAATGGACTGGTTGGATCTCCTTGCAGTCCCAGGGACTCTCAAGAGTCTTCTCCAACACCACAGTTCAAAAGCATCAATTCTTCGGCACTCAGCCTTCTTCACAGTCCAACTCTCACATCCATACATGACCACAGGAAAAACCATAGCCTTGACTAGACGGACCTTAGTCGGCAAAGTAATGTCTCTGCTTTTGAATATGCTATCTAGATTGGTCATAACTTTCCTTCCAAGGAGTAAGCGTCTTTAATTTCATGGCTGCAGTCACCATCTGCAGTGATTTTGGAGCCCAAAAAAATGAAGTCTGACACTGTTTCTACTGTTTCCCCATCTATTTCCCATGAAGTGATGGGACCGGATGCCATGATCTTCGTTTTCTGAATGTTGAGCTTTAAGCCAACTTTTTCACTCTCCACTTTCACTTTCATCAAGAGGCTCTTTAGTTCCTCTTCACTTTCTGCCATAAGGGTGGTGTCATCTGCATATCTGAGGTTATTGATATCTCTCCTGGCAATCTTGATTTCAGCTTGTGTTTCTTCCAGTCCAGCGTTTCTCATGGTGTACTCTGCATAGAAGTTAAATAAGCAGGGTGACATACTTCTGGGTATTTATCTGATGAAAACTCAAAAAGATATCTGCACCCCCATGTTAACAGTAGCATTATTTACAATAGCTGAGATATGAAAACAACCTAACTGTCCGTGGATGAAAAGATAAAGATGTGGAAGACATAGTGTGTGTGTATGTATGTATGTACATATATATATATAAGTTTTTAGTCACTAAGTCGTGTCCAACTCTTTGTGATCCCATGGACTGTAGCCCACCAGGCTACTCTGTCCATGGGATTCCCAGGCAAAAATACTGGAATAAGTTGCCATTTCCTTCTCCAGGGGATCTTCTCAACCCAATGATCAAACCTCCACCTTCTGCATTGGCAAGCAGATTATTTACCACTGAGCCACCTGTATATGTATATATACATTATATGTTTGTATATATAATGTATATTTACAATTAAATACTATTCAGCTATAGTATGAATACTATTTACTATGCTATAATAAAAATAAAATTCTGCCATTTCTAACAGCATAGGTGGACCTTGAGGTCATTATGCTAAGTTAAATAACCAGACAGAGACAAATACCTTACTATCTCACTTTCTTGTGGAGTCTAAAAAAACAACAACAACAACAACTACAAAAATGAACTCATCGACACAGGGAACAGATTGGTGGCAGCCAGAAGCAGGGGTTAGAGTTGTAGGAAAAATGCATGAAGGCAGTCAAAAACAAAAAGCAAATTTCCAGTTATAGGATACACATGTCATGGGGTACGATGTGCAACATGGTGACTATAGTTTAAAATACTGTAAAAAGAAGGCATAATCTTCTTAGCAGAGAAATTTACTTTGTAACTGGACAAAAAAGGGGTTAAATCTCATTGCAGTGTCCACATTTCTTCCAGCTCATATCATGATAGTTTCCTCCTCCCACCAAGTGCTGTAAACACTATGAAGTGAAAAACACAGAGAGAAGCTGGCATTACAAGAACAAACCAGTTAGAAAATAGAGGGTGGAGGTGAGAACAGAAAGATAGAAACATGAAATTCCCTGTGCTCTTATTCTTTTAAAGCTTATGGCTAGTTCTCTCCCAAAGCATCTGTTATTGGCGGCTGTCCATCCATGAGTTCCATCCCAAAGGCCTATCCTTACCGCTCCTGACAGGATTCGATAGAAGAGCAGGAACCAGTCAATTTCCATAGATAAGCCCACTGTTGACACATTTCACTATCTGTTCCCATAATTTATTCTGAGCCAACAGATCAAAGACAGCAAATACCATGTTACCAGTCATGGTTCTTTAATAATAACAAGTAAAATACTTCCCCAGTGAAAAGTTTGATCATCCCAAAAAAGACTCAGTGCCTATTTAAAATGACTGACCTTGGACAATGCATTTAACTTTATTCTGCTTCAAGGTCCTCACATACAAAATAGAAAATAGTAATATCCCACATCACAGAATCATTATATAAGGTAAGAAAATTGAAATACCTAATGTGTTTAGAATAACATCTGGGATGTTTTAAGCAACATATCAGGATTCATTATTATATTTGCAATTATATCTGCCCCCAAAATAGAAGCTGACCATGCTGGTCTTCAGGCTTCCCTGGTAGCTCAGATGGTAAAGAATCTGCCTCAGTACTAAAGACCTGGGTCAAGAAGATCCTCTGGAGAAGAGAATGGCTACCCATTTCAGTACTTTTTTTTTTTTTAATTGAAGGCTAATTACTTTACAATAATGTGGTGGTTTTTCCCATATATCAACATGAATCAGCCACAGGTGTACATGTGTCCCCCCATCCTGAACTCCCCTTCCACCCTCCTCCCCACTCCATCCCTCTGGGTTGTCCCAAAGCACTGGCTTTGAGTGCCCTGCTTCATGCATCTGCATTGAACTTGCACTGCCTGGAGAATTCCATGGACAGAGGAGCCTGGTTATCTACAGTCCATGGGGTCTCAAAGAATAAGATACGATTGAGCGACTAACACATTCACTTCACTTTCATATTGGCCTCCGTGTTTCATATTGGCTCTTCATGTTTCTGCATGCTGGCAGAAATCTAGAGGATATATTTGTTCATTGATTCATGCATTTGCATTTATACAGGCTGATGTAAGACACAGTAATAGGCAACCAAAACCCTCATTCTGATGGAAAAGAGCAAGTTTCTGTGAGATGGTTTTATAAAGCACAGGACTGAAGGATAAGGGAAAGCCAATCTGAGATTTGACTACTAAGCCAAGATCTGAAGGATAACGAAGTTTTAATCAACACAGAGGAGTGGATGGAAGGCAGTCAGTAGAGAATTTTAAACAGAAAAGTTAGCAGAGCATAGTCCTTATAGAAGAAGGGGCAGGAAATGACTGAAGACTGGAAGGTAGCCCATGAGACTGATACAACTGAGGGGTCTGGAGAGCCACAAAACTTGGCCCCAGAGCACAGAGAAACTGGTGACTCATTGGCTGCAAACAGTTTGTGGTGGTGCCTCAGAGTTAGGGCATGTGTCCTAACAGGCAAGAGTTTAACTGAACTGGGTGTTATCCATAAGACTTGATGAAACAGGAAATCTGAGAAAGCAAGAGCTTCACTAAAAAGAAGAAAGAAATTGTGTACCTGTTCCAAATCCTGCCCATCAGGCACCAGGCAGGAAGCCAGGGTTCTGATATCTGTTTATACAATGTATGAGTTATCATTACACTGGTAAATTAAGTGATATGTTTGCTTTATTTCAAATCACTAAGTTTTATATTAGAGTGATATACTCTTACCGCTTTGCTTATCAAACCAGAAAATTCATCACGCAAAGTCCATTTTTCACAGCACATCTAAATCCTTTTCTCTAGGCAATCCGCCTGGTCCATGTTAATGCAATTTCTTTAGACATCACCGCCACGCTAGAAAATTAGAGCATGCCTTCAGGGGATGCTGAGCACATCATGGTAATGGCTTTCTAAGATTATTTATTTTTCACAAAGTTGAAAAACTTGATACAAAATGTGTGTTATGGGACACTAAAGATATTTATCTCAAATTGAACACAACAGTTGTCTATTTATCCCATATGAAAGCCCAGGTTCTTTCCTTAAACAACTCTTGAATAAAAAGAAAGTGAAGATTTAACTTTAATAACAAATCTTGATATTAAATGTATTATAAGTGTTGACACACAGAATTGACTCTATTCCATAACTGTCTCCAGGTACAGGAATATAAATTTAAGGCAACATGTGTTGGTAAGTTGGTATTTGACATTTCTGAATTTTCCATATTTCCATTTTTCTTGAACTCAGTTTCTAATATATCGTTATTATTTTAACTAAAATATATAACCTAGATTAGAAATAATTGCTTATGAGTTATTATATCTTCAGAATAAGTCAATCCAGATCTCAATAGAAAAAATAGTTTTATCCATAACAATTTTTTATTTTTGCTTATTCAACAAAAAATTAATTAGGTATTAATTCTCATGGAACTATTATTAGAGAGCAAGAAACATACCTAAAATGTTAATACAAAAAGAACATCTGAAACATTAGTAAGCAGACATTTTCTCCAGCATATTTCTTTCATTAGTGTGAATGAGATAGAGTCTTAGGTAGGAAGGCAAAGAGGAGGTTTTGTGTAAATGTAACTACAGAAATACTTCAAAAAGGCACAAATGTCTTAAAAAAACACATGAAAAACTGAATGGCAGGGTAATAAAAGACATGTAAATTTCATCATATGCCTTATATTTGTGCCAATGAGTTGATAGAAATATATTTATATTTGGGGTTTTGATTGTTTGGATTTTGAGAGATTAGAAAGTAATACAAAGTAATCAAGAAATATTAATTTTTTTCTGTGATTCTCATGAAGTTGCTTAATAAGGAACCACTGAAATTTCTGCAGTTTCTATTAGATAAGGGGATGATAGGTAGATATATAGATAGATAGTAGGTGATGGACACATAGAGATTCCTTTCAGATGTATATAGTCATCTCCTTTGGAGGTAAAAATGAAAATCCCTGGGTCAATGCCACCTTGAGCCAAGGTCAACATTCTGGTGGCCTATGTCATTTTCCTATCAACAGAGTGGCCAATACAAGGCAACACAAAAAGGACAAGGCAGTTATCTCTGTTGCCCCTCCGAAGCTGTTCATAGCAAAACCTCTGCTTAGCATGACTCGCAGCTGAAAGAAGCTTACACCGAGCTTCCAGGTCTTCTCACTGATGTGTTGCTATAGTTCTGTCTTTCTTTCAGATGATCCAACTCCCTTTTTTCTTGGCCAGTGCTCCCCACCTTTAAAGGATTGCAGTAAGGACAGGTGTTCTCCATTTTCCTCTGTGGCCCCATTTTCCTCTAGATCCTCTGTGGGTCCCAGTCCAGTGGTCCAGCTGGCAGAGAGGTGGCATCATTTCTAGTCCGCAGATACCTCCATGGATGCAGACAGTCATGAACCTCAGCATCTCGGTTCTCCATGTGCATCATGACTCAGCCTCCCAGGAGGCAGGGTTGCCTGGCAACCACTGCCAGTGACTGCTCAGATCATGACGTTGTTGACTTTGACTGGGCTGCCATTTCCTACTCCAGGGGATCTCCCTGATCCAGGAGTTGAACCATGTCTCTTGAGACTCCTGCATTTAGGTAGATTCTTTACCACTAGTACCACCTAGGAAGGTCAGAGTCTTATAGGCCCTTCATCAAATGAGCACTGCCTCAACTTTACTAAGTTCTTTTCACTTTAGTTTTAGTTTGGCCACTTTTCATTTTTCCTCTTCAGCAGCATTTTAAGGAATGGCTGATTTATCACTGAATCCCTGATTCTGGAAACTTTGGAACAGAAAAAGAGCTAAAGAAGAGAAATATATTCATAGGGTTGTTGAATAGGATGAATGGTGAAGAATGTCTTTTTATTACTGTATTCTTATTCATCAGTTTGCATTCATACAATATTCTTTTTATTCAAGAGCATACTCAAGAATACATATGTATGTAAAAAAGTACATTCTTTAGGAATATATTCCTAGTGTATATATTTAAGAATAGACTTATAATAAGCATTCAGCAGTCAGAAAAATATATTCATGGAAAAACTTTATTGAGAAGAAATAATCTCATTCACCAGCACATTCTTATGGACAGATTTTTCTTATGTCCTACCAGCTTTCCTCTCACTTTTTTAGCTTTCAGCTACAGCTATAGGGAACTGTTGCAAATAAATTGGACATTCCTTAACATATATGTAGAAGTATATCATTTTATATATGAATATGAAGAAGTATAACATTCTTCATACTCATATGAAGAAAACATGAAAATGAGTCAACTTCAAACAGTGGAAAGAAATGCATTCGGCAAATGAATTTTGAACAGACTGACCACTCAAATAAACTGGCTTTACCTTGTAGCCCAAATATGAGTGTGTGGGAACTGCTTCTTCAGCACCTGCCATGCCAGAGAGAGATGACTTCAAAACAAAAACTAGGCATAGTTGGCCAGATGGGGAAATGGCAGATCTTAAGTGTATGAAGCCTGCGAGAAGGTAAGTAAGGCAAGCTAAGTCAGGACTGAACTATGGTTGCTACCACTCAGTTGTTGCTATTGTTCTTTCACTAACTAGTGTCTAAGTCTTTGAGACCCCATGGACTACAGCCTATCAGGCTCCCCTGTCCTTTACTAACTCCCGGAGTTTGCTCAAATTCATTTCCATTAAGTCAGTGATGCTATCTAACCATCTCATCTTCTGCCACCCTCATCTCCTTTTGCCCTCAATCTTTCCTACTAGCATCAGGGTCTTTTCCAATGAGTCGACTCTTCACATCAGGTGGCCAAAAGTATTAGAGCTTCAGCTTCAGCATCCGTCCTTCCAATGACTATTTAGGGTTGATTTCCTTTGGGATTGACTGGTTTGAGGTCCTTGCATGTCCAAGGGCCTTTCAAGAGTCTTCTCTAGCACCACAATTCAAAAGCATCATTTCTTCAGTACATAGCCCAAGACCAAACAACAAAACATGGTGAAGTCTTCGATGCTGGAAGCTACCAGGCACCCAGGATATGTCCCAGGAGACATCCCAGGACATAGTGAAATGGAGGCTCCCCTCATGTCCACAACCCCAGTAACCCATGGAAGATCTATATTCCTGCTTCAAACATGCACATAAGTGTTGGGAAGGAATACTGCCTTGAGTCTGAACATTACTTCACTACCTAAAGCACTTTGTAATCAGAGCAGGCTAAAGGTAGATTGTATAGGCCATTTAGTTATTAACTATGATTGGACTGTTTCAAGTTATTAAGTTTGGATTTTCTCCCTACCTAATTCATGGAGACTAAGATGACAAATCAATATTAGACAAAGTAATATGAGTTCTATTAGTTAATCCACTGCACAAGTTCACCTGTATATCTTTCTGACGCCCTTAAGAAGCCACATATTCCTCTAAACATGAGAAAAGATTCTTAAAGTAAAACCTGAATTAGTGCTTTCAGTGGAGGTTCACTGTTTAATTTTAGAATTCCCCATTGCCTTCCAAGGCCAGGCTATGATTATTTAAATCAATTAAACTACTGCAAAATTCCACCCATCTCACATGCTAGAAAAGTAATGTTTAAAATTCTCCAAGCCAGGCTTCAACAGTACATGAATCATGAACTTCCATTTGTTAAAGCTGGAATTATAAAAGGCAGAGGAACCAGAGATCAAATTGCTAACATGCATTGGATGATCAAAAAACCAAAAGAGTTCCAGAAAAACAGCTACTTCTGCTTTATTGACTACACCAAAGCCTTTGACTGTGTAGATCACAACAAACTGTGAAAAATCCTTAAAGAGATGGGAATACCAGAGCACCTTACCTGCCTTACCATGCTAGAAATGAGGAAGAGTATAGTCAGCTCCAGCGAAGACTAAGATGGCTTACACCAGTTTCTTCGGGGCACCTTCAGCGTATCCTCTCTTCACGTACCATCCCCACACCAGCGAGCCTCGGCTAGGATGAAACCTATAGAAGAAGGGGTGGAAGATGACAATGAGGTCTTTGACCCTGCACTTTCAAATATATTTAAAGTTCGTCAGTGGCCTTGATCCCAAGAGAGGATTCAAGTTACCTTGAATCCAGGGAAACTGTCTTGGAGAGATCCTGAAAAATACCAGCACTTTTTCATGGCTTTTAGATTTTTTTCTGCTTTCATACACCCAGCTTGATAAAGTCTGAGGGCAGGAAAGTGAGGGAATTTCAAAAATGGGAAGGTTACCTTCACTTTTACTGGTCAGCTTTCAGTTTCACTGAGCCTTCTGACTAAAATGTGTGCTATTTTTGAGAGAGACATTTTCACAGTGTTTTCTAGATATATTATCATTTAAATTTTAAAAAAATCTTAGTGCTTTGTCATTTCAAATGTCTTCATTTATCTTTCCAAGTTGTTGTTTGCTTTCATCAGAGAGTTTATTCTCTGCTGTGGCAATGGGGTTGTCCATTTGATTGAGGTGGAGGGAATGTTTTAAAAAAAAAAAAAAAAAGCAGGGAATCTCAGGCTTTGCTTAATGGATTTTCTGGCTGGAAAATTTTAAAGAAAGATGTGGTGCGACTCGTGTATATTTTTCTCTCAGACCAGATACATCATTCTACTAGAACATCTCACATTTGTGGACCCTGTATGGATAGGTTGATAACGGACAATGCTCGTCAGACTTTACCCACATTACCCTGATATTACACTGTTTGGAAGTTGGGATGAACCCTAGACCTGGAAAGGTAACAGTGGAAGCAGTTCTGAGCTCAGGGTCACCCTTTGGCTAAACCAGCTCAGCTGTGATGTGGAGCCATCTCGCCCCATGCTCTGAAGCACATTACTGCAGAGTCAAGTGGCCAAAGAAGCGCCACAGAATGAGGCTGACACAGCCACTGCGCTCTCTGGCTACTCCTCTGACGTTCAGATGGTTCCTCCAGGGGCACAGATGGCTCCTTACTGTGTGTGTGTCAGACACCAGATGCCAGGGCTGCAAACGGAGACAAGGCTGTGAGGCAGGTGGTCCACCACAAGCTCTGCCGTGATCACCCAACCTAGAGAGTGCTGTGAGGACCTTGATTCTAGATCGCTCTTTTCTACCAGTTGTGATTCCAGACACGGTTGTACTTGGGAAATTTGCGTAAATCATCAAGCGGGTCAGTGTGACTGTGGCCCTTCACAGGCCACCCATTTGGGGGAAGCCCCGGGGAAATGGCAACCCACTCCAGTGTTCTTGCCTGGAGAATCCCAGGGATGGGGGAGCCTGGTGGGCTACTGTCTATGGGGTTGCACAGAGTCGGATACGACTGAAGTGACTTAGCAGCAGTAGCTTGGGCTTCCCTGGTGGCTCAGACGGTAAAGCGTTTGCCTACAATCCGGGAGACCCGGGTTCGATTCCTGGGTCGGGAAGATCCCCTGGAGAAGGAAATGGCAATCCACTCCACCACTCTTGCCTGGAAAATCCCATGGACGGAGGAGCCTGATAGGCCTCAGTCTATGGGGTCGCAAAGAGTCAGACACGACTGAGTGACTTCACTTACCTGCCTCCTGAGAAATCTGTATGCAGGTCAAGAAACAACAGTTAGAACTGGACATGGAACAACAGACTGGTTCCAAATAGGGAAAGGAGTACATCAAGGCTGTATATTATCACCCTGCTTATTTAACTTATATGCAGAGTACATCATGTGAAATGCCAGGCTGGATGAGGCATGAACTGGAATCAAGATTGCCAGGAGAAATATCAATAACCTCAAATATGCAGATGATACCACCCTTGTGTCAGAAAGTGAAGAAAAAAGAGCCTCTTGATGAAAGTGAAAGAGGAGAGTGAAAAAAAATTGGCTTAAAACTCAGAATTCAGGAAACTAACATCATGGCATGCAATCCCATCACTTCACGGCAAATAGATGGGGAAACAATGGAAACAGTGACGCACTTTATTTGGGGGGCCTTCAAAATTACTACAGATGGTGACTGCAGCCATGTAATTAAAAGACACTTGCTCCTTGGAAGAAAACTTACAACCAACCTAGATAGCATATTAAAAAGCAGAGGCAATACTTTGTCAACAAAGGTTCATCTAGTCAAAGCTATAGTTTTTCCAGTACTCATGTATGGATGTGAGGGTTGGACTAGAAAGAAAGCCGAATGCCAAGGAATTGATGCTTTTGAAATGTGATGTTTGAGAAGATTCCTGACAGTCCCTTGAACAATAAGAAGATCCAGCCAATCCATCCTAAAGGAAATCAGTCCTGAATATTCATTGGAAGGACTGATGCTGAAGCTGAAACTCCAATACTTTGGCCACCTGATGCGAAGAACTGGCTCATTGGAAAATACCTTGATGTTGGGAAAGAATGAAGGCAGGAGAAGGGGATGACAGAGGATGAGATGATTGGATGGCATCACTGATTTATTGGACATGAGTTTGAGCAAGCTCCAGAAGTTGGTGATGAACAGAGAAGCCTGGTGTGATGCAGTCCATGGGGTCGCAAAGAGTCAGACATGACCAAGTGACTAAACTGACTGAGATAATTTACTTATATTAAATATTAAATAATTTTCATTCATACTATCTGCTGTGCTGGAAGCATATAACTCTTTTCTATCTCACAGGTAGTCATGAAAAAGGAGAAGCAGTTAAAAAAAAAGACTGCTGTTGATATTTTCTCTTTTGCTTGTTTTCTTTGCCTGGATGCTTCTTGGAATTTGAAAACAATGTTTTCAAGAAGTATTATATATCTTTATTGTAATACAATAAAGCTATGAAGATGTTTTGAAAAAGCATACAGAAACATATAAAAATAATTAAGGTGATATCATGTACTCTCATGCTGTGCTTTTCTACAACTATCATCATGTCAACACTTTGAGGAAGTGTGCACATTACCACACAATTGTTAAGCAATTAGTGGTCCAACCTAAGATCAATGCTTTATTGAGAAATACAATTGAACATCAACATTATCATTTTCACTGCTAATTGGTTCCATGTTGATAAAGTATGGTTGATATGACAGTAATAAAAGTGATCAATAGAACATGGTGACAAGACTGATTCTGTGTGTATCTGTCCTTTGTCAAATCAACCAATAGTAACTCTTCAAAACTCTTTTGCACGACCTAGTCTTTGTTCAAGGGTATAATCAAGAAACTCTTATTTAAATCTGAATTCCTAAATATATTTAACATAACTTACATTTAGTTAGGTTCATTTGAAATATATTCTTACGTATGTTCACATTCAGCAATTGCTATGTTATTTTTAAGAGTTATAAAATATCAGACATATTATGCAGCAAGAAAT
Organism: Oryx dammah; assembly: GCF_014754425.2. NCBI lineage: Eukaryota > Metazoa > Chordata > Mammalia > Artiodactyla > Bovidae > Oryx > Oryx dammah. Next base: position 64,718,558 of record NW_024070185.1, on the reverse strand, counting down.
ACTCTATATATAAAAGCATCTTAACCTCTGGAATATTTACTTTTACCTCATTCATAGAAAACTGGTTATTAATAAGTTTCTGATAAAAAATTTAAAACTGTTGTCTTCCTCATTATTTCATAATTTAAAATATGCATCCATGTTTATACCAACTGCATAAAGCAATGTACAGTCACACACACTTAGTATCTGTTTAAAGCAATGTCATTTCAATTTAAAATAAAAATTAAGCTTTATGGGTGGCACTAAAAAAAAGAACAAAGTTTATTTCCCTCATCTTGAATTCCCAAAGACTATTAAAAGCTTGAAGCATACCCTGAAGTTTAATCTGAACTGCATTAAATGAAACAACTGTGCTAAAAACAGAAAGTATATAGTGTTGTTCAGCTTTTGAAAGGCATCTGTGTGTAGATTTTCTCTTGGTCATTTCAATATTTATACACCACATAGACTGCATTGATGTGAAAATCATGCTGTTTATCTTCTTGCCTTAAAGATGTTGGGGGGGTGCACTTCACAAATATATTTTGACTCATTGATTGATGAATATAGCCATTTTCATTTACCTATAATTGTCAAGACTCACAACCAGTGTTCACGTCAAGAGAATGAAGCTACTTAGAAAGTAATTCTATTCAAAAGGAAGTACTTTATCTTCCTATCTATGATATTCCCTTTCTTATAGGACTTTTTTTTTTAAGGCAAAATTATTGTTCTCAGAGGGCTTCCCAGGTGGCTCAGATGATAAAGAATCCACCTGCAATGCAGAAGACCCAGGTGTGATCCTTTGGTCAGGAAGATCCCCTGGAGAAGGGCATGGCAACCCATTCCAGTATTCTTGCCTGGAAAATCCCATGGACAGAGGAGCCTGACAGGCTACAATCCACGGGGTCACAAAGACACCATTGAGAGACTAACACTTTCACTTTCTCATTGTTCTCAAAGGAATACAAAAGGAACACGTTGCTTTTAGTTCATTAATTAGGGAGTCAGCAGAATATAACAAGCAACTTGAAAAAGAACCCCCAAAGTGGACAATGTAAAAAATATTAGGAATGCTGAAAGGAAAACTGGCTTCCTCCACAGGAAGGGGAGGAAAATCAATTGCATTTCACCAGACAATTCATGTGTGTGTCTATGAACAAGAATCATTTGCATTGCTAAAGATATCTATAAATCACAGAATGTGTAATAGCTCAGAAGAATGAAGGAAGGAGGTAACTGCAAAGGAGGTGCTGTTAGGACACCCAATTCAAAGCCATTTACAATTTTCCTGACACTGCTCTTGTAACTATTTATCATCATGTTAGCATAAACGAATCACATTGTTTGGCTGCTTAAAGAGGCGATTCAATTTCTAAGAAAAATATCACTCAAATAAATGTGGTTTTTAAAAAGCCCTCTCGTAAAGTCAAATATAAATTTCTTTTTAAGAAATGCACATTCACTCATATAACTCAATAGAAAAATACCCAAACAATCTGATTTAAAAATAGGCAGATGAATGGGAACAATGAATAGGCATTCTTCCAAAAATGACAAATAAATGGTCAACATGTCCAAGAAAAGATGTTCAACATCATGGGTCATCAGGGAAATGCAAATCACAACCACACACTTGTTAGAATGGCCATTATCAAAAGACAAGAGAGAGTAAGGTGTTGGTGAGGATGGAGAGAAAAGAGAACTTATGTGTATTGTTGGTGGCAATGTAAATTTGAATCACCACTGTGGAAAGGAGTTTGAAAGTTTCTCAAAGATTGAAAGGAGAACTACCATATGATCTAGCAATTTTACTTCTGGATATTTGGTTTTTAAAAATGAAAACACTATTTCAAAATGATACTGATGCTCTTATTTAATTGCAGGTTTATTTCCAATAGCCAAGATATGCAAATAGCCTATGTGTTCATCAATGATGAATGGACAAAGAAAATGTGATACATGTATCATATAAATATATTAATTGGAATATTGTTCAGGCATAAAAGAGAAGGAAATCTTGCTATGTGTGACAACATGAGTAGCCCTTGAAAAAAAGAAAGAGAAGGAACTCAAAGATATAGAGGACAGATTGGCAGTTGCCACAGGTTTTCTGGTTTCAACGGCTTTTGTGTCCATTAATGTCACCAAGAAACTTTCCTCAGCATAGCATCCTGTGTTGGAGGGAAAGTGCACAGGTTGGAAACCTACTGGGATTACATTAAAGTAACAAGGCAGGGTGGGAGAGAAAACTCTCAGGAACTTAATTTCTAAAGTCCATTTGTTATCAAGATTATAGACATGTGTGTGTGTGTGTGTGAAAGTTGCTCAATCGTGTCCAATTCTTTGTGACCCCATGGACTACATAGTACATGGAATTCTCCAGGCCCGAATACTGGAGTGGGTAGCCTTTCCCTTCTCCAGGTGATCATCCCAACCCAAGGATTGAACCCAGGTCTCCTGCATTGCAGGCAGATTCTTTACCAGCTGAGCCAGAAGGGAAGCCCAAGAATACTGGAGTGGGTAACCTATCCCTTCTCCAGCGGATCTTCCTGACCCAGGAATCAAACCGGGGTCTCCTGTATCACAGGTGGATTCCTTACCAACTGAGCTATTAGGGAAGACATAGACATTGGAGATCATCTACAGCTTCATGTCATCATCAATGATTTCCCAGACTAACTTCCAACAGACCTGGTCTGAATATTTTGGGAAATCTCTCTCACCAGATGTCATCTGCTTCACATAATACTATACATAGAAAATCCTAAAGGTGCCACCAGCAAACTACTAAAGCTCATCAATGAATTTGGTAATTCATTATATGAATTTGGTAATCCTATATACTAACAATGAAAGCTTAGAAAGACAAATTAAGGAAACAATTCCATTTACCATCGCAAAAACCCCTAGGAATAAACCTACTAAATGAAGCAAAGACCTGAATTCATAAAAATATAAGACATTGGTGAAAGAAATCAAAGATAACCCAAAAAGATGGAGAGATAAACTGTGTTTTTGGATTGGAAGAATCAATATTGTGAAAATGACTACACTATCCAAAGCAATCTACAGATTCAGTGCAATCCTGATCAAATTACCAAAGGCATTTCTCACAGAGTTTGAACAAAAAAAAAAATTGTACAATTTGTATAGAAACACAAAAGATTCCAACTAGCCAAAACAATAATGAAAAAGAAAAGTGGAACTATAGGAATCAGACTCCCTAACTTCAAATGTCATCTTCAAATGTCATGCTTCAATTTTGGGAAATCTTACTTCCTAGTCACCAGATGATGAACCGTCAGAGTTTGGTGCTTTTTTTTTTTAAGTATGGTATGTGAATACAAGAGTCTGTTCCCTGGAGTTTGGCAGCAAAATGATTGGTTAGCTGTACCTGATAGGGGCCTTTCCAACAAGAGAGTCCTTCTTTGGATCATTCTTCCAATAGACAAAATCTCCAGGTTACAAGGTTCGTGATGCTTAAGTACTTCATCTTCAGAAAGCACACTGTGAAAACATTGCTATACAAAAGCAAGATTATTTTTAGTAGAAGCAATTAGACCTTTGCAATATTGGAGTATCTCTTCTATTATCAGTTGTGGGTCAAAAAAGCAGGAGCCAAGAGCATTGGGTGTCCTGGGATTATGTCAGAGGGTAAGAGTTCATGAGTTCAGAAACAGATCTGAGATTCAGAAGACCCAGAAACACTGCTTTTGGCCAAGGTAATTGACAAATTTTGTCAATTGAGTCTTAATATGTTAGTGTGTTCAACTAAGCCAGAAGACTGAGGATGGCAAGCACAGTGAAAATATAAAAGAAGCCAAACAGCACAGATTTGTTGAAACACCTGACAAATGAAATGAGTTCCTTGGTTACTATGAAGTTTGAGAGGAATTCCCCAGGCAGGGATAATCTTTTCCAAAAAGACTTTAGCCCCAGAAGTTGCAGTTCAGTTCAGATCAGTTCAACCGCTCAGTCACGTCCAACTCTTTTCTACACCATGGACTGCAGCACACCAGGCTTCCCTGTCCATCACCAACTCCCCAAGCTTACTAAAACTCATGTCCATTGAGTCATAATGCCATCCAACTGTCTCATCCTTGTCCTCCCCTTCTCCTCCTGCCTTCAGTCTGTCCCAGCATCAGGGTCTTTTCCAATGAGCCAGTTCTTCGCAACAGGTGGCCAAAGTATTGGAGTTTCAGCTTCAGCATCAGTTCTTCCAAAGAATATTCAGGACTGATTTCCTTTAGGATGGACTGGTTGGATCTCCTTACTTTCCAAGGGACTCTCAAGAGTCTTCTCCAACACCACAGTACAAAAGCATAAATTCTTTGGCACTCGGCTTTCTTCCTAGTTCAACTCTCACATCCATACATGACTACTGGAAAAATCATAGCTTTGACCAGATGGACTTTTGTTGGCAAAGTAATATCTCTGCTTTTTAATATACTATCTAGGTTGGTAATAACTTTTCTTCCAAGGAGCAAGCGTCTTTTGATTTCATGGCTGCAGCCACCATCTGCAGTGATTTTGGAGCCTCCTCCCACAAAATAAAGTCTGTCACTGTTTCCATTGTTTTCCCGTCTATTTCCCATGAAGTGATGGGACCAGATGCCATGATCTTAGTTTTCTGAATGTTGAGTTTTAAGCCAAATTTTTCATCTCCTCTTTCATTTTCATCAAGAGGCTTTTCAGTTTTTCTTTGCTTTCTGCCCTAAGGGTGGTATCATCTGCATATCTGAGGTTATTGATATTTCCCCCAGCAATCTTGATTCCAGCTTGTGCTTTATCCAGTCCAGCATTTTTTATGATGTACTCTACATATTAGTTAGATAAGCAGGGTGACAATGTACAGCCTTGACATACTCCTTTCCCAATTTGGAACCAGTCTGTTGTTCCATGTCCAGTTCTAACTGTTGCTTTTTGACCTACATACAGATTTCTCAGGAAGCAGGTAAGGTGCTGTGGTATTCCCATCTTCTTTAAGAATTTTTCAGTTTATTGTGATCCACACAGTCTCAATTTAATGTGAAAACATATAGACATGGATACTATATCCATGAGAGAGAAGCTGTATAAAATCCATTAGCCAGATTCCTAGTGGTCTAAATGGTGTATTGGGGCTTCCCTGGTGATTCAAATGGTAAAGAATCTGCCTGAAATTCAGGAGACCTGGGTTTGATCGCTAGGTCAGGAAGATCCCCTGGAGAAGGGAACAGCTGCCCACTCCAATATTCTTGCTAGAAGAATTCCGTGGACAGAGTAGCCTGGCAGGCTACATACAATCCATGGGATCACAAAGAGTCAGACACAACTAAGCCACTAACCCTTACTTACAAATGGCACATTTAAGCAGTTTAGGATATTTAGGGATAACTGAGAGGAATGGAATGGGAAGGAGGCTTAGAAGGGAGTCTCAAGAGGGAGGGGATATATGTATACCTATAACTGATTCATATTGTTGTGCAACAGAAACTAACACAACATTGTAAAGCAATTATCCTCCAATTAAAAGAAAAATATCTGGGACTAATATAAACAGGTTTTACTAGGCTGTATTTCAGACAAATGGGACAAGTAAGATAGGCACTTCTTTTTTGGTAAATTAATTTATTTATTTTAATTGGAGTCGAATTACTTACAATATTGTAGTGGTTTTTGCCATACACTGACATGAATCAGCCATGGGTGTACATATGTTCCCCATTCTGAACCCACCTTCCACCTCCCTCCCCATCCTATCCCTCAAGGCTGTCCCAGTGCACATCGAATCTGGACTGGTGATCTATTTCACATGTAATATACATGTTCCAATGCTATTCTCTCAAATCATCCCACCCTCGCCTTCTCCCACAGAGTCCAAAAGTCTGTTCTTTACATCCGTGTCTCTTTTGCTGTCTCACATATAGGGCCATCGTTACCATCTTTCTAAATTCCATATATATGCATTAATATACTGTATTGATATTTTTCTTTCTGACTTACTTCACTTTGTATAATAGGCTCCAGTTTCATCCACCTCATTAGGACTGATTCAAATGCATTCTTTTAAATAGCTGAGTAATATTCTATTGTGTATATGTACCACAGCTTTCTTATTCATTCATCTGCGAATGGACATCTAGGTCGCTTCCATGTCCTAACTATTGTAAACAGTGCTGCGATGAACATTGGAGTACACGTCTCTTTCAATTCTGGTTTCCTCGGTGTGTATGACCAGCAGTGGGCTTGCTGGGTTGTATGGCATTTCTATTTCCAGTCTTTTTAAGAAATATCCACACTGTTCTCCATAGTGGCTGTACTAGTTTTCATTCCCACAAACAGTGTAAGAGGGTTCCCTTTTCTCTGCCCCCCCTCCAGCATTTATTGTTTGTAGACTTTTTGATAGCAGCCATTCTGACCGGCATGAGATGGTACCAAATAGTGGTTTTGATTTGCATTTCTCTGATAATGAGTGATGTTGAGCATCTTTTCATGTGTTTGTTAGCTATCTGTATGTCTTCTTTGAAGAAATGTCTGTTTAGTTCTTTGGTCCATTTTTTCACTGGTTTTTTTTTTTTTTTTGGAATTGATCTGCATGTGCTGCTTGTATATTTTTGAGATTAATTCTTCCCCAGTTTCTTCATTTGCTATTATTTTCTCCTATTCTGAAGGCTATCTTTTCACATTGCTTATAGTTTCCTTCATTGTGCAAATGCTTTTAAGTCTAATTAGGTCCCATTTGTTTGTTTTTGCTTTTATTTCCATACTCTGGGAGGTGAGTCATAGAGGATCCTGCTGTGATTTATGTCAGAGAGTGTTTTGCCTATGTTTTCCTCTAGGAGTTTTATAGTTTCTGGTCTTACATTTAGATTTTTAATCCATTTTGTGTTTATTTTTGTGTATGGTGTTAGAAAGTGTTCTGGTTTCATTCTGTTACAAGTGATTGATCAGTTTTCCCAGCACAAGAGATTGTCTTTCCTCCATTGTGTATTCTTGCCTCCTTTGTCAAAGATAAGGTGTCCATAGGTGCATGGATTTATCTCTGGGCTTTCTATTTTGTTCCACTGATCTATATTTCTATCTTGTATCTGTACCATACTGTCTTGATGACTGAAGCTTTGTAGTAGGGCCTGAAGTCAGGCAGGTTGATTCCTCCAGTTCCATTCTTCTTTCTCAAGATTGCTTTGGCTATTTGTTTTTGTTGTTGTTGTTGTTTTGTATTTCCATACAAATTGTGAAATTATTTGTTCTAGTTCTCTGAAAAATACCATTGGTAACTTGATAGGGATTGCACTGAATCTATAGATTATTTTGGGTAGTATACTTATTTTCAGTATATTGATCCTTCTGATCCATGAACATGGTATATTTCTCCATCTATTTGCGTCCTCTTTGATTTCTTCCATCAGTGTTTTATAGTTTTCTATATATAGATCTTTTGTTTCTTTAGGTAGATTTTCTCCTACGTATTTTATTCTTTTTGTTGTAATGGTGAATGGAATTGTTTCCTTAATTTCTCTTTCTGTTTTCTCATTATTAGTATATAGGAATGCAAGGGATTTCTGTGTGTTAATTTTATATCCTGCAACTTTACTATATTCATTGATTAGCTCTAGTAATTTTCTGGTGGAGTCTTTAGGGATTTCTATGTAGAGGATCAGTCATCTGCAAACAGTGAGAGTTTTACTTATTTTCCAAGCTGGATTCCTTTTATTCTCTTTTCTTCTCTGATTGCTGTGGTTAAAACTTCCAAAACTATGTTGAATAGTAGTGGTTGTAGTGGGCACCCTTGCCTTGGTCCTGACTTTAGGGGAAATGCTTTCAGTTTTTCACTATTGAGGATAACGTTTGCTGTGGGTTTATCATATATGGGTTTTATTATGTTGAGGTATATTCCATCTATGCCTGATTTCTGGAGGGTTTTTTTTTTAATCATAAATGGGTGTTGAATTTTGTCAAAGGCTTTCTCTGCATCTGTTAATCATATGGTTTTATCTTTCAATTTGTTAATGGGTGTATCACATTGATTGATTTATGAATATTGAAGAATCCTTGCATCCCTGGGATAAAGCCCACTTGGTCATGATGTATGATCTTTTTAATATGTTGTTGGATTCTGTTTGCTAGAATTTTGTTGAAGATTTTTACATCTATGTTCATCAGTGATGTTGGCCTGTAGTTTTCTTGTCACCTTTTTCTGGTTTCGGTATTAGGGTGATGGTGGCCTCATAGGATGAGTTTGGCAGTTTACTTTCCTCTGCAATTTTCTGGAAGAGTTTAAGTAGGATAGGTGTTAGCTCTTCTCTAAAGTTTTGGTGGAATTCACCTGTGAAGCCCAGTGTTGGGCTTTTGTTTGTTGGAATATTTTTTGTTACAGTTTCAATTCCTGTACATGTGATGGGTCTGTTAATATTTTCTATTTCCTCCTGGTTCAGTTTTGGAATGTTACACTTTTCTAAGAATTTGTCCATTTCTTCCAAGTTGTCCATTTTATTGGCATATAGTTGCTGATAGTAGTCTCTTATGATCCTTTGTATTTGTGTTGTCTGTTGTGATTTCTCCATTTTCATTTCTAATTTTGCTGATTTCATTCTTCTCCCTTTTTTTTCTTGATGTGTCTGGCTAATGGTTTGTCTATTTATCTTCTCAAAGAACCAGCTTTTAGTTTTGTTGATTTTTACTCTACTCTCCATTGTTTCTTTTTCATTTACTTCTGCCCTAATTTTTATGATTCCTTTCCTTCTACTAACCCCAGGATTCTTCATTTCTTTTTTTTCTAGTTGTTTTAGGTGTAAAGTTAGGTTATTTACTTGATTTTTCTCTTGTTTCTTGAGGTAAGCTTGTATTGCTATGAACCTTCCCCTTAGCACTGCTTTTACTGAATCCCATAGGTTTTGGGTTATAGCGTTTTTATTTTCATTCATTTCTATGCATATTTTATTTTTTTAATTTCTTCTGTGATTTGTTGGTTATGTAGAAGTGTGTTGTTTAGCCTCCATACGTTTGTATTCTTGATAGTGTTTTTCCTGTAGTTGACATCTAATCTAACTGCACTGTGATCAGAAAAGATGCTTGAAGTGATTTCAATTTGGTTGAATTTGCCAAGGCTAGATTTATGGCCCAAGATGTGACCTGTCCTGGAGAATGTTGCATGTACACTTGAGAAAAGGTGAAATTCATTGTTTTGGGGTGAAATGTCCTATAGATATCAATTAGGTCTAACTGGTCCATTGCATCATTTCAAGTTTGTGTTCCCTTGCTAATTTTCTGTTTGGTTGATCTATCCATAGATGTCAGTGGGGTATTAAAGTCTCCCACTATTATTGTTTTACTGTTAATTTCCCCGTTCATACTTTTTGGCATTTGACTTACATATTGTGGTGCTCCTATGTTGGGTTAATATATATTTATAATTGTTATGTCTTCTTCTTGGATTGATCCTTTGATCATTATGTAGTGTCCTTCTTTGTCTCTTTTCATGGCCTTTATTTCAAAGTTTATTTTATCTGATATGAGTGTTGCTACTCCTGCTTTCTTTTGGTTTCTATTTGCATGAAGTATCTTTTTCCAGCCTCTTCACTTCCAGTCTGTATGTGTCCCTTGTTTGGAGAGTCTCTTGTAGATAGCATATATAGGGGTCTTGTTTTTGTATCCATTCAGCCAGTCCTTATCTTTTGGTTGGGGCATTCAACCCATTTACATTTAAAGTAGTTATTGATAAGAATGATCCCATTGCCACTTACTTTGTTGTTTTGGGTTCGAGTTTATACACCTTTTCTGTGTTTCCTGTCTAGAGAAGATCCTTTAGCATTTGTTGGAGAGCTGGTTTGGTGGTGCTGAATTCTCCCAGCTTTTGCTTGTCTGTAAAGCTTTTGATTTCTCCTTCATATTTGAATGGTATCCTTGCTGGGTATAGTAATCTGGGTTTTAGGTTTGTTTGTTTGTTTGTTTGTTTAATCACTTTAAGTATGTCCTGCCATTCCCTTCTGGCCTGGAGAGTTTCTGTTGAAAGATCAGCTGTCATCCTTATGGAGATCCCCTTGTGTGTTATTTGTTGCTTTCTCCTTACTGCTTTTAATATTTGCTCTTTATGTTTGATCTTCATTAATTTGATTAATATGTGTCTTGTGGTGTTTTGCCTTGGGTTTATCCTGTTTGGGACTCTCTGGGTTTCTTGGCCTTGTGTGGCTATTTTCTTCCCCATTTTAGGGAAGTTTTCAATTATTATCTCAAGTATTTTCACATGGCCTTTCTTTTTGTCTTCTTCTTCTGGAACTCCTATGATTGACTGTTGGGGCATATGACATTGTCCCAAAGGTCTCTGAGGTTGTTCTCATTTCTTTGAGGTGAAGATTCTCTACAGAGAATCTTTTTTTTTTTTTTTCCCCTCTCTGCTTCATTTATTTCCACCATTCTATCTTCCACCTCACTTATCCTATCTTCTGCCTCAGTTATTCTACTGTTGGTTCCCTCCAGAGTGTTTTTAATCTCAGTTATTGCATTATTCATTATAGATTGACTCTTCTTCATTTCTTATAGGTCCTTGTTAAACATTCCTTGGATCTTCTCAATCCTGTCTCCAGTCGATTTATCTGTAACTCCATTTTGTTTTCAAGATTTTGGATCATCTTTTCTATCATTATTCTGGATTCTTTTTCAGGTAGACTCCCTATCTCCTCCTCTTTTGTTTGGTTTGGTGGGCATTTATCACATTTCTTTACCTGCTGAATATTTCTCTGCCTTTTCATTTTGTTTAGATTGCTGTGTTTGGGGTGGCCTTTCTGTATGCTGGAAGTTTGTGGTTCCTCTTTATTGTGGACATTGCTGCCTGTGGTTGGGGTTGAACTAGAGGCTCATCAAGGTTTCCTGGTTAGGGAAGCTTGCATCAGTGTTCTGGTGGGTGGAGCTAGATCTCTTCTCTCTAGAGTGCAATGAAGTGTCCAGTAGTGAGTTTTGAGGTGTCTGTGGGTTTGGTGTGACTTTGGACAGCCTGTATTTTAATGCTCAGGGCTATGTTCCTGTGTTGCTAGAGAATTAGCCTGGTATGTCTTGCTCTGGAAATTTTTGGCTCTTGGGTGGAGCTTGGTTTCAGTGTAGGTATGGAAGCTTTTGGATGAGATCTTGTCAATTAATGTTCCCTGGAGTCAGGAGTTTTCTGGTGTTCTCAAGTTTTGGATTTATGCCTCCTGCCTCTGGCTTTCAGTCTTATTCTTACAGTAGCTTCAAGACTTCTCCATCCATAAAGCACTGATGCTAAAACCTCTAGGTTAATGGTGAAAAGATTCTCCACAGTGAGGTACACTCAGAGAGATTTACAGAGTTACATGGGGAAGAGAAGAGGAAGGAGGGAGATAGAGGTGATCAGGAGGAGAAGAGGGGGAATCAAAAGGGGCGAGAGCAATCTAGCCAGTAATCAATTTCCTATCTGCTGTCCACAGTCTGGAACATCCAGAGAGGTTCACGGGGTTACATAGGGAAGAGAAGAGGGAGGAGGGAGATAGAGGTGACCAGGAAAAGAAGAGGGGTGTCAAAAGGAGAGAGACCAATCTAGCCAGTAATTAGTTCCCTAAGTGTTCTTCACAGCCTGGAACACCCAGAGAGATTCACAGAGTTAAGTAGAGAAGAGAAGGGGGAGGGAGGAGATAGAGGTAAACTGTGGGATAAAAGGGAGAATCAAAAGGGGAGAGAGCAATCAAGCCAGTAATCACACCCCTACACAAAAAATGGGTACTGAAGATTAGACTCTTAAAAAGTACAAAATTGATAACAAATACTAACAAGCAAAGATTAAAAATCTAAAGTAGAGGTTAGACTCTGAAAAATACAATATTAAAAATATAAAACAAAATCAATCACAAAAATTATAAATATATATATATATATATATATAGGAAATTTGCTTTAAAAATAGGGTCTTTTTTTGCAAGGTAATAGTAGGTTATAAAAATGAAGATTAAAGGAGTAATGAAGAACTTAAAATTTTTTTTATTAAAAAATTATAATAGTTAAATAGACACTTTTTAATGTTTCCCCATCCATATTGATTCATGAATGCTTTTATTTTGTCAGCAAACCAATGGTTTAATGCATGTACAGTGGTGAGGAGTAGAAAGATTAGGTTCCCGGGTAGGACTATGCTATTACTAGGTCAGAACCAGATACTTTTTTTTTTTTTTTAATTAATTGCTGAATTTCCAATCTTGCTCTTCCTTTTCTGAGACCAACTGGGCTTCCATAGTCAATTTTTATGGTTATCATTTGTGTAAATACCCCTCCAGAACATGGCAGAGGTTTGGCTGCTGTCAGTTCCTTTAAGGGCAGAATTCCTTGCAGAAATATCAGCAAGGTGATTTTCCTTAGCTTCCAGAGAGTCAAACATAATATGCTCCAGAATTTTAATAGCAGATAAAATGACAATGTAAAAATATTGCATCCAATAATTTCTGAACATAAGGGCCATTTTAAATTTAATTTCGACTGTAAGTAAGGAAGCCACATTGCTTCCAAAACATTGTAAATTCATGAGGTACTCCAAAAACATATATATTAAACTATCCATATGCTGTGCTGTGCTCAGTTGATTCAGTCATGTCCAACTCTTTCTGACCCCATGGACTGTAGCCCACCAGGCTCCTCTGTCATGGGATTTCCGAGGCAAGAATATTGGAGTGGGTTGCCATTTCCTCCTCCAGGGGATCTTTCCAACCCAAGGATTGAACTCATTTCTCCTGTGTCTCCTTCACTGGCAGGCAAATTCTTTACCACTGAGCCACCTAGGAAGCCCCATTAGAAGGCTGAAGTCACCTCAAGCACCAATGTCCTGATGCCTTGCAACAATAGCAGAAACTAGGAGAGTTTTTGTCTAGGAACTTTCATTCACTAGAGTAGAAGATTAAGAATCTTAGCAGTCTTTTTTTAGGTGACTCATCTAGGGTTGAGAACTGATTTGCCAAATTAACTAAATCTGGACTGGACATGGTTTCCCATTGTGTCCTGGTCCTTTTTACTAGAAGAGAAAGGTCCCAGTTCAATCCATTAATAGAGTTAAAAGCTACCTGACTGAAATCAATGTCTTCAGGAAGAACATAATTTTCTTTAGAAATAATCAGGAAATCTACAGCAGAAACTAACAAAGCACTGTAATGCAACTCTACTGCACTAAAAAAAAAAAAAAAAAAAACTCAAGTCAATATAATAGTCATGAACAAGTTCACCAGATTTTTGTGTGAAAGACTGAATTTTGTTCCAGTTATCAGGCTGTGAAAAAGCCCTGGGATTTGCCTGATGAAGTTGACTGGCACTGCCCAGCCTAATCATGTAATCATGCTGGTCTCCAACTTGTAACTCTAGAGACCTTTCAAAATTTTCTGATGATCAATTTTCATTGAATGCTGGACCTGAGCTCCACTGACAAACTTATGAATCAACTGATATAAGTCAGGGAAACTAGGCTAATAAGTGTGAATGACTATATTAAATTCCCCAGCAAATCTGTGAGGATCTTCAGTTCCTCTGAGAAAATCTTTGACTATGGCTCACAGTTCAGCTTTAGTTCAGGAAATGAAAGAAATTAAGGGTTTAGCCTCTTGGTCCTCAGAAGGTTTAATGTTAAAGAGGCATGTTCTGATACGTTCAGAAGAAAAGGGAGTGGAGAGAGTTTTGGAGCAAAAGGAAAGTTTGATGAAAGAATTAGTATGGGGGAACTGAGGGTATAGATGAGGCAGGAGCAAAATAGACGAGAAGGAGGAAGATGATGTTGGTGAGCTTTAGACAAAGAAGCCAAGGAAAGGGAGCATGAGCCTTTGGAAGCCATTTTATCTCTGTTTAATTGTTTGTTTGCCTCAGTTAATCTTAGAATCTTATTTTGCAGAGAGGCAATTTTAGGCTCAGTAACATTTAGAAGCTGGTTTTTAAAACTATGCTTATTCAATTTATTTTAAAAAACAAACTTAAGGATTTCAAAAGTTCCTCATAATGGTCATTGATATTCTAAATTGTCTTTGATCAGGTCAGTCCATTTAGTTTGAAATGAACATGAGAAAGGACTATGGCTTTCAAACATAAAAATTCGTCATGGTCCCTGGGGTGGGGGGAATCCAACTTCTCATAAGTTTTTCTCTAGAGTAAAAGAATAATTTTCAAACTGCCTAAACAACTCAAATAGCTCAAAAATAGCCTCCAGGCCTGATACCAGTCAGTGTTCAAGGAGCAGTCTGATTTCAGAGGAACCAGGCTGAAACTGCTGAGCACAGTTCCAATAAAACAGCCCCTATTCCAAAGGGAATTTGGCCTAAGGCCAAACTGGCACAGTTCAGTGAGATAGCCCCTGTTCCCAAAGGAATCTGCCAAAGATTAGTCAGGTCCAGTTGAAGCAATCTGATTTCAAAATCAGGTCAAAGTGCCAAATGAGTACTCACATACAGAACAATATCAGAGAGGGAAAAAACCTTAAAATAGATCTCAAATAAAACCTGAATTGCTTCAAAATGCAATGAGGGCAGAAGCTTGGATCCAGGAAAAAGATTTATTCTCAAACTCCAGGGTTGACAAGAAAAGCAATGAGCAACAATGTGCTCAATGTGAATACCGTACCTGTTTGCTCACCAGCCTTGAAGTGTTTGGGAGTCTTCTCTGGATTCTAGTATGGGCCATCAGAATGATAAACTACAACAGACTGCAAGTTATTTTTCCAGAAAAAAAAAAAAAGTTTATTTGCGATTACTAAGAACTGCAATTTAGGATTACAACCACAGCAGATCATGTGCAAGTCTCCAAGAAAAAACGGGAGGAAACTCATATAGAGGGGAAAAGTAAGTTGGGAGGCTGTAGGGAGAGAGCAACTGGTAAGGTGGAGGTGGTTAGGCTCTCTTGCCGCGCATCACTCTAGTTCTACAGCTGGGATCATTTGTGGCACTGTGAATGCACATTGTGGTATGGTCCTATATAAGCATCACCTGAAAAGCCCTAGGAGCATCAAGTCCAGTTGTGTTGAGTTGCCTAGTCATTGGTGCTGCTGTATCAGCCATTAGAGAGTAAAGCATGTCTGCCTTGCCACAGTGAATAATGTCTGCATTTCCTAAGGCTCCCCACATCTTCTTCTCACGTTGCCTACACTGGGTTCAGTGAACAATTAAATACAGCAAGACAATTGGCATAGTTGGTAGGATACAGCAAGACAGAGGGCTATAGTCAATACAGTGCCTTGGAGGAATTGAGAGTTGGAATACAGTGGCTTTTCATGGGCTGAGGTGTGACAGTCTCTCATTGGCTGAGCTCTTGTAGGGCAAAAAGAAGTATTTCTTACTGGTGGGCTCTGCTATCCTTGCAGAGTGTGAGAACTCTCCCTTTTGATCTCCAATTTTGAGTCTTTCCCAAAGTCAAGTGGTGGTGGCCAACCTCCTTGCTCTAGCAAGCACTGAGTAAATAGCCTTTCATTGTTCTTATTGGGTTGATGAATCTTAGAGTTTAGGAGATGTGTTTGTGTGTCTGTTTCTCTTGATCAGAGGGTTTGATCCTTTGCTATCTAAGGCCATGTCTAACTTACCTGGGTGTTGTTAAGGCTTAGCACATGCCAGTTCAGTTCAGTCACTCAGTCATATCCGACTTTTTTCGACCCCATGGACTGTAACACTCCAGGCTTCCCAGTCCGTCACCTACTCCTGGAGCTTGCTCAACCCCATGTCCTTTCAGTTGATGATACCATCCAATCATCTTATCCTCTGTCATCCTCTTTTCCTCCTGCCTTCAATCTTTCCCAGCATCAGGGTCTTTTCCAATAAGTCAGTTCTTAGCATCAGGTGACCAAAGTACATGCCAAGGCAGTGCTAAATAAATTTTGTTGGGTTATTGAATACACACATAATTGAGAATACAGAACTCTGCATTCTTAAATCTTTTGGTTCCTGAACTAAGAGTAAGGAAACAATTTTAACTGGCCTTTTTACCTAAATGAGGTAAAGAAGATTAAAAAGAAGTGGGAAGTACAGAAGTAAAATATTTTTTCTGGAGATGGATTTGGCTTCTCTGCCATGACACCAAGCTAATTCTTGGAGACAGAATTTTGGGTAAAGTAGAAAAGAATAGTTTTATTTGCCAGGCAAAGTGGGCAGAGGGCTAATGCCCTCAAAACCTGGAGAGAGTAGCGAGAGAAGTTTTATAGTAATGGTTCAAAAGGTGAAATCATCTTATAGACATTCTGCTGATAGGTTGGTGGTGAGGTAAATGGGAGTCAGCGTCATGAACCTTCTGGTTCCACCTGGTCTGGGGTCTATGTGCTTGTGGGCAGCATATCATCATTAATGTTAACTTCTCCCACTTGGTGGGGGTTTCAGTATCATCAAAACAGCCCAAAGGTACTGTTTTGTATATCCCTTGGTGGGAAACTAAGACCCTGCCCCAAGGCTGTGCTATGGTTTCTCTTGACTGCTCCTCCCCTGTCTCAGCATCCCCTCCTTTCTCTAATTAGCAACTGCTTGAACCTGCTTGTTACAACTCAGGGAAGGTCATGGAAGCTGAATGAAGCCTATTCCCTGTAATCAAAGAAATGAGTGACACAGGAAATCTTTTGTACCCAGGAGCCCACAGGGCTCTGCTTGGAATCATAATAGATAGAAGGGGAAAATTAATGTGACTTTTTCTATTATGTATACTGCAGGTATAGGTTTGATAAAGTGATTTGGGGTCCTCTGTGAGGCAAACACTAGGACCACAGCCTTGTCTAACTCAATGAAACCAACCCATGCCTGCGGGGCAACCCAAGACGGGCGGGTCATGGTGGAGAGGTCTGACAGAACGTGGTCCACTGGAGAAGGGAATGTCAAGCCACTTCAGTATTCTTGCCTTGAGAACCCCATGAACAGTATGAAAAGGCAAAATGATAGGATACCAAAAGAGGAACTCCCCAGGCCAGTAGGTGCCCAATATGCTCCTGGAGATCAATGGAGAAGTAACTCCAGAAAGAATGAAGGGATAGAGCCAAAGCAAAAACAATACCCAGTTATGCATGTGACTGGTGATAGAAGCAAGATCTGATGCTGTAAAGAGCAATATTGCATAGGAACCTGGAATGTCAGGTCCATGAATCAAGGCAAATTGGAAGTGGTCAAACAAGAGATGGCAAGGGTGAACGTCGACATTCTAGGAATCAGAGAACTAAAATGGACTGGAATGGGTGAATTTAACTCAGATGACCATTATATCTACTACTGCGGGCAGGAATCCCTCAGAAGAAATGGAGTAGCCATCATAGTCAACAAAAGAGTCCGAAATGCAGTACTTGGATGCAATCTCAAAAACGACAGAATGATCTCTGTTTGTCTCCAAGGCAAACCATTCAATATCACAGTTATCCAAGTCTATGCCCCAACCAGTAACGCTGAAGAAGCTGAAGTTGAACGGTCTTATGAAGACCTACAAGACCTTTTAGAACTAACACCCAAAAAAGATGTCCTTTTCATTCTAGGGGACTGGAATGCAAAAGTAGGAAGTCAGAAACATCTGGAGTAACAGGCAAATTTGGCCTTGGAATGTGAATGAAGCAGGGCAAAGACTAATAGAGTGTTGCCAAGAAAATGCACCAGTCATAGCAAACACCCTCTTCCAACAACACAAGAGAAGACTCTACACATGGACATCACCAGATGGGCAACACCGAAATCAGATTGATTATATTCTATGCAGCCAAAGATGGAGAAGCTATATACAGTCAACAAAAACAAGGCCAGGAGATGACTGTGGCTCAGATCATGAAATCCTTATTGTCAAATTCAGACTTAAATTCAAGAAAGTAGGGAAAACCGCTAGACCATTCAGGTACGACCTAAATCAAATCCCTTATGATTATACAGTGGAAGTGAGGAATAGATTTAAGGGACTAGATCTGATAGATAGAGTGCCTGATGAACTATGGAATGAGGTTCATGACATTGTACAGGAGACAGGGATCAAGACCATCCCCATGGAAAAGAAATGCAAAAAAGCAAAATGGCTCTCTGGGGAGGCCTTACAAATAGCTGTGAAAAGAAGAGAGGCAAAAAGCAAAGGAGAAAAGGAAAGATATAGGCATCTGAATGCAGAGTTCCAAAGAAGAGCAAAAAGAGATAAGAAAGCCTTCTTCAGTGATCAATGCAAAGAAATAGAGGAAACAACAGAATGGGAAAGACTAGAGATCTCTTCAAGAAAATTAGAGATACCAAGGGAACATTTCATGCAAAGATCAAGGACAGAAATGGTATGGACCTAACAGAAGCAGAAGATATTAAGAAGAGGTGGCAAGAATACACGGAAGAACTGTACAAAAAAGATCTTCATGACCCAGATAATCATGATGATATGATCACTAATCTAGAGCCAGACATCTTGGAAAGTGAAGTCAGGTAGGCCTTAGAAACTATCACTACGAACAAAGCTAGTGGAGGTGATGGAATTCCAATTGAGCTGTTTCAAATCCTGAAAGATGATGCTATGAAAGTGCTGCACTCAATATGCCAGCAAATTTGGAAAACTCAGCAGTGGCCACAAAGAAAGGCAATGCCAAAGAATGCTCAAACTACTGCACAATTGCACTCATCTCACATGCTAGTAAAGTAATGCTCAAAATTCTCCAAGCCAGGCTTCAGCAATACGTGAACCATGAACTCCCTGATGTTCAAGCTGGTTTTAGAAATGGCAGAGGAACCAGAGATCAAATTGCCAACATCTGCTGGATCATCAAAAAAGCAAGAGAGTTCCAGAAAAACATCTATTTCTGCTTTATTGACTATGCTAAATCCTTTGACTGTGTGGATCACAATACACTGTGGAGAATTCTGAAAGAGATGGGAATACCAGACCGTCTAACCTGCCTCTTGAGAAATCTGCATGCAGGTCAGGAAGCAACAGTTAGAACTGGACATGGAACAACAGACTGGTTCCAAATAAGAAAAGGAGTCCATCAAGGCTGTATATTGTCACCCTGCTTATTTAACTTGTATGCAGAGTACATCATGAGAAACGCTGGACTGGAAGAATCACAAGCTGGAATCAAGATTGCCAGGAGAAATATCAATAACCTCAGATATGCAGATGACACCACCCTTATGGCAGAAAGTGAAGAGGAACTAAAAAGCCTCTTGGTGAAAGTGAAAGAGGAGAGCAAAGAAGTTGGCTTAAAGCTCAACATTCAGAAAACAAAGATCGTGGCATCCAGTCCCATCACTTCATGGGAAATAGACAGGGAAACAGTGGAAACAGTGTCAGACTTTATTTTTGGGGGCTCCCATATCACTGCAGATGGTGACTGCAGCCATGAAATTAAAAGACGCTTACTCCTTGGAAGAAAAGTTATGACCAACCTAGATAGCATATTCAAAAGCAGAGACATTACTTTGCCGACTAAGGTCCGCCTAGTCAAGGCTATGGTTTTTCCTGTGGTCATGTATGGATGTGAGAGTTGGACTGTGAAGAAGACTGAGTGCCGAAGAATTGATGCTTTTGAACTGTGGTGTTGGAGAAGACTCTTGAGAGTCCCTGGGACTGCAAGGAGATCCAACCAGTCCATTCTGAAGGAGATCAACCCTGGGATTTCTTTGGAAGGAATGATGCTAAAGCTGAAACTCCAGTACTTTGGCCCTCTCATGCGAAGAGCTGACTCATTGGAAAAGACTCTGATGCTGGGAGGCATTGGGGGCAGGAGGAGAAAGGGACGACCGAGGATGAGATGGCTGGATGGCATCATGGACTCGATGGGCATGAGTCTGAGCGAACTCCGGGAGATGGTGATGAACAGGGAGGCCTGGCGTGCTGCGATTCATGGGCTCGCAAAAAGTCGGACACGACTGAGTGACTGAACTGAATTGAATTGTGAGGCAAACAATAGAGATCTAGGTACATGCCTTGGAACAGGCTGACACACACGACAGTCTCAAGCTTAAGCTCTCTTAGCATCCAGGTGACTCTGTCTTTGGATCTGTTGATGGCAAAGGTGAGTTGTGAAACTGTGGCATGGCCCCCACAGCTGACAACTTTGGTGTTAGGCACTGCTAAAACTTTTAACTTGAGTTAGCTTTAGCTTAATGGAATCAAATTAAAATTATTAAGACTTTGAGTAAAAATCGATTTGATTTGGGCAGCGTTTAGTCTAGCAGATAGAAAGGAGCTCCTAGGAGCTATACAAAATGAAAGACTTTTTTAGGCAGAAGGAAGTAGAAACAAGTAAGTCATAGAAGGAAAAAAAAAGGCAGATTGGTTATTGCAAGGTGATAGGGCATGGCAGAGGGTTATCAGGTAGATTACTCCTAGTGCTGACTAGGCAGTTCCTGTTTGACCAGTTTAACATTCCATTTCTGGGAGTGTTGAAACTTTAATTAAGTCTTGGTTTAATGAATGGGGCTTAGCACAGCAACACCATTTTGAGTCTGTTGTATTTTTACCCGAACACTGAGTTGCAATCTGGGATCCTGCTAAAAAATCTCTTAGGGGACAAAAGGAACAGCCATACCCTGAGCAGACGGCAATAAATAATTTGTTGAGCTCACTGGACTCCAATTCCAGTGCTATATTTAGAGTTAAGGTCCCAGAGCTCTTTGTATTTTTCATTTTTATTTTTTATCATCTGGAAACTGCTCATTATACTTTATAAAATGTCTTGCCAGGCAATATTCAAAACTGTCCTTGTGTTATCTCAAATACAGAATATTCGTCTGTGGTCTAAAAAGGAGTATTAGAATAAAAAAGGGCATTGAGAAATTGAATTAAGCTTCTGTAAATCCCAATTCCTAACTTGTAATTTTTCTAGCCATTCTTTTCATTGCTTCTTCACTGTGACAGCTCCAGAACTCAGCTGCAAGGTCAACACTGCTTAGGGGGAGGTTTGTTTTCTTCTTTGTATCAACTGAGTTGTCTAATTACTTAGGTAAATCTCACAAACACAATTTTTTGGCATGATAAAGAGATGCACATGAAGCAAGGGCACGCAAGAAAGAGAAATTTATAAATGCCTTGTTTTGTTTAGGATTTTACCTCTACTCATAATTGCTCAAGGAATAGTTATGAAAAATACAGTCTAGGGGGCTTGTAGAAATTAAGTTCACCTGATTCTGCACTGAAATTTTAGCTGCAAAGTCTAAGATGTTTCCTTTATTTCATATATTTTGCATTTAGGCTTTTCATGCCAATGTTTTTTCACAATGACATGTAAAAAACATAATAAATTAGAACAGCTATGCTTATAATGAAGAGAAATTCCCCAAGCTCATAAATTTCTTCTCTGAATTCTTCCAGCCAGATGTTGATACTAAGCGGAGCCCTGTGGGGCTCCTAGCACAAATTCTGTGTCCCCCATTTCTTTGATTACCAGATATAGCCTTCCTTCAGCCTCCATGACCTTCTCTGAATTTCAATGAGCAGATGTAAGCAATTGGTAATTAGGGAATGGAGGGGATGCAAGACCAGGGAAAAACAAACACTCAAGAGAAGCAATAGTAAAACTTTGGGGCAAGGTCCTTTTTTCCCCTTGAAGGGATACACACACTCTTTGAGCTGTTTTGCAGCTCCTGAAGGGTTTCCCTGGTGGTGAAATGACAATGACCTACCAAAGCTGGAGATACAGGAGACGTGGGTTTGA
This sequence comes from Oryx dammah, assembly GCF_014754425.2. Lineage (NCBI taxonomy): Eukaryota > Metazoa > Chordata > Mammalia > Artiodactyla > Bovidae > Oryx > Oryx dammah. The sequence goes on along the minus strand of NW_024070185.1, from coordinate 64,696,990 downwards.
TCTCTAGGTCAGGAGGATCCCCTGGAGAAGGGAAAGGCAACCCACTCCAGTACTCTTGCCTGGAAAAGCCCATGGACAGAGAAGCCTGGCAGGATAACATGGGGTTGAAAAGAGTTAGACATAACTGAGCACACATGCACACAGGCATGCAGATACTGAAACCTCCTCCAAGGAGAAGAAGTTAATGATTAATGATGGTATTCTGCCCACAAAGCATGTAGATCCTGAGAAGTTGAAACCTGAAGTTTGATCATGCTGACTCCTACTTGCCGCATCATAACCAATCAGAAGAATGAGCTGATCACACTCTCTTTGAACCATTACTATAATGCTTCCCACTATCTTCTCCAAGTTGGGACACACAGTGTTTCAAGGCAGGAGTCCACTGTCTCCCCTTTTGCCTGGAAAAGTAATAAAGCTGGTCTTTTCTACTTCACTTTTCTTCTGTCTCTGAGATTTGGTTTGTCACTGGTGTACAGATAAGTTGAGCTTTTGGCATCAGTTTTGTCCCCCAACATGGGACCAACACAGGGATGGACCCAGGAGGGGGTGTCCCTTGCCTTGTTTAGATGCCCTGAGGACTTCTCCACTACACCTTCTTTTGAGAGAGCAAAGGATTAGAGAATTCCTTCAGAGATCAGATCACTTGGGATCCTTGCTGGGAAGGCTGAGCCCCAATTATAATCTGCCCACCATTCCAGCAACTGGAACTCTGAAATGGAGTAGACTGCAGAAGAGAGACTGCCCTAACAGTTGCCAAGGCTGTTTTTGTCTTGAGGACATTCCTCTCTTTCTCCTGCTTGGACCACTCTGGACATACTACACTGAATAATTATTTTGGGGAAGCAGGAAAGTGGTGTTCTGGATGTCACGATACGTCTACCAATATTTTGATAAGTCCCCAGGTATGCTCGCTGAGATCACTCGACTTGGTCTGTTTGGAGAACCTCTGGATTTTCTGTTAGGAAGGTTAGAGGTGTCCAAGTGCAGAGCTCCCCAGAATGTCATGACTCCATAATCCCCCATGGAGTTGTGGACAACAGCACTCCCTCTCATTCACAGTGGTAACAATATACACAAACTATTGCCAACCAGGGAAGCCCCCCTAAACTTTGAGCCCAGAGTTTCTATTGAGGCTTCATTATGCTGGCATAACTGATTTATTCATTTTCCATGTGACTGAATTAAATCTTCATTCCCCTTTCCCTTCTCTGGAGGTCGTGCTTATCACAGGGCCCAAAGAACCCACTCTAAATCACCTTGTTAGTAAAAACCATCAAATATGGCTTCAAGAGGCAACCATGAATGAAAAAAAACTGCTCTCATCACTCAGTAAATTATTAGAAGTTATTTTTAGAAGGGCATAAAGGCCATACCTTTCTTTAAGAAAAACCAAATTCCTTACCACACATTTATGCTATTTATTTTTATAACTTTCAGTAATAAACATACCTGTATTTCTCATCTTTAATCCCCTGGAATCCTAGAAGGTGAGATGAGAAAGAACACAAGTACCCTTATTATCCCTTTAACCTTTTTTTCTCTCTCCACACATTCTAACTTCTTTCAGCTATAGCTTAGGCTTTACTTAGTCAAAGTTTTTAAAATATATTTTATAAGCATATGGTAATTATTTTTCTCTGATCCAAACCAACTTATTAGTATTTCAACTGCATGTGAACATTCTTTGCTATATAGTCTCATCAAATATTCCTATGTCAACCCAAGGTCATGATTCCTGGGCTACTCAGAGAAAAATGCTTCTAGCACCAAGGTAAACTAGATTTTCTAATTTTCTACTACTTACTCAAAATTATGCTTCATTTTAATTTGCATCACATTTGAAGCACTGTTTTCTTTCTCAGATATTTTCCCTTCTGGAGTTTCTAATTGTTACTCCTTTTCTCTTGTTGACAAAAATTACTGATTTCAACACATCACAAAATCACTTTGCCTCTCAATCTGTTTTTGTTATATATTAACCACTTGATTTCTAAAGATGGTCTTTCCAGAGAGGGCCTATCTTATCCTCATGTAACTTCATTGTCTCAAAATTTTATGAGAATGTTGAGATTTTGAAACAACAACAGTAGTATCAGAGTTTTTTCATTCATTCTTAGAGTAGATAGAGAAGGCTAGGCTATTGTTTGTGATGTGCTAGTCTTTTCTCAGTACACAAAAAGAATGGGAATTCCTTAAGTATAACTGATATCTAGAGTACAAGGCTTGTTGTTGTTTTTCAGTCACTAAATCCTGTCCAACTCTTTGTGACCCCATAGACTGCAGCACACCAGGCTTCCCTGGCTTAGATAGGTTCAACATTGTCACTTCTGTTGACTGAAATAAAAGCACACAACATGAGAGTTGTGAGTTTCAGTTTTGCTTAGGCACTTACTGAATATTACAGCCCAGGAACAGCCTCTCAGATAGCTCTGAGGAAGTGCTCCAAAGAGACAGGGGGAGAGATCAGCATATAGTTGATTTTTGAGAGGGTATATGTGCAATCAAACACAAATCTCTGTAGAAGGTTGCTGCTAAGTACAAGGGACAGGTACCTTAGTTGATGATTTTAGTGTTTTCTAAAATATAAAAGTGAAAGTGTTAGTCACTCAGTCTTCTTCAACTCTGTGCGACCCCATGGACTGTTGCCCACCAGGCTCCTTAGTCCATAGAATTCTCCAGGCAAGAATTCTGAAGTGGGTAGCCATTCCCTTCTCCAGGGAATCTTCCTGACCCAGGGAATGAACCCAGGTCTCCCATATGGCAGGCCAATTCTTTACCATCTGAGCCACAAGGCAAGCTCTAAGTATAGGGAGGTGAAAGAAACAGGGTTCATAAAATTTTCCCCTGAAAGTATCTATCTGAAGACCAGTTCTGCCTGTTTTCCCAGAGCACAGAGTGTCTTTCTCCTGATCTTCACCTTGAAATCCTTTCAAGGTGTGAAAGTCAGCAACTGCAGTAGCTAATGACTCAATCCTTGTCGAGCTTGATGGCAAGTGTCACTCTTTAGTTGGCACCTCTTAAATCAATCTCATATTTTCCAGGTTTGGCCTTTTATTATTTTTGTTCACAATGAGAGAAACTGGGCAAATGACTCAACTTTATCTTCCAGCTCAACTAGTAAAGTCATGTTTAAATATATTTTTCCAGTGAAATTTTAATTTCTAATCATTTTCATTTTCTTAATATCTTGTTTGGGAAAGTATTTTTGTATATTAAATATTTCCTTGAATCACTTCAAGGATACTAATTAGAATTTTTAATAGCACAGTTCTTTCTGTTGCCTGAATAATTGATCTTTCCTTAGGGGATTGTTTTCTTTATTTTCCCTACCTTTATATTTCTCTTTCATCTTTTCTACATATTTCTAATCTCTGGTTGTACATTTACTTATTTTTAGTCAAGGATTGGAAATCAAATTGAGAAGAGAGGGACTGGAGTTACACTTGCCCAGCTCATCACAAGATTGAAATGCAGAAGAGGGCTGATGCAGATAATGGGGAGATATGGTCCCCAAGTCCCCTACCAGACTTGCCATTGAGTAATTATTAGTGGTGTGACCTGGGTTTCCTTTGTTGTGCTAAAGGGAGAATTTTCCTCCAGAATCCTTTCGCCAAGTTATAAGTCTGCTTGGAAACCCTGTTGAGAGGCTGGACATAACAATAATAAGGCTTGCCTTAATTTCTCTGATTAAGGTTTCACCTCTTTGGAAATACTGCTTCTGAAAACCAAGACTATTTACCTAGCCTATCTTACCATCCACATTAAAGTGACTTCACTATTCCAGGGTCTTCATCAACATAGTTCCAAGAAACCTTTGATCAGGGTGATAAAATTTGCAGTGAATTTTATACTGAATTCCAAGAGCTTCTTTGAATGGCCCACCGATTCATTACAGTCATCCTGCAAATTCTGGATGGAGGTATCCCACTAGATTGCATCCCTCATCATGTTGATGTTTATGCTATAGAAACTCAACTGCTGAGCCCCAATTACATGATCATCATTGTAAAAGGTAAATTCTTTGAATACCTTTTCATGGACATATGTTCATGGCAGAACGAGAAGACACAAGTAGGTATTCATTCTGCCATTTTCCATCACACTATAAGTGATGACTCCAGAATTCATGAATTTGCCATAAGCTAAATTTTACTTGTATTTTAAAAAGATAAACTTCTGATTAAAGATGCCATTCTTCTAAACATAATTTTCCAAGTTTACAATTTCCAAAACCTATATGTTAAAAAGTGATCCCATAACTTTTATGCAGTTCCATCTCACTGATTCATCCTGGAGTCTCTTGGACCTGTGTGTGCTTCTCTACTACTTTGCACCCTGCCATCTGCTTGAGAATAACCAGAGTGGATGGTAGCAAATGAGTGCCTGTGCCTTCTGGCCAGTGAGGTGCTCAGTCAGGAGAACAGAGAGAAGGAGAGAGGTCTCGGTGTCATTTTCCTAGTTCTCTCTGTGTGTGGTTGTCTTGAGCTGCGTCTCAGACAAGAGGTCACTGTTGTTCTCAAGGTCACCTGTTCTACGGACTCTTCCTCTTTTCAGGTTCTGGTAATCTCTCCCCATGTGCCTTCTCACTAGGGCTTGTGGTAGTTTTACTGCTGCCAGTCTTGGGTCCCTGCACTATCCTTTGTGGCTTCCCTGAAGCCTACCCACGCTTTGCAATTAGGTTCTTGTGGTTGTTTTTTCCCTTATTAAACTATTTTTTAAACCTTTTATTTTGGGTTGGGTGTGTAACTGATTAACAATGTTGTGATAATTTCAGGTAAACACTCCTTGAAAAATCTTCCGTGGTGTGTATCATCTGTTTCCTGTTGCTTATCTGACTAATACAGGAGCTTAGTCTGAAATAAAAAAATACTGTTTATCCACAGGTACTAGCTGTATCATGTATATAATGTATTTGTTAAATAATTATGATGTTTTTGCTCTACACATCAGTAAATAATACCATTTTTATATTTATTCAACTTTGATGTACATATCAATGCTGGACTAATACATTTATTATTACATGATAAAATAATAATTCCCTAAGTATCTTAATATTGAAACAAAGGTCTTATCACTTGTACTATGTATGCTGAATCACAGAATGAACTGTTTCCATTTTGCGATTTTATTCACCTCACTGTCATAAAATTTCCATACTCAGGATCTGGGATTCTGAACTGTCTAACAAAGGCAAGAGCAATTAGAATTTTTAAGGTGCTCCTTACCATCATATAATACTCTACAGGGATCAGGTCTCTGCTGACCACCCCAAATTGAACCACAAGCCTCATTTTCCATCCCAGGATACTCTGTCAGCCCTCACCATATACTGCTTAATTTTTCTTCAAAGAATTTATAGCTATCTGACATATTATATATGTGTTTATTTCAATTTTATTATTCCCCTTACTGAAATGTAAGCCTCATAAGGTGAGAGGTTTTCTTTTGTTCCTAGTTCTATCTACAATTCTCACTAGAGTTCATATTGGTTCAAAAGTACCTGTTCAATAAAAGAATAATGGATGTGACTTTGGAGCTTAGAAATGAAATCTTAGATAGACAGGTAGATGATAGATAGATTTATTGTTATAAGCAAAGAAATGGTAATTAAAAGTTCAGCTATAAATCTGGTGACTCAGAGTATTTGTGCAAGCTGAAGATAGAAATTGGAGGACAAAGAAGGCTGTAGGGCTCCTGAAAAGTAGAGACCAGAAAAGAAGAGGAAATTTGGAGAGTGATGTCATAGAAAATAATGTCATAAATGAAAATTTTGAGAATGAAATAGATGCTTAATTATTAAATGCAGCAGAAAGACCAGGCAAGATCAAAGAAATGTCCATTTGATATGATACAGCCTTGTTGAATATTGACTTGGCACAGTTCCCAAAGAGTTGCAAGATTTTTATGCACTATCTCAAAATCCCCTCCCTTAACCGTGCATACGGAGAAGGCAATGGCACCCCACTCCAGTACTCTTGCCTGGAGTTGTTGTGAATGGGGAAGGTCTGGTCTAAGTCTACTCCCTGTTCTGTGTGTGGGAAACAGGCCTTGGAAAATGATTTTCCAAGTCTATGCACAGGTGAACAGACAACAAGTGGGGTCAATCTTCCCATGCTATGGATGGTGGTTTTGAGTACCAGTGAGAGACCTAGAGGCAAGAGAATGAGTGAGTCAGAGGAAAAATACATGTGAAGAGCAGACCCACAAGTCACTGCCAAATAAGCAGCAAGAAATACATGCTTATTCTTATAATACCTGAGGTTTGTGAGTGGTTAACTGCCACAGCAGTGCTGATTAGTACACATTGATATGCCATATTCTCTTACTCTAATAACTATTCAAAAGCAGAAATGCAAGCACCTAGACAAGTAAAGGCCTATGCTTAAAGGGTTCATTGCTAAGGCCCTGATGATCAGCATGTACCTGATATGATTCCTTATCAATCATTATTGATAATTCTAAGACCTATATATTAATGTGATAGTCTATAATAGGCATTTATGGAAGACACAGCACTCTGCAGAGGAAAATAAAAACATGTGAAGCATGATTTAAATTAATGAAAATATAGACTTCTACTCAATTACAGTAAGACTGATGAGATGGCTGGATGGCATCACGGACTCAATGGATGTGAGTCTGAGTGAACTCCGGGAGATGGTGATGGACAGGGAGGCCTGGCGTGCTGCGATTCATGGGGTCGCAAAGAGTCGGACATGACTGAGTGACTGAACTGAACTGAACTGAACAGTAAGACTGACTGGTCAACTGTAAAATCAGCAAAAAGCAGGTTTGCTCCTCACTCCTCATTCTTCCTTCAAACTCACTCTGCTCTAAGTAGCTGAGTTTTACTGGATGAAATTAGAAGAGCTGAGTGACATCACTATAATTAATTCAGAGCCACCTCAAATGAGCACTCAAAAGTGCCCAGCAATCCTATATGTTGCTCTGATAAACTCTATCTTCTATTAGTAAAGAAGACACTTTGATATATTGTCTAATGTTTTCAACTATCCCAACCCAACGTCACTTTTACCTACATGTGCTGTCCTTGGTCCAAACTTTACGAGAAAAGACATTAGAAGCTTTGTCATCTTTCCATCTATGTGTGCTCTTGCTGAGGTAGGAAATAGTGTGACTCTGGGCTGGATACATGGTGTTTGTCAAAGTGAAACTCTTAGTCACTCAGTTGTGTCTGATTGCAACCCCATGGACTGTAGTCTGCCAGGCTTCTCTCTCCATGGGATTTTCCAGGCAAGAATACTGGAGCGGCTAGCCATTCACTTCTCTAGGGGACCTCCCTGAGCCAGGGATCAAACCCATGCTCTTCTGCATTGCAAACAGATTCTTTACCATCTGAGCCACTTTGTTAAGTGGCATAAAATTCATAAGCTTTGTTCTCACCCAAACACTCCAAGAACAAAGCTAGTGTCAAAAGCTAAGCTCTGCTAAAGCAGAGATAAGGTGCACACTCCTGAGGCAAACAAAGACTCCTTGTCTGCACATGTGCAGGAAGGCTTCTTGGGAGTCAAAAAGGGAGGGGCCCCCATAATAATTGTGGACTTGCACCCATAGGCCTTGGAGTGGGACCCATCTTAGCAAAAGGTTGTTGGCACATCTTGAGGAGCATCCATGGACCAATCAGGTGTGAAGAAAGAAACAAGATAATTGGCCAAAGTAGACAAAGACCCTGAAGGACTGTCCTATATAAGTGATTTAAAAGTGAAAGTGAAGTTTCTCAGTCAAGTCTGACTCTTTGTGACCCCATGGACTGTAGCCCACCAGGCTCCTCCGTCCATGGGGTTTTCCAGGCAAGAATACTGGAATGGGTTGCCATTTCCTTCTCCAGGAGATCTTCCTGACCCAGGGACTGAACCCTGGTCTCCTGCACTGTGGGCAGATGCTTTACTCTCTGAGCCACCAGGGAAGTCATGTGATTTAAATCACCTCTTTATTTGTTCTCATTCAGGATGCCTGCACTCTTCTGCAGGTGTGTATCTCTGCCTAGCTTCTGACTTACTGCACTCCTCCTCATTATAGAAGATGCTTGTATTCTTTCTCTCTGGTTATGTATCTCTGCCCTATTTCTGAGTTAGATAAACAAACTCTTTTCCTGTGTGCTCTCCCATACTTTGTGCTGTGTCTCTAATAATAAACTTCGTACCTATTTTCAGTTTTTGCTTCCTTGAAACATTCTTGCTTTCAGACAGGGGCAAGAGCCAGGGCCACTTTGCTTCTAGCCTCTAGCCCCTGGTGGTCTGGTCACTAGGGATTCCTAGTTTTCATCCAGGTTACCCAAGTTTAATCCCTGGGCAGGGAACTAAGATCTCTTTTCAGGACTGCTCAACTGCAGAGATCATTACCTTCCTCTCCCTTTCCCCAACTTTTATTAATATTAAAATATTTAATCTCAAGTCAAAGCACAGTCCTATTAAATTCCACCATCGAGTGCATGACTCTCATCTCTCCTGACTTTTCAGGGAATATGTCCTATTCAGTGCTCAGTGACAGAGCATTGAGCATCTCCCATGTGCCATGAACTTTCTAGGACCTGAGAGAAACAGTGAACCAGACACTTGAGGCAAAAGAAGAATGATGCAAGTCTTGCACTGCAGTAACTCTATAGATAGCACTGGTATTCACTGATGCAGAAAATATTGAGGAAGTCAGGACAGGGGAGGGGAAAGCTAAGAGTTCCATTTGGGTGCTTTTGTATTTTAAGTTATCTATTTGACATACAAATGAACACATTTGTCTGAAGTTCAAACTGAATTTATTGAGAGGCACTGGAATTACATGCAGAGAGAGTAGAGCTACATGAAAAGATTCACAAATGGCATTGAGGGCCTCTGACATTTCACAGTTACATGAAGGGGACTCAGCTAAGAAAACTTAGAAGGAGCAGCAAGAATCTAAGATGAAAACCAGAATCTGGCGAGCAAGTTGTTCCGGACTTGCTGAGTCCAGATGATTTGAGAATTATCACTTAGAGTTTAGCATCTCTGTGGGCCTAATCTAGATTTCAGATGACGGGTAATAATATTATTCAAGTGTTTCAAGATTTTTCCTAAAATCTCATTAATCCAGGTTGCATCCAACAGGCATACTATAAATAATTTATAAGAATGGCTAATATTTGAGAGCTTAATTAGAAATTATAGTCCTTTACAATGAACACTCCAGGAGCAGAGAAAGAATTTAAGATGTTGGAATACAAATCATTCATTAAGAAATAAAGTAGGCCAAGCTGTAATTAACACAGCCAATTGAATATATTCCATAACTAACGACCTAGTCCAATAGCTAACCAGGGCAGTTACGCTAGTTAGAAATGTATATGTAATCTTTACTTTTAAATCTGAGTTTATTGTTTAGATACTGCTCTACCTGACCAAATAATGCAAATTTTATAGTGCCTTTTAAGTAGAGAATAGCACTAAATAAATATTGTAATCTGCTTATTTTAATTGATGAATTCCTCAAATTTTTGAAGCCTGACTAAAATGGAAATATGTTAAATTTTGTTATATTTACATAAAGAATGAGTGTAACAACAGCAAAAAATACATTTTATTTTTGCCATCAAACAAAATATTGCAGAAGGAAAGGAGAGGCCAAGATGACATAGCAGAAAGGCCATGAGCTTATCTCTTTTATGAACACACCAAAATGACAAGTAGTTACAGAGATCCTCTCAGTGAGAACAATCTGAAGACTAGCAGAAATAAATGATGTAAAGAAAAGCTACAATGAAATGGGTAAGAGGAGAAATCACTCAAACTGAAGTGAAAAAAGAATTTTAAAAAAATTATGACTGGTTAAGAGAACTCTGAGACAACACTGAGTCTACTCATATTCCTATTAGCCATCCCAGAAGGAGAAAACAGAGAGAAAGAAACAAAGAATATTTTTGAAGACATACTAGCTAAAAACATTAAGTAAATTGACACCTGAATCCAGGAAACACAGAAAGCTGAAAACATGATCAAGCCAAAGAGGGTCACACCAAGATACGTTTTAATTAAAATGGCAAAAATTAAAGATAAAGACAAAATATTAAAAGCATAAGGGAATATGATGTTATAAATCAATTATCATCAATACGAATTTAATTTTAAAAAGGCAGTAAGGGAAGTCACAAGCTACATACAAGGGAACTCCCATTAGATTATCAACTGACTTATAAGCAAAACCTCTGCAAGCCAGTCCATGTCCCCCAAGTTCCCTGTTGGAACAGGGACACTGGCTTTGGTCTGCCCATTATCAACTCTGCCTGCATGTCTCTGGGCTTCAGTGTTACTGGCTTATGCAGCTTTCAGGTGTTCTCACCTGCCCTTCTGATCAGAAGGGTCCAGAAGATGCTCTCCACAGTAAGTGGGGTGGTATCTCAGTTTCCTTCCCTGGGCCAGATGGAGAGGGGCCACCCATACCTCTACCATTTGGGAAGGACCAAGAGCTACTCTCAGCCTTGGCTATGAATTAGTCTCCCTTCCTGATTATAGCCACAGAAGCCTCCATGTCTAGTACTAGTTTTGCTCTGGGGTTGATCAACACTGTGTACTCATTTCTTGGCTTTTGCACTGCTGGTTACACAGCTTCCAGAGGCTTTTACCAGTCCTTCTGGCCAGATGCAGCCAGAGACAGTCTCCTGAGTGGGTGGAGCTATGACTCAGCTCCATGCCAGTGTATGGGCGAACTAGGTTCCATGCTTGGCAAAATTCCTCCTTTGAAGATTTGAAGCAGGCAGATCTGCATCCCGATGAGCTCTCTGGTCAGTCTACCACCTCTGTACATGAGCAAACCCACTTGTTGGGATTACTATTGGGGCACCACAGGTATAGACTCAGTCTGCCAAGATCCATATGCTGATTGTTGCAAGCCCCTACTTCTCTTTTCTGTCACAGTCAGATTTCCAGTGGTTGAGCTCTGTTAACCCCTTTAATCCCTATGGGGCAAGACCAGAGTAGAAAGAAAATGAAAGACAACCAAAGTAGTAACTCAGTTGTGTCTGACTCTTTGTGACTCCATGGGCTGTAGCCCACCAGTCTCCTCTATCCATGGAATTCTCCAGGCAAGAATACTGGAGTGGGTTGTTGTTCCCTTATGCAGGGGATCTTCCCTACCCGGGGACTGAACCTGCATCTGTTGCATCTCCTGCATTCGCAGGCAGGCTCTTTACCAACTGAGCCACCAGGGAAACTCAGGGTAGGGACTCCCACAAAACAACCCACAGTGCTGGGGGGCTGGTTGTCTCCCTGGGCTCTCTTTTCCCACTAGAGAAACAATAGGTTCAGGGTAGACCTCTGTGTGTGGTGCTGCCCTGTTCTGTGAGAAGGGCAACACAGTCAGTATTCCTCTTAACTTTCTAACACTGTTTTGGTCTCTGTGATGCAGGGGGCCTTCGGCCTATTTCTCATGTTCTAGGATTCTCTCAGTCTTATCTTGTTCATAAATAGTTATTAATTGCTCTTCTTGCAACGGGGAGAGGAGTCAGGGACAACATATATCTCCATCTTGGTGATGTCATTCCTGGAGGTTATTAAAGATAATTTTCCAAAACGGAGAAAATCATGGCTCTCATAAACATCTGAAATAAATGCTTAAAGGCTGCTTAACTCATTAATTAAATGAAGGAATCAAGTAGAATACACAAATAGAGACAGAACAGTTTTGTTTTTTAAATAAGGGGGCTGTCCCTTCAGACATTCAATTTGCATGTCTGCTGCCTCTAAGTCGCTTCAGTTGTGTCCGACTCTGTGCGACCCCACAGACAGCAGCCCACCTGGCTCCCCCGTCCCTGGGATTCTCCAGGCAAGAACACTGGAGTGGGTTGCCATGTCCTTCTCCAATGGATAAAAGTGAAAAGTGAAAGTGAAGTCACTCAAACGTGTCCGACCCTTAGTGACCCCATGGATTGCAGCCTACCAGGCTCTTCTATCCATGGGATTTGCCAGGCAAGAGTACTGGAGTGGGTTGCCATTGCCTTCTCTGATTTGCATGTCTAGAGGCAAGAATTACTCTGCATTGGTGACATTTACCTACAACTTGCAGAGTTGTAAAAGAACTCCTATAGAGTCAGCTTTAGATTACCCAGAAAGTTGTCCTATGCAGACAATGCACACTTTCCACTGAGACATACATTTTCCCTACACAGCCCACACCTCAGAAATGCTCAGGAGTGAACCTAATTAGGATGCCATGTGGAAACTGCTACCCTGCCTCTCCTCCTCTATCCATTGGCTGAGGTATCAGCAGGCGGCCAGTGCAGCAGTGAGCAGGTGTGATATTGAGTAGGTTTTGTCTGCCTGCCCACCATGCTTTAAAGAGGACAGGCTGGTGCCTACAGGGTATGAATCCTTCCACAGAGACCCTCCAAAATCTGTGAGAAGCTCCTGGGGTCCCTTCACAGGACAGATGTTTGAACAATTCCAGATAGCACATCAGAAGAGTTTCTGCTTGTAGGTCTGGTCACTGATATGGAAGAAAATTCTAATTCTTTCAGATATCAATCTCTCAAAAGAAGGCACCATGCAGTTTCTCCCAGCATAACATCCTCATGCTGAATAAAGAAAACTACAGAGTGGACTTCAGTGTGCAGAGAATATTAGCAGCAATATACCAATGTAAATGCATGATACAGCTATAAACTGCAAATGATGATGTATAAAATATTCATATGTATGCAGATCACACAGTGGCCTCAGAATGAGGAGTCCTTCATTCCCCAAGGTTTTATCACCAATGTCTAGGTCATGTGTTCCGAAGACATATTATAGGACTTTTTAAAAAAAATCAGAATTATTAACACATATGTTCTGGGGGTGATGGGGGCATCAGTGTTAAGATTGTGCTTTACTTACCCTCTTCAGTACTGAGTTGCTAATCATTCTGTTAATGATGTTAAAACCAAGAAATAAAGGGGATTCATGAGAGAATGACTTTATCTGGATACCTATAGTTTTTCTGGAAGAAAATAAAATTATATGTTTTGCTGATGGCTAGGAAAATATCAGAAAGCATTCCAACAGAAAGGCTTTGTTCTAAATAAGCAGTGCCTTGTGACGAGGAAATTGATTAAACAAACCTATGTTTAAATGATTTTCAACTCAATTATGTAAATAAGCCTAAGGTCTAGAAATGTAAAGTGACCATTCCCTTGATGGTGGTCAGAGTCACAGCCACATGGACACAATTCTGTTTGCAAGAGAAAATGGTTATTATGAACCCTGTTTTACAGACCAAATTTAAAATGTAAATTCCCTACCAGTAATTGTGAGACTGAGTCAGAAGGAAAGGAAACAAAGCAGCTTTCACCGGTTTATGAGAAAAAAAAAAAAATGAATGAATTGGCATAAGTCAGAAAACAAAGGGCAGGAAAAACTTTTATAGTATTTTGTAGATGGACAGCTTAGCACCTGATGTGCACTGCCTCTAATTCTCTGGCTTATACAATCATTGATCTATCAAAAAAGATGCGGGTAGTCCAGAAGGGAGATAACTTTCTCTCTTTCAGAGGAGACATGAACCTTCAAAATCAACAGCAACACAAAGTTCTGAAGACTCTTTGAAGAACAGATGACAGTAAGAAATTATGCCAGGTATTTTGAAAGAAGTAGATAAAAAAAGATGGAAATAATTATCAGTTTCTCAGCCTTTTTGGTCTACCTTCTGGTTCTCCCCCATTTCTGTCCATCCTGCTGTGCTACATTTACCATCATTTCAGGTGGTTTCCCATGTCCCTTTAGTGATGTTATTATCATATGCATTCTCAGTAGCTTGAGAACTTGAGAAAAGGATCCTTCCAAATCATGCCCTGGCATCCCCACATTGGACATTTCAGGAATCACTCAGCTTCCTGGAGTCTTTACAGTCAATGACTTGGGTCATACATTTATGAATACATAGAATTATTAATAATTTTAAAAGGGGGCGGTCCTAAGATGGCAGAGGAATAGGACGGGGAGACCACTTTCTCCCTCAAAAATTCATCAAAAGAACATTTCAATGCTGAGTAAATTCCACAAAACAACTTCTGAATGCTGGCAGAGGACATCAGGCACCCAGCAAAGCAGATCATTGGCTTCAAAAACAGGTAGGAAAAAATATAATAAGATGAAAAAAGAGACAAAGGAGGTAGGGAGGGAGCTCCGTCCCAGGAAGGGAATCCCATCCCGGGAAAAGACTCTTAAAAAGAGAGGTTTCCAAACACCAGGAAACATTCTCACAGCCGAGTCTGTGGAGAGCTTTGGAAGCACAGAGGGCAACATAACAGGAAGGAAAAATAAATAAATAATTAAAACCAACAGATTACAAGCCCAACAGTAGCTCCCCTAGCGGAAAAACAGCGCAGACGCCTGCATCCGCCACTGGCAACTGGGGACTGGGCAGGGAGGAGCGGGAGGCACAGCCGGCAGTGCTTTTTAAGAATTGGGCCACGGGAGGCGCGGGCTGCAGTGCTTTTTTGAGAATCGGGCTGGAACGCCCCGCGCCTGGACAGAGCAAACAACTTGGACTAGCAAACCAGACTGTGGGATAGCTACCACGCGAAACGCTCGAACATAAGACACCTCCACGACCGCTCACAGAACAAAGGATGGATCAGAAATAGCCGGCTGCAGACCATCCCCCTCCGGTGACAGGCAGCCAGAGCCTTAAGGGCTGGAAGGGGGCAATCGCAGCCCAAGAGAGACATTTCCTACCAAAATGCAAGCAGGCTTCTTTGTTAACTAAGACTGGGGGTTCTGGACAGTCATCATCCACCTGAGAAGGAACGCCAGCGGTACACCCAGAAAACTGAGCAGCAGGGAAAGGCCATAGTTGCAGCGATTGCACTCGCCAAACTCCTGAGCTACTCGGACCTGGGAAGGGCACAAAACACAGGCCCAGCCAAATCTGTGCTCTGAGGGCTTCCTGAGTGCCAAGCCTGAGCGGCTTAGATCGGGGAGGTGCATGAAGCCTAGGGCCGGCCTCAGACGGTTCCCTGGCAGAGCTACATAGAGCCTGAGTGGTGTGCGCCGCGAGCAGGGGCAAGCCCAGAGTGGATGAGACACTGCAAGCACACGCCAGTAATATTTGTTTGCAGCATCCGTCCCTCCCAACAGCGCGACTGAATAGTGAGCCTAGTGTGTCCACCACCGCCCTCCCTGTGTCAAGACGGAAATCAGACACGGAAGAGACCAGCAAACAGAGGAAATTAAACAGAGGGAACCGCCTTGGAAGTGACCCCACACGACCCACAACACCAGAGAAAGGGCCAGATATACCTTTACTACTTTTACAATCATTTTTTGTTTGTTTGTTTGTTTTTTGAGTTGATGGGGTTGCGTGATTGTTTTTTCTTCTTTTTTTGTTTTTCTTTTTTTTAACTTTCTTAAATTTTTAAGTACTCTATTTCTCTAATTATTATTTTTAATAATTCTTGTGGCTTTGGTTTTGTTTGTTTGTTTGTTTTGTTTGTTTGCTTGTTTTTTCTTTCTTTTTTTCCTCTTCTTCTTTTCTTTAATATTGTATTTTTGAAAATCCAATCTCTACTCCAGATTTTTAATCTTTGCTTTTTGGTATTTGTTGTCAATTATGTACATGTAAAAACCCAATCTTCAGTACCCAATTTTACCTGAGAGAGAGATTACTGGCTTGACCACTCTCCCCTCCTTTGAACTCTCCTTTTTCTCCACCGGGTGGCCTCTGTCTCCTCCTTCCCCCTTCTCTTCTCTACCCAACCCTGCGAATCTCTGTGTGTTCCAGACGGTGGAGCACACTCAGGGAACTGGTTACTGGCCGGATCTCTCTCTCTCCCTTTCATTTCCTTCTGTTATCCTCCTGGCCACCTCTGTCTACTTCCTCCCTCTCCTCTTCCCTGTATAACTCCGTGAACACCTCTGAGTGGTCCAGACTGTGGAGCGTACATAAGGAAGTGATTACTGGCTAGGTTGCTCTCTCCTCTTTTGATCCCACCTCATCTCATTCCAGTCACCCCTAACTATCCCCTCCCTCTTCTCTTCTCTGTGTAACTCAGTGAACCTCTATGGGTGACCCTCAATGTGGAGAAACCATTCATCTTTAACCTAGATGCTTTATTATCAGTGCTGTATAGATGGAGAAGTCCTGAGGCTAGGGTAAAAATAAAACTGAAAACCAGAAACAGGAGGCTTAAGTCCAAATCCTAAGAACACCAGAGAAATCCTGAATCCAGGGAACATTAATCAATAGGAGCTCATCAAACGCCTCCATACCTACACTGAAACCAAGCACCACCCAAGGGCCAACAAGTTCCAGAACAAGACATACCACGCAAATTCTCCAGCAACACAGGAACACACCCCTGAGCTTCAATATACAGGCAGCTCAAAACCACTGACGTCTCACAACCCATTACTGGACAATTCATAGCACTCCAGAGAGAAGAAATCCAGCTCCACCCACCAGAACTCCAACACAAGCCTCTCTAACCAAGAAAACTTGACAAGCCACTGATACAACCCCACCCACAGTGAGGAAACTCCATAATAAAGAGAACTCCACAAATTCCCAGAATATAGAAAGGCCACCCCAAATGCAGCAATATAACCAAGATGAAGAGACAGAAGAATACCCAGAGGTAAAGAAACAGGAGAAATGCCTACCAAACCAAACCAAAGAGGAGGAGATAGGGAATCTACCTGAGAAAGAATTCCGAATATTGATAGTGAAAATGATCCAAAATCTTGAAATCAAAATGGAATCACAGATAAATAGCCTGGAGACAAGGATTGAGAAGATGCAAGAAAGGTTTAACAACGACCTAGAAGAAATAAAAAAGAGCCAATATATAATGAATAATGCAATAAATGAGATCAGAAACACTCTGGAGGCAACAAATAGTAGAATAACAGAGGCAGAAGATAGGATTAGTGAAATAGAAGATAGAATGGTAGAAATAAATGAATCAGTGAGGAAAAAAGAAAAATGAATTAAAAGAAATGAGGACAACCTCAGAGACCTCCAGGACAATATGAAACGCTCCAACATTCGAATTATAGGAGTCCCAGAGAAGAAGACAAAAAGAAAGACCATGAGAAAATTCTTGAGGAGATAATAGTTGAAAACTTCCCTAAAATGGGGAAGGAAATAATCACCCAAGTCCAAGAAACCCAGAGAGTTCCAAACAGGATAAACCCAAGGCAAAACACCCCAAGACATATATTAATCAAATTAACAAAGACCAAACACAAAGAACAAATATTAAAAGCAGCAAGGGAAAAACAACAAATAACACACAAGGGGATTCCCATAAGGATAACTGCAGATCTTTCAATAGAAATTCTTCAGGCCAGGAGGGAATGGCAAGACATACTTAAAGTGATGAAAGAAAATAACCTACAGCCCAGATTACTGTACCCAGCAAGGATCTCATTCCAATATGAAGGAGAAATAAAAAGCTTTACAGACAAGCAAAAGCTGAGAGAATTCAGCACCACCAAACCAGCTCTCCAACAAATACTAAAGGATATTCTCTAGAAAGGAAACACAAAAAGGGGGTATAAACCCAAACCCAAAACAATTAAGTAAATGGCAATGGGATCACACTTATCAATAATTACCTTAAACATAAATGGGTTGAATGCCCCAACCAAAAGGTAAAGACTGGCTGAACGGATACAAAAACAAGATCCCTATATATGCTACCTACAAGAGACCCACCTCAAAACAACGGATACATACAGACTGAAAGTGAAGGGCTGGAAAAAGATATTCCATGCAAATAGAGACCAAAAGAAAGCAAGAGTAGCAATACTCATCTCCGATAAGATAGACTTTAAAACAAAGGCTGTGAAAAGAGACAAAGAAGGCCACTACATAATGATCAAAGGATCAATCCAAGAAGAAGATATAACAATTATAAATATATATGCACCCAACATAGGAGCACCACAATATGTAAGACAAATGCTAACAAGCATGAAAGGGGAAATTAACAATAACACAATAATAGTGGGAGACTTTAATACCCCACTCACACCGATGGACAGATCAACTAAACAGAAAATTAATAAGGAAATGCAAACTTTAAATGATACAATAGACCAGTTAGACCTAATTGATATCTATAGGACATTTCACCCCCAAAACAATGAATTTCACCTTTTTCTCAAGTGCTCACGGAATCTTTTCCAGGATAGATCACTTCCTGGGCCATAAATCTAACCTTGATAAATTCAAAAAAATCGAAATCATTCCAAGCATCTTTTCTGACCATAATGCACTAAGATTGGATCTCAATTACAGGAGAAAAACTATTAAAAATCCCAACATATGGAGGCTGAACAGCACGCTTCTGAATAACCAACAAATCACAGAAGAAATCAAAAAAGAAATCAAATTATGCATAGAAACGAATGAAAATGAAAACACAACAACCCCAAACCTGTGGGACACTATAAAAGCAGTGCTTAGAGGAAAGTTCATAGCAATACAGGCATACCTCAAGAAACAAGAAAAAAGTCAAATAAATAACCTAACTCTACACCTAAAGCAACTAGAAAAGGAAGAAATGGAGAACCCCAGAGTTAGTAGAAGGAAAGAAATCTTTAAAATTAGGGCAGAAATAAATGCAAAAGAAACAAAAGAGACCATAGCAAAAATCAACAAAGCCAAAAGCTGGTTCTTTGAAAGGATAAATAAAATTGACAAACCAATAGCTAGACTCATCAAGAAACAAAGGGAGAAGAATGAAATCAATAAAATTAGAAATGAAAATGGAGAGATCACAACAGACAACACAGAAATACAAAGGATCATAAGAGACTACTATCAGCAATTATATGCCAATAAAATGGACAACGTGGAAGAAATAGACAAATTCTTAGAAAAGTACAACTTTCCAAAACTGAACCAGGAAGAAATAGAAAATCTTAACAGACCCATCACAAGCATGGAAATTGAAACTGTAATCAGAAATCTTCCAGCAAACAAAAGCCCAGGTCCAGACGTCTTCACAGCTGAACTCTACCAAAAATTTCGAGAAGAGCTAACACCTATCCTACTGAAACTCTTCCAGAAAATTGCAGAGGAAGGTAAACTTCCAAACTCATTCTATGAGGCCACCATCACCCTAATACCAAAACCTGACAAAGACTCCACACACAAAAAAAGAAAACTACAGGCCAATATCACTGATGAACATAGATGCAAAAATCCTCAACAAAATTCTAGCAATCAGAATCCAACAACACATTAAAAAGATCATACACCATGACCAAGTGGGCTTTATCCCAGGGATGCAAGGATTCTTCAATATCCACAAATCAATCAATGTAATTCACAACATTAACAAATTGAAAAATAAAAGCCATATGATTATCTCAATAGATGCAGAGAAGGCCTTTGACAAAATTCAACATCCATTTATGTTTGGGAATGCATGTACACCCGTGGTGGATTCATGTCAATGTATGGCAAAACCAATACAGAATTGTAAAGTAAAATAAATAATAAATAAATTAAAAAGAAAAAAAAAAAACTCTTCAGAAAGCAGGAATAGAAGGAACATACCTTAACATAATATAAGCTATATATGACAAACCCACAGCAAACATTATCCTCAATGGTGAAAAATTGAAAGCATTTCCCCTAAAGTCAGGAACAAGACAAGGGTGCCCACTTTCACCGCTACTATTCAACATAGTTCTGGAAGTTTTGGCCACAGCAATCAGAGCAGAAAAAGAAATAAAAGGAATCCAAATTGGAAAAGAAGAAGTAAAACTCTCCCTGTTTGCAGATGACATGATCCTCTACATAGAAAATCCTAAAGACTCCACCAGAAAATTACTAGAGCTAATCAATGAATATGGTAAAGTTGCAGGATATAAAATCAACACACAGAAACCCCTTGCATTTCTATACACTAATAATGAGAAAGTAGAAAAAGAAATTAAGGGAACAATTCCATTTACCATTGCAACGAAAAGAATAAAATACTTAGCAATATACCTACCTAAAGAAACTGCTGCTGCTAAGTCGCTTCAGTCGTGTCCAACTCTGTGCGACCCCAGAGATGGCAGCCCACCAGGCTCCCCCGTCCTTGGGATTCTCCAGGCAAGAACACTGGAGTGGGTTGCCATTTCCTTCTCCAATGCATGAAAGTGAAAAATGAAAGGGAAGTCGCTCAGTCGTGTCCGACTCCTAGCGACCCCACGGACTGCAGCCTACCAGGCTCCTCCGTCCATGGGATTTTCCAGGCAAGAGTACTGGAGTGGGGTGCCATTGCCTTCTCCGAGCCTAAAGAAACTAAAGACCTATATATCAAAAACTATAAAACACTGATGAAAGAAATCAAAGAGGACACTAATAGATGGAAAAATATACCATGTTCATGGATTGGAAGAATCAATATAGTGAAAATGAGTATACTACCCAAAGCAATCTACAGATTCAGTGCAATCCCTATCAAGCTACCAGTGGTATTTTTCACAGAACTAGAACAAATAATTTCAAGATTTGTATGGAAATACAAACAAACTCAAATAGCCAAAGCAATCTTGAGACAGAATGGAAATGGAGGAATCAACTGGCTTGACTTCAGGCTCTACTACAAAGCCACAGTCATTAAGAGAGTATGGTACTCACACAAAGACAGAAATATAGATCAATGGAACAAAATAGAAAGCCCAGAGATAAATCCACACACCTATGGACACCTTATCTTTGACAAAGGAGGCAAGAATATACAATGGAGCAAAGACAATCTCTTTAACAAGTGGTGCTGGGAAAACTGGTCAACCACTTGTAAAAGAATGAAACTAGATCACTTTCTAACACCACACACAAAAATAAACTCAAAATGGATTAAAGATCTAAACGTAAGACCAGAAACTATAAAACTCCTAGAGGAGAACATAGGCAAAACACTCTCTGACATAAATCAGAGCAGGATCCTCTACGATCCACCTCCCAGAATACTGGAAATAAAAGCAAAAATAAACAAATGGGATCTAGTTAAAATTAAAAGCTTCTGCACAACAAAGGAAACTATAAGTAAGGTGAAAAGACAGCCTTCTGAATGGGAGAAAATAGCAAATGAAGCAACTGACAAACAACTAATCTCAAAATATACAAGCAACTTATGCAGCTCAACTCCAGAAAAATAAATGACCCAATCAAAAAATGGGCCAAAGAACTAAATAGACATTTCTCCAAAGAAGACATACGGATGGATAACAAACACATGAAAAGATGCTCAACATCACTCATTATCAGAGAAATGCAAATCAAGACCACAATGAGGTACCATTTCACACCAGTCAGAATGGCAATCCAAAAGTCTACAAGCAATAAATGCTGGAGAGGATATGGAGAAAAGGGAACACTCTTACACTGTTGGTGGGAATGCAAACTAGTACAGCCGCTATGGAGAACAGTGTGGAGATTTCTTTAAAAATTGCAAATAGAGCTGCCTTATGACCCAGCAATCCCACTGCTTGGCATACACACCAAGGAAACCAGAATTGAAAGAGACACATGTACCCCAATGTTCATCGCAGCACTGTTTATAATAGCCAGGACATGGAAACAACCTAGATGTCCATCAGCAGATGAATGGATAAGAAAGCTGCAGTACATATACACAATGGAGTATTACTCAGCCATTAAAAAGAATACATTTGAGTCAGTTCTAATGAGATGGATGAAACTCGAGCCAATTATACAGAGTGAAGTAAGCCAGAAAGAAAAACACCAATACAGTATACTGACACATATATACGGAATTTAGAAAGATGGTAATGATGACCCTGTATGCGAGACAGCAAAAGAGACACAGATGTATAGAATGGACTTTTGGACTCTGAGGGAGAGGGCAGGGTGGGATGATTTGGGAGAATGGCATTGAAACATGTATACTATCATGTAAGAAACGAAGTGCCAGCCTATGTTCGATACAGGATACAGGATGCTTGGGGCTGGTGCATGGGGATGATCCAGAGAGATGATATGGGGTGGGAGGTGGGAGGAGGATTCAGGATTGGGAGCTTGTATACACCCGTGGTGGATTCATGTCAATGTATGGCAAAACCAGTACAGTATTGTAAAGTAAAATAAAGTAAAAAAAAATTGAAAAAAAAAAAAAAAACTATACCACTGTGATGCCTTTCGTTCAAACTATGCCTCACTGTATTTTGTCTGCATACTTAGCTCAGTTGAAAAGCATCTATTGATTCTACCTACTACAATAAATTATAATTACCTCTTTCTGTGTCTATGTACAGTTCTTTACAAACTAAACTTCCACTAAATACAAATTATTAAGGGTGCTTGAGGGTATAAAATAATGAATTCTATTGCATATGCCCTACTCATCCACCTTTAAACATATTCTTCAAAGAGCACGTGGATTGATAGAATAAACCAGGAATAACTCTAATACATAATTTGTGCTAGATCAGATGCCAGCTGATATTAAATAACAGGTGATGTTAAAAACCAGAAATATAACAAAGTTAAATCTAACAGAGGAAATGTATTTTCCTAATTCATATTTTCCACATTCTTCAATGTTAGTAGCAGAGCACTTTTGTCAATATCACAGACTGTCAGAAACCAGGAGAAAGAGAGAAGCTTGTTTGCAGGAGGACCACAGACCTAGTCCAACCACGAAACACACTAGAATGTATGTTTCCTAAATGGTAGTGTGAGAACTCTGATGAACTGCTCTTCTGCTGGGGTGGGGGGGGAAGCAAAATACCAACCATTTGAATGGAACTATTTTTGAGCTCTGAAAATTAATCAAGCCACAGAACAATCACCTATGCAACAGAAACTACTAAACCTTTGTACCATGCCTGTATTTGGAGTATTTGGTGGGTCAGTGGTAAAGAACCTGCCTGTCAATGCAGGAGATGCAGGTTCAGTCCCTGGGTCGGGAAGATCCCCTGGAGAAGGAAATAGCAACCCACACCAGTATTCTTGCCTGGGAAATCCCATAGGCAGAGGAGCCTGGTGGACTATATTCCATGCAGTTGCAAAAGAGTCATACATCACTTAGAGCCTAAAACAACTCCCCTCCTCCCCCACCCAGCCCCAGCTCAGTGGCATAATAGTCATTGACAGTCACACAGCCAGTGGTGAGGACAGACTTATTTTAGAGCTCCCTTTAAAACTACACATCTTCAACTACACTGTCAAAATTTTCTCTGAATGTCCAGCTTTATAGAACATTTCTATTTCCAGGCTTTTTCAACTATTTTCTTAAACACAAAGCTCAGATCAAAAGGGAGAGGGAAGCAGAGGCTATGTCCTATCCCTAGTGTATTTCCAAAAGCATAGCCATTTTTTAGGGGCATTGTAGCTGCCTAGGTCTATTATTTCAGTTGGGACAAACAAAAACCTAGCTGGGATTTTTAAAGGAAGATCTGGAAAAGAAGATAATCATAAGGACTATTAAAATCTTCACATATTTCTGAGTATCTAAAAAGCTAAGTACATGTACAATACTGTGTTCATGCCCAGCAGAGACCTGGAAAAGGAGAAGAAACCAATCATTCAACCTTGAGACCCTGCACAAGCAGGAAGTGAAAGCTAAGGCTGCCTTGCAAACCACTTGAAATTTGAAGGTAATCCTTCTCATGTAGATACCCTTGGCAAAGAATGGAAGACATACAAATACAGAATTTAAGGAAATCTTATAGATCTTTGGCTAACCAATAAATTACATTAACTTTCAGTGGCCCCTGGGAATTCAGGCTTCATATAAAAACAAAAATTTCTTTTAAAAAAAAGTGTGAACTCAGTGGCCACACACTCTTGGGAATATAGAATCAGTATAATTAGTTGAGAAAAGTACCTAGATAAATAAGCAACAATGAGAGAAACAACAACAATACCAACAGAAATCTTTTGACAGTAAGAAATTCATAGAACAATAAAGGATTTGATTCCAGACTTGTACAATATATTATCTGTAAGGTTCAGTTTCAACAAAAAATTACAAAATATGCAAAGAAAGTGGAAAAGTACAAGAGAAAAATCTTCTGATATGACCTAGTTGTTGGAATTAGCAGACAAAAATATACAATCAGCTATTACAAATACATGCAAAAACTGTAAACCAAGCAAACTGCATCTAAATAATTGAAAGTACAACAATAATATCTCACCAAATTGAGAAATCAGTAAGGACATAGAAATTATAAACAAGAACTAATAGAAATTCTCTATACGGTTACAAATTCACTAGAAAAATTTGATAATCCATTTGAACTGGAAGAAGAAAGAATAATTAAACATGAAGCTAGATTAAGTGAGATTATTCAATCTAAGGAGCTGAGAAGAAGCAAGAATGAATAAAAATGAAATGAGCCTCAGAGAGATGTGGGCATACTCTTAAGTATACCAACACATGCATCATAAGAATTCCAGCAAGAGAAAAGAAAGAAAAAGGTACAGAAAAAATTATTGAAGAAATAATGGCTGAAAAAAACCCATCAAATATGATCTAAAATATCTACACATGCAGGAAACTAAACAACCTCCAAACAGAATAAATTCAAAAGGTTTTACACATCAACCTAGACTAGTCAAATTTGTTTGTCCATAATTGTTTATTGAAGCTTTTTAATAGTAGCTGACAATGTCTTTGTCAGATATTCTAACATCTCTGCTGCCTTGGTCTTGGGATTTACTGTTTGCTTTTTCTTATTCAGTTTGGGATCTTCCCTCATTCTTGATATGATGAGTGATTTTCTACTGAAATGGAACATTTGGGATATTATATTTATAAGCATCTTCATCTTTAAACCTCCTGTTTTAGCTCACTTATTTTGACACTGGTCCTGTAGAGGAAGTGGAGAATACCAGCTTAATTCTGCCAGGTCAAGTAGGAGTCCTTCCACTCTGCCTGCTTGACCCCCATGAGGGATCCTTGTTACTCCTAGGCAGGGGTAGGGGTTTTGACTCTCCAGTTGGGTCTCTAAGATACCTCCCTTGCTTGGACAGGTAGAAGTATCTTGTGACTTCTCTCCCTTATGGCCTCAACAACACTGCCGGGATCAGGCAGTATCCTTGTTGACAAAGGCAAGTAGGGAAAGTACTGACTATCCACCAGGCCTCTTGTGCTATCACCCCTGTAGGGGTACCTTATGACTGCAGGGTGGAGGTAAATATTCACTCTCCTTTGTGTTTTCCATGATACTGTCTGTTTGAGAAAGGAAGTGCTGACTGTATAGTCAAAGATTTCTGACACTAACTGGTGGGGAGCATGAACTGGGGTAATTCATTATGGCTTTGCAAAGATAGAAGTCTAGGATCTCCACTTGACTTCTAGTAGTTTGAAAATAAGACTACAAGTTTTTCAGTGGAGTTGCCTGAAGTAGAGAAGCTCCTGCCTAAACTTTTTCTGTCTTGTAGGCTGCCCCTTCCTGTGTCCTGTGGCTAGAGAGAGGACATGTGGGTGTGGGTATATTTTAACTGTGGGAATAAAAAGCACAATATAAAGTGTCCTGTGATTCAGATTCAGTAGTTTTAAGTGTATCCACCTTGTAAACAGATCTCAGAACATTTATATCTTAAAAAACTGAAACTCTATACCCATGAAACAATTCCCTTTTCCCCTCTCCCTCAGTCCATGGTAACTACCATTATAATTTCTGTTTCTATCAATTTAAATACTTTCATTATCTCATATACATGGAAACATACAGCAGTAATTTTTTTGTGATGGGTTTATATGACTTAGCATCATGTCCTCAAGGTTCATCCATCTTGTAATATATGACAACAATTTTCAATGATACTAAATTTTTGAAGAGATCAAGTTTTAACTAGATTATGTAAAAAAGAACAGAGAATACTCAAACAAATATAATTGGAAATGAAAAGTGGAACATTACAACCAATGCTGAAGAAATAAAAAGGGATGAATACTATGGAATACTATGAAAAGTTGTATGCCAATAAATTGGATAACCTAGAAGAAATGGAAAATTTTCTAGAAACTCACAATTTACCAAGACTGAGTTATGAAAAACTAGAAATTTTACACAGACCAATAACTAGTAAGGAGATTAAATCATTAGTCAAAAACCGCTCAGCAATGAAAAGCTCAAGACCAGATGGCTTCACTGGAGAATTCCACCAAACAATTAAAGAAGAATTACCACTAATCTTCTGAAATTTCTTTCAAAAAAATTGAGCAGGAGGGAGCACTTTCAAGCTCAATCTATGAGGGCAGAATTACCATGATACCAAAGCCAGATAAAGAAAACTACAAGAAAAGAAAATTATAGACCAATAACCCTGATGAATGTCAATGCAAAACCCCTTAACAAATTTCTAGTAACCTGAATTCAACAGCATGTTCAAAGGATTACACATCTTGACCAAGGAAGCTTTAGTCTTGGAATACAAGAATGATTTAACATATGAAAATCAATCAGTATTATACACAACACTATCAAAATGAAGGACAAAAACCACATAATCGGCTCAGTTGTTACAGAGAAAGCATTAACAAGATTCAACATCCTTTCCTTGGATAGAGCCTTCAGTAAACCACCATTTAAAGGTGTCATATCTTTGTCTGGCTTTACCATCACAAATGTGTTTCTTTAACCTGAAATATTCTTTCAAAGGTACATTAGAACTACAAGTACATTGGAAGTACTTGTTCTTTGAATAAGTGTGAACTTGAGTCCACCAGGACTTAGAATTTTTGTGAAAAGATTTTGACTGCTGATGTCTGGGATTCTCTTCATGCCTGGAACACATTAAGAGGAAAGGGACACACAGCCCAAACATTTTTTAACAGCACACGGCTCAGGTGGGAAGAAAGAATCAAATACAAAGAATAAATTTTGTATAAATGCCTCATGTGACTCTGTTCCCTGAACCCTCTAATCCCTTAAAAAAGTGCTACTGGATAGAGTTGCCAGTGTCCAGCTGTCTGCACCTAAATACAAGGAGCTCAACCCAGAATACTGAGATAATTCTCTCCCAGTTGTGCATTTTGGGTTCACTATCAGTCTTTTAAAGCAGTCTCTCTTTTCAATCATACCCTTATTCTCTTCCCTAACAATATAAGAACCTAGAACGAATTAAGTTGAACCATATGTAATCACCATGTTAATAATATTAATAATTCATCTGAATATTAACAGACTCACCATCTTATTGACATATGTTACTCATTCTTTTTAAAAATCCTACAAGAACTTCATCATCATCATCATTACTTCATATAGTTAATTCTTATTCTGGTTTAGTCACACATTTAACTCTTTATGCACTTCCTTCCTTCTTGAATCTCACACCTTACAGTTCCTAGGAATGCCTTCTTCATGCTTGTTTTACACCCTTTGTTGCCATTCAGTATGGTAGCCAATGGCCAGGAGGCAGGAGATAGGTGGGGCCCAGGTTAAACAATTTCTCCCCTGTGGACAAAAACTCCATGATATCAGAAACTCCACAAAAGCAGAATGATGGAGGAGGCTGAGTCCTCCACAGATAGAAGGCCATATATTCCTCATTTTCAAACTCAAGGACATCACCCTTGACTATATATGTAAAGAAAGTCTCCTTGGAGATCAAAAAGGAAAGGGGCATCACCTCATAATAAATGATGTCTACTACTCATAAGCCTCCTCCCTAGAATCCACCTTGGCTAAGTGAAAGTGAAAGTGAAGTCACTCAGTTGTGTCCAACTCTTTGTGACTCCCATGGACTGTAGCTTATCAGGCTCCTCCATCCATGGGATTTTCCAGGCAAGAGTGCTGAAGTGGTTGCTATTTCCTTCTCCAGGGGATCTTCCCGACCCTGGAATCGAACCTGGGTCTTCCTGCATTGCAGGCAGATGCTTTACCGTCTGAGTCACCAGGGAAACCCATCTCTTGGCTAAGAGATGAGCACAAACAAGAGGTTCCTGAGATAAACCAAATATGGCCTCAGGAACAGACAAATCAAAATGATTGGCTAAAGGAAACTCCTAAGAAATGCCCCATAAATGTGATTTAAACTACTTTGAGGGCTCAACTCTCTCTCTCTCTGAGTCTGCCCGTATGTTTATCCACATATACTACACTCTTTTTTTTCCTCCTCATAAATACTTTACTTGTTTCACTGCTTTCTTTGTAGGAATTCTTTTTCTGCAAAGTCCAAGGGCCAGGGCCTTGTCACTGACCACTAGTCTAGTGGCTAGGATTTGGAGCTCTCACCACCACGGCCCGGCCTCAATCTCTGCCTGAGAACCAAAGCCATGCTTCAAGCCACTGTAGGCTGAGGCGACCCGACATAATCCACATGTGGTTGTTTAAATTAACAATATTTAGCATTAAATGAAATTAAAATTTAGTTCCTAAGTCAGAGTGTTTTTAGATAAATCAGGTCCTGCTGCTTACCTCTTATAAAGTCAAACTCATAAATGTTTTTGGTAGAAAGAAAAGTTGTCTTTGATCAGAATGCCAGCAATCTGGGGAGATGGTGGATTCAGTGTCCTCAATAGTCCACCTCTGAAGAGTCTGCTTAGCCATCAACATTTTGAAGGAAAAGTGGGAAGTAAGCTCAGTTAATCACTGAGATAGGGGGCCAGAGTCATCGCCACCCCCTACTGTGTGCAGGCTTGTAGAAGTCTTATGAGCTTCCTCTAAATGTCTTGTTCACAGAGTTTGGTCACACAGCTTGTTTTGGAGATTACTGAAGGGGAAGCTAAGGAAGAGACCCAGTCATCTGTAAATTACTTATTCTTCATTCCTAGTTCTTCTGATCTACAGAAAGAACAAGGCAAGGTATTGTGTGATTAAAAGATTTGAAAGGTGTGCTCAGGCCAGAGATATGTAGGGCATAGAGGTGCCTAGTTAAAAGTTAGTTATTATATAGCTTTGCTAAAGTGGCAAGGAAAAGAGCTTCCTGCTGAGGGTGGTTTCCTGGGAAGAGCTGCTTTCAAGAGTAACCATATTCCATATGTTCAATAGCCACACGTGGCTGGTAACTACTTTTCTATCCTCATAGAAATTTCTACTGGGCAGTGAAATCAATTAAAATTTCATTAATGAGACTCTACATGAGACAGACTTGCTCATCTTTTTGTTTATCCAAAATATCTTTACTTTGCCCCTCCTTTTTCAAAATCTTCTGAGTATAGGAGGCTAGGTTGAATGCCTACATTTGCGTACAAGAGAATGGCTGGTGCTTGAGTAATCATGCAGCTTAGAAATCTGATCCTCATGTCAGCCCCCAAGTGGTAAGGGTGGGTGAGGGGCACAGATTAGGTCCAGGTCTTCACGTGTCCTTACTCCTGTCACTGTGAGTTTCTCCTGATGCGGAGGACCATACCTTGTACCTCTATTACTTCTCAAGACTCAATAGATGTGTGAGTGCGTGCTATGTCACTTCAGTCATGTCTGGCTCTTTGCGACAGTATGGACTGTAGCTCACCAGGCTCCTCTGTCCATGGGATTTTCCAAACAAGAATACCAAGGTGGGCTGCCGTGTCCTCCTCCAGGGGATTTCCTGACCCAGGGATCAAACCCTGGGTCTCTTACATCTTCTGCATTGGCAGGCGGGTTCTTTACCACTAGTGCCATCTGGGACGCTCAGACTTAGTAGGTGTAATGGCCCAAATGTTTCCAGCATGGAAAATGGCAAATAACTAGTTACTTTCAGTTGATGCAGTTTTCCCACAGGGTCTAAAATCTTTGAATCAACAGCTCATATTGAAAAAATAGCCAAATAATGAATTAAATTTCCATTTCACCCTCATATATATATATATATATATATATATATAATGCTCAAACTAACAATCAAAGCAGCCAAAGCAATAAATTATAAGAGTACCTACTGTGTGCAATGGACTGCGCTAAGCCTTTCACATGGGTTAATTAGCTTTTTGTTAGCCCATCATGTATGCATGTGAGAGTTGGACTGTGAAGAAGGCTGAGCACCGAAGAATTGATGCTTTTGAAATGTGGTGTTGGAGAAGACTCTTGAGAGTCCCTGGGACTTCAAGGAGACCCAACCAATCCATTCTGAAGGAGATCAGCCCTGGGATTTTGGAAGAAATGATGCTAAAGCTGAAACTCCAGTACTTTGGCCACCTCATGCGAAGAGTTGACTCGGAAAAGACTCTGATGCTGGGAAGGATTGGGGGCAGGAGGAAAAGGGGACGACAGAGGATGAGATGGCTGATGACATCACTGACTCGATGGACGTGAGTCTGAATGAACTCCGGGAGTTGGTGATGGACAGGAAGGCCTGGCGTGCTGCAATTCATGAGGTTGCAAGGAGTCAGACACCACTGAGTGACTGAACTGAACTGAACTGAACTGAATTAGCCTGAAACTGTTAGGTAGGATGTTTCAGACGAACAACCAGAAGTGGCTTAGCTGAAAAGGATGCAAGCTTATCTCTAAAATCTCAACCCAGATACACTCCACTGGGGCCCAGGAGAGTTCATCGACATGCTACAAAATAACCACAGAGACTTTTACAACTCCAAAGCATGAACCCTAGGCACACAGTGGATACAAACTAACCATGGGGGCTTCTCCAACTCAGGCACATGCATTCTTGATGCACAACTGTGTCCTCAAGTGAATTTAGGGAACCCAGAGCCCATTAAGGGTTCATAAATATTCTATACATACATACATCTGATTATTATAATAGACTGGATTATGGGAAAGACATGCGCAATAGAACCTGTTGTTATGTAACTTGCAACTGTCAATCAAAACTGTCAGTCCACACCTGGCTAGATGAATATGTAAAAACCCTATCTTGAAAGACCTCTTGCCTCACCATTCCAGGGCCAGTGCCTCTCTTGGCTTGGCCCACCTCTCCCTTGAGGTGTTCCTTCTGTTCCTGCCTCAATAAACTTGTTTTTGCAGCAAGTAAGACCTCAGATTCTTTTTGTATCCTTATGAAGAATCAAGGTCCATAAGAGAGGAACCCTTCAAATTTTACTCTCTCCAAAGCCACTGATAAAACTGGGATAATTACTTTAAATTGATTACCTTAAAGTATTCTTTCCAATCTTGTCTCCAAAGTGCTCCGGCAATCCTATCTTCCCACAGTATACATGAGAAACATTTTCATATGTACCTTATTGTTTTTATTTGGGTTTCCAATAATTTACTAAATGGAAAGAGAACTTCTTGAGGGTAGGTAATTTCATGTCTTAGAGAAAAGCAAGACATGATGAAACATCATGTTGCTGACAGAAAGCAAGGATTGTTTTTTAAAAAAATGTCTGGAATAATTCTGGAAGAATGATGGAGTCAGGGGACTCCATACAATTGGATCAGCCAAGAGAGAATACCAATTATCATAGTAATTACAGGTCTTTGAAACAAGTTGAGACTGTAAGATCCATTAAATGAAAGTTTGATATTATAGAGATAAAATATAGCTGTTTTTCTAAAATTATTGTACAAATAATTCTAATTCAAATTAGAATAAAAATAAATAATTTTTCTCCTTAATTTAGTTGATCTCTGTATTTAAGAAATTTTTATAGGCTTATGTGTAACAGTAGAAAAGCCTGAATGAATGGAATTATGAGAAGTTTTCTTAAAAAGTAATTTCTGCCCCCAAAGCAGAGGTTCTGAAATTCACATAAATTAACTAAATAGATATCAGGTCAAACAGCATGGCAAGATAATTAATTCACAGTCTCTTCACAGACCCTGAAAGATGCATCCAGTGCAAGTCCTGGCCAAGAATTCTTGGCTGGCAGCTGAAAGCTTCCACCTTGGCTTGTTTGAGAGAATGTATTTTTATTTTAGGTGAGGCAAATTGTTAAATCCCCTAGAAGGTATGAGCATACATATTGCTGTAAACTTCAGCAAAGCAGATACATTGAAAACAATACAAAAGAATATAAACCCCATTATCAATGGTTTTGTAATGGATTGGGCATAAATGTTACCAAAATTTTCAAATCACTTCTTAAGTTGAGTATTCTTTTTTTCTGGTTTTAAGGTTAATTTAAAAATTTAGGAGAAACTGACAGATTAAACATTCTAACTAATAAAATACTTAAGGTAATTTGACGATGGCTTTAGTCAGCCTGATTTTATTTATAAAGTAATTTTTAAAGTAATTTTATTTATAAAACTAATATTTACAAACTAATTTGTGTATTGTGTATTTGTGAATATGATGTTCAGAAAAATTCTACTTGATGGATTCATAAGTAGTTAAAATATTGAGAATTAAAGAAATCACCAGTATTTCTCTATACACATAAAACATTCTAGGAAACATTAAAAACACATATCTGATACCAGTATGTCGTGTGTGTGTGTGTGTGTGTGGTGTCTGTGCAAGTGTGTTTTTAGGCAGAATAGTTTGAATTTAATATTTTTAGACATATAAATCATATCTTCAAACAAAAGAGAAATCTAGCCATGGATTATATTTACTTGCTGCAGAGAATGAGAGAAAGTCAACTGTTGGAAGTGTCAAAACCTGCATTCTACTGTCCGTCAGTAACTCATTATCTGTGTGACACTTATCTAAGCAATGAAAGCCCTTGTGCTGCAGGTTTTCGATCTGTAAAGAAGAAGACAATTAGAAATATTGTACGCCGTTTTAAGAATTAAAGTCAGAGTAGTGATACAAAGTACTACATTCTGTTATAGATGTTCCATGTTAAGAAATTTCTTAAGCCTTGGTAGCTTATAAGATTTCACTTTTCAAATATAAAGGCAAGTTTAGATCTGATAATTTGTGTTTACAAAGTCAGTGATAAACTCTGAATCCAGCATCTCATCCTCTTGTAATAGAGAAAAACATATCCAGCTCTGTATTAGATCTGTTCCTTTTTGCTCTGTTGACTGTGCTTAGTCACTCTGGCTCTGCATCTTTTGTAAAAAGATGCTACCTATAGCCTGAAATATACAGGATAGCATATATTCTCATGGCTCTGACCTTAAAGAATATAACACTTATCCACTTACATAGAAATAAAAAGTTACAGAATAGAGAATAACATTTATATTGCTAGAGGTTTAAGGGAACATCATGACCTGACCTACAAGGGGAGTTTCAAGAACAAAGGATTCTGATACCAAGCAGTTTGCAATAAGTAACCATGCTCCTCCTTCAAATTGCCTTTAAAAATGCTTTCCTGAAACCCTTCAGGAATCTGGGTTTTTTGGGGGGGATGGAGGGTGTGGTGGGGTGTGGGAATGAGCCACCCATCTCCTTGCATGACCTCACAACAAACCTCTCTCTGCTCCAGAACTTTGGTTTGTTTGGTCTTACTGGGCATTGGACACACAAACTTCTATTTGATAATACTTAACACTGGGTCTGGAAAGACCCCTGGAAGAGGGCATGGCAACCCACTCCAATGTTCTTGCCTGAAGAATCTCATGGACAGAGGAACCTGGCAGGCTACAGTCCATGGGGTAAGAAAGAGTCAGGCACGACTGAGCGACTAAGCACAGCACAGCACACAACACAAATAATGATAAAATAAATGGAATATGCATCATTTTTCAGTCATAATCAAAGCTTGGTGAATGTATTGCATTACTAGTAATTCTGAAACAGAAGTTTCATAGTAAGTAGCAATTCAGCTTATTTTCCCAGCAATGTGATCTATGTATGATAAATCCTGCCATACACCTCAATCACACATACATATCTTCCTAAAACAAAACCCATACTTGCACTTGAATTATACCACATACTAAAGGCTGATATTCTGATGAAATTTGCAGCAGAAACTAGCAGAAGCTGCACCCATGAAAACTTGTTCAGGTAACCAGACTTAACTACAAATTAATGATGTTACTTTGGAAGAAGCAACCTAGACTCACTTAGAAAGCCTGCAAAGGGAGAGGTAAGGATCAGATGGAAGGACATTTGATGATTTTCCTGTCAATAGACAATCTCTCTAATTCTGAGAATAAGAATTTTTTTTCTTATAAAAGCTCAATTCTTTCTCTGAATTTAAATTTGCTAAACCAGTGTTTATGAATACTTTCATCCTCTCGAAAAGTGGTGGTAGTTGCATGTATGTTTAGGTAGTCCATAGATCTATCCCATTAATAAAATTTTTGTTCAACTGAAGTAGTAAGTTATTTTCAATGTGCAAGTCTATCAATCTCCCTCAACCTGTAAACATGCCCATGGGTTCCCGTTTGGCTGTTGGTACACATAAACACCAAATCCATGTCCCCCTCCACTTTGTGTGTAGGCCATTTCATGTCTATCACTTTCTTTTTTATTCTTTCCTCCATGTTGTCATTTACCATAAACCACACTTAAAAAGCGAAAAAGACAGCCAGGATCTGTTCAAGGCATGAAGGGACTCAAACATTGTTGTACATGGATTGCAAAACAGTAGATTAAGTAACCCACTAAATATGTTTTTATTTAACGTATGTCCATTTCATCCTCTTTGTTTAAAGCACGGTTTGACAATCCAACTGCATAGTTGGATTTAATATATATTAGATGGAAAGTGCCAGAGAAGGCAATGGCAACCCACTCCAGTACTCTTGCCTGGCAAATCCCATGGATGGAGGAACCTGGTAGGCTGCAGTTCCATGGGGTCACTAGGAGTCGGACATGACTGAAGCGACTTAGCAGCAGCAGCAGATGGAAAGTGCTTCTATCATATTTTTCATCTTTCAAGGTAAGGACCGTGATTATCATTTTTTACTTTTCAAAAATCCACTGAAGCTGCAGCTGCTGTTGCTAAGTCGCTTCAGTCGTGTCCGACTCTGTGCGACCCCAGAGACGGCAGCCCACCAGGCTCCCCTGTCCCTGGGATTCTCCAGGCAAGAGCACTGGAGTGGGTTGCCATTTCCTTCTCCAATGCATGAAAGTGAAAAGTGAAAGTGAAGTTGCTCAGTCGTGTCTGACTCTTTGCGACCCCATGGACTGCAGCCTACCAGGCTCCTCTGTCCATGGAATTTGCCAGGCAAGAATACTGGAGTGGGTTGCCATTGCCTTCTCTGCCATTGAAAGCTATTATCTATCAAATGTTCTATATGAAAGCAAGTGAAAAAATTGTCTAGTGTTTACTTAGACAAATAGAATATAAATACCCCAATATGTTTGTCTAAGTTACTAAATGATACTGGGGAGGTAATAGGGGGAGGGGTTCACTTCATAATGAGGTAAACAAGAATTCTTAAGTTCTAGTCCTAATAATGAGTGTTAGTTATATGCTATTTTCCTTTTCTATTTGAAAATAAAACTTGAGGACTTATTATCTTTGAACTGTCTGCAACTGACATCTGTATATATAATTAGTGCTCTAGAAACCAACTGTTTGGGGAAAATTATATTTAACCAGTTTTGAGTACAAACATTCAACAAATAATTTACTGACTGTTAAATTGTGGTTCTCTGGCAAAGTTTTAAATATGTACATTTCTAGGTATTTTAATTTGTGTGTAAGTACTAAGTTGATTCACTCGGGTCTGACCCTTTGTGACACTAGGGACTGTAGCCCACCAGGCTCCTCTGTCCATGGCCCTGGGCAAGAATACTAGAATGGATTGCCATGCCCTCATCCAGGGCATCTTCCTAGCCAAGGGATCAAACCTGCACCTCTTAAGTCTCCTGCATTGGCAGGTGGGCTCTTTACCACTAGCGCCACCTGGAAAAGCCCCAATTTGTAGCAGTCAGTAAGTATCAATTACTTTGTGTTTCACTTTTCATATGACAAGTTAAATACCATCATAAATAATATTAACAAATCACAGTATTCCCTATATAGAGGATAAGTAGAGATAAAGGAATATACACACCAGTACAGAATGCATACATTCACACATTTTTTTTAATATTTTAGGGGAGAAACAATATAATTTCATAATTCAAATTTAATTCAGCTCTTAAAAATATTTTTCTAATTTAATTCAAAAGTGTCTTTTTTTTATTAACAAATAAGCAGGAAAAGTTTACAAATCAGTCAGGGAATGTGGATGGTGCATCACCGAAATTCAGTAAAAATATTTTAAAGTTTCCCCTTTAGAAAAGAGATCAGAGTGCAGTGGATTTCACTATCTAGAAATCTGTAAAATTTCAGGTACCAAAGTGATGCATTCTTTTGGAACATAAGGTGATCACTTGTTAAAGCTGCAGTAATTTAATGATGTTTATATTCAGCTATGTGTTTAATGGACCCTATAATTTTTATGTTGAATCCTTCCCCAAACTACACAGACCTTTGGGAAAAGCCTACACACGCCATTTACCAAAGTAGTCCTTTATATATTGCTATATTGAGATCCTAAACTTCTTTCATCATTTAAATAAACATCAGTATAGATACAATATTATGGCAAATAGACTTTAAAGTGGTCTCCATGATCTCAGCCTGTTAAGTCTTGATATAATCCCTCCCCTTAGTATGTGTGGGACCTGTGACTTGTTCTAACCAATGTGTGTGCTTAGTCGCTCAGTCATGTCCAACTCTTTGTGACCCCACCAGGCTTCTCTGTCCTTGGGGATTTTCTAGGCAAGAATACTGGAGTGAGTTGCCATGCCCTCCTCTAGGAGGTCTTCCCAACCCAGGGATTGAACCCAGGTTTCCACATTGCAGGCAGATTCTTTACCACCTAAGTCACCAGGGAAGCCCATGAATTTTGGAGTGGGCAGCCTATCCCTTCTCCAGGTTATCTTCCCAATCCAGGAATCGAACCTGGGTCTCCAGCATTGCCGGCGATTCTCTACCAGCTGAGCTACCAGGGAAGCCCTTCTAACCAACAGACTATGGCAAATTGGGGGATGTCATTCCTATGATCACATTTACCTTAAATAAGACTCCCTCTTGCTAGGATACTTGCTCTAGAGTCTCTCCTCCACTAGCCTTGAAGAAGCAAGTTTTCATAAGCCCTCTAGCAGTAAGGAATGAAGTGCTGTTAATAATCATGGGAGCAAGGAGGCAGATCCCTTCCTGACTGACTTTCCATATAAGAACACAGCCCTGGCAGACACTTGACTGCAACCTTGCAAGAGTCTCAGCAAACCCATGCCTAGCTCCTGACTCACAGAAACTGTGCAATAATAAATGTGTATTGAGTTAAATTTGTGGTAGCTTTTTATACCTTATAGAAAATTAATATAAGAAAAAATGTTTGAGAAAAAACAACATAGAGGATATCTTTTCCCATTCATTAAAAAGAACACAGAAAAGTAGGTATACACACAAAAGGTAATAGCAAAGCAAAATGCATCTAATTCCAAGTGATCTTTTTGTGGTCAAAGTTAGTACCTGGCAGGCACATGGCAGTTGGGATATGGAGAGGGCAGTGCATTTTTATTATAACTGGCTTTTCAATGCAAATGGTGACATCATGTGAGTATTTAATGACCACTGCCAGAAAAGTAGTTTACTGGATAAATTCTCATAGTTAATATGATATTTTGCTCTCCTAATATTCAAATATGCCCTACTTAAAATGAACTAGCTGATTTGGGGTGCTCTACTGGAAACAGATCTCACGATCCTAGAATTTTTCCTGAAATGACAGATTTAGTTCAGATCATATAGCTTGCATTTTCCCTTAGCATAAGCATTCTTCCACTAATATTCCAAATAGTAGCTAGGTGAGAAGGTAACTCAAGGAATGTTTTGCCTAGATAAGCTCAAAATTTACAAAGGGAAATGGAGAGATTTAGTTTACAGTGTGACTTATTGCCTAATAAATGAACATACAGTCACAGGAAAGCAAAGAGTTGTTATAACCTCCAGAAAAAAAAAAAAAAATCACAGGACTGCAAAGAAAAGTGACCTAACCATCCCATACATAAAGAAAAAAAAATTAGGGCTATATTTCATTCAGATGTGGATGGATACATATCCAGTGTTAAATATGGAATTTATACATGGGCACAAATTTAGTTAGAAAATAAACATTTCTATGAGATTACTAGGTGATCCTTATTACAATTTACAAAGAATATAATGACAAATCACAAAGAAAAATAAGCAAATTATCACAGATTAAAATCCTTTACACATTTTTCTACCCATGAATTCTCTGTTTCACATCTGAACTTAATAGTAGAATTTTATAGCTGACATTCAACACTCATTTCATTATTAAAATATATCAAAATTGATTTAAAAGACACAAAAGGAAAAGCAATCAGCCAAAAAATGTTTTCTCAGGTGTTTGGCCAATGGGCTCTGGTTCACAGGAATATGGAAATACAGCTGAAGGCCATCTGAGAAGCACTTCCTGGTTTAAAAATGTCAGCAAGTGATTGATAAAGGAAGCTTACTGTAGGTTTCCATGTAACACAAAGCATTAGAGTCCAACGTTGATAAACTTCCATGTTGTATTTTTAAAAGAGTATGGCCACAGCTTGAATCCTTCTTCTCACTTAAAACCTGAAGTAATTATGTAAAATACATTTGCCTTTTAGAAGATCAAGTCAGAACAGTCAGAAACTGCCAACCAGTGATTAATGAGCACACCAAAGTCACTGTCACATAAATGGATCAAGAAGGAGCACTGAGCAGAGCCTCCAGGGACTGTTTGTGAGCAAGCTCATGGCATTGGACCCCCACTGCCTGTCCCAGAAGGACAATGGGTGGGTTTCATCCACTGGGAGCTCCTGGCTTAGCAAGAAAGTCACATCATCTTAGTAATCAGTAAATTACAATAGCAGATCAGAAGAAATACTCTTTCTGGCTTTCATTGACTGTACATTGCATGTTGAGCTCACTTTTCAGAGCAGTTTCAGCATTGTCTCCAGTTTTTGGAATATTTGTTTCATTTTTTTGGTATAGCCATCTCTGTTGATAAATGCGTATAGCAATGGCAGTGATGCAGAGTAAAATAAATATCACAACCGCTATCACACCTAGAGAGAAGGGAAAATACAAAGTCAGATTATAAACTGTAAATGTCAGCCTAACTAGAATCTACCCTAGCACCATTCATCATCAGAAAATTTGAAACCAAGTAATATTATAACTTTAAGGTTACTTCTAAGTCCATACAAACTTTAGACACAGAGGTTTTATGCCTTAATTCCAAAGACATATCTGATTGGATTCCAGTTAATGCCTTCACACTAAAGTGCAGAAACACCATAGGCCTCTTAGGTCATGCCTGCATGGCTAACTGAGTAAGCAGGTTTTTATTTTTAAAAGGTATAGACTGTGTAGCCCTATTATAGAGCGATTAAATACTTTATTGTTGTTGTGCAATTGCTAAGTTGTGACTAATTCTTTGTGACAGCATGGACTGCAGTGTGCCAGGTTCCTCTATCCTCTTAGTGCACTTATCTATCTCCTAGTGTGCTTAGTTACCCAGTCGTGTCCAACTCTTTGCGACCCTATGGACTGTATAGCCTGCCAGGCTCCTCTGTTCTTGGAGATTCTCCAGGCAAGCATACTGGAGTGGGTTGCCATACCCTCCTCCAGGGTATCTTCCCAACCCAGGGATCTAACCCAGGTCTCCTGCATTGCAGGCAGCTTCTTTACCATCTGAGTGACCAGGGAGCTCAAATTTACGTCCATTGAGTTCAATATGCTATCTAACAGTCTCAACCTCTGCTGCCTCATTTTTCTTTTCACCTCAATCTTTCCTAGCATCAGAGTCTCTTCCAATGAATCAGCTTTTTGCATCAAGTGGCCAAATTTCTATGTGTTTTAATAAAAATTTGATTAAACTGTTATGCTGATATACAGTTGAACTACAATAATGTGGTGTATATTTCATCTATGTCTATGAGACCAAGAGAGTCTTAAGTGATTGTTGCCTCTGAGGGTCTACACTCTTGTGTGACCCCCTTGTGACTTGCTTCTAACCAATATAATGACAAAGTTGATGGTCTGTACCTGATTATTTGTACATGATTACATGATTATGTTACGTAAGACTGTAGCACCTGTACTGTTGGAGTCTCCTTCTTTCTGCTGGCTATGAGGTGGCAAGAGCCATGCTGGGAAACCCCCACATGACAAGGAACTCTGTCTATGAACCAGTGAAAATTCAGAAGCTCTCAGTGCTACAGCTGCAAGACACTGAATGCAGCCAACAATCTATGCAAGTGAAAAAGGCTCCATCCCCAGTGGAAACTTCAAACGTGACCCCAGCCCAAGATCCCAAATGACACACATTCATTTCAGGGTTGTGAGACCCTAAGCAGAGGACCAAACTGAGATGTGTCCAAACTCCTGACCCATATAAACTGAGGAATAATACACGTGGATTGTGTTAAGTTGCTAAATAGGTGATAATTTGTCATGCAACAATTGATAACTAATATACTATATTATAAAATCTGTATAAATATTAATAACATTCAGTTATATGAAAAGTAAAACATTTCTCATGCTGGAAATGTTTTAAGTATTGAAGACATTAACTTTGCCAGTTGTTTTCAACCTTGGCTACATAGTAGATGATAACAGAATTTTGGGTGGGAGGCTGGGGTATCAATATTATTTCAAAAGTTTCATGGATTATTTTAATGCACCATCAAGCTAAGCCATAGGGATATTAAGTCAAGCTATATCACATTAGTGAAGAATAAATATCCAATCCATCTGAAACAGGCAAAAAGGAACATTCACTAGTCAATATAGTTTTAAGATGATTGGCATAGGCATTAATTAGTATTTCTAATTAACAAATGTAAGCAAACACGTGTTAGTGCTTAGTTATGTAAATCAAAATTTGTATTGCAAAATAAAGTTTCTTTATTATACTCTGAGACAGACTTAAGCAAGTGTGATGGAGCCCAACAAACTTGAAGCTTGGTTGGGTGCAATTGGTCACAAAGATTCCTGAGGACATGCTGTCAGGAACTCAGACTCCTTAGCTGAGAAGAGGTAGCATATTTATTACTCTATGAATATTCTTAAATATTTATTCATAAGTAGAATATTCATTGCTTTTAATATATTTTCCATCTCATGTGAGAAACAATAACTGAGTTACTTTAATTGTTTTTATGTTTAGTCATAGAGCTTTGTTTTAAGAGCTATATCATGTCCAATTTTAGTGTCAGGGACCACTAACTCAGTAACAGTGATCAAACCACTTAATTATATAATGATTGTCACCATTACACTGACCCACCTATACATCCAGGATTTTCTGCATGTGATTGATCACCTCTAACTCTACCTTGTTTTTGTTTTGTGAGGTTTGGTGGGATCCTAGAGTAACTTCCATCTCCACCCTCTATCCGAAGAGATTGAGATAATGTGAACAATGCATCTGATGGCTTCCATAACCTTCCTATCAGCAACTTCAGTGTAAATGTGTTTTGACAAGTGCTCATGCCTGTGTCTGTGTCTCTGTCTGTCTACACATCTGTATCTTTCTCTATCCATCCATCTGCCCATCCACAGCATAGATCGCTTGGCAAGAAATCCTCTGTGATCTCTGGTTTACCAGGTTCGAATATTGATTCGGTTAATACTCCTTTCCTAGTGCTTCCTTTGTTTACAGGGGAGAAAATAAAAATGAAAAATGCAGAATACTGAGAAATTCACCTATTGGGATAATCCTTTAAACAGATCAAATATTTCACACAAAGGTGAAGTCTGTGAACAATTTTTTAAAAGTCTGATAGTTCTTTCAGGAATAATACACTGGAGGTCTAGGTACTCAGTAACTGACAAACCACACAGCCACCAGCCCCTATACAGATGGAAGGAAGTTTCAAGTACATTGTAGGGTCCAGTAAACTGAACCCTTCTGTCCCTAAGACCTTCTGTGTTTGGCTCCCACGTATCAGGAGCCAAAAAAGATTTCTCAGGGGAGTGGCACTAGAGTCACTTACTTTGTACATCTTGCCAATGATGTTTAGCAAAAGCGATACAACTCTCTTCAGTGGTAAAGAGTCTGCCTGCCATGCTGGAGATGCAGGAGACACGGATTCAGTTCCTGAGAATGGCAGCCCACTCCAGCGTTCTTGCCAGGAAAATCCCATGGACAGAAGAGCCTGGCCAGCTACAGTTCATGGGGTCCCAACAAATCAGACATGGCTGAACGACTGAGCACAC
The DNA here is from genome assembly GCF_014754425.2 of Oryx dammah. Lineage (NCBI taxonomy): Eukaryota > Metazoa > Chordata > Mammalia > Artiodactyla > Bovidae > Oryx > Oryx dammah. Next base: position 64,655,022 of record NW_024070185.1, on the reverse strand, counting down.
ACACACACGCAGGCAATAAAACTCTAAGGACCACATCTTTGTTCTATCATCAATTTGACTTTTATCTTTGTTCTCTCTAATAAAAGGGCACCAACTATTATAATCTGCAAAATTTTGAACTTTGGTTCCTACTTTGTAAATATTAATCACATTTTAGTTGATTTATTTTCACTTAACTTTGACATTATAGTGAAGTTTTCTCATTAAAAATAAATCAGAATGATTTAGGATTAAGACTTAATTTAAATTTTAACAAGAAAGTTATTCCTTTTGGATAGGCATTATAAATAATATTTATAGTTTTTATTTGTTTTTGGAGTTATAAGATGGAGGTCATATTCCTCACTCATTACAAAAATAAAAGTAATTGATACAGAAATGGAAATAATGACATTCTTACATAGATTTGATCAGCACTTTAAAATGTCTGAATACTTCACTAGTTGTCTGGAGAAATCTGGTATCTTAATAAATGCAGGCAGATCCGATCTGAGCAGGTATGTAGCTGGCCTAACCAGTCCAATCACCCAGCTCTAGGAGTAATTACCTCACTTTGAGGTAGCAAAGAATGGAGAGTAGTTTACTTCTACTCACCAAGCAGAGTTTTCAACTGACTCACATTTCCATAATCTAATTAAACAAATTAAAATGTTCTTTGAATGATAAGGAGGGAGAATTGAATATTAATTTTTGAGTCCTACCTGGATAAGTTTTGTTTCAGGGGATATAATAGAAGATATTTAAAGTGCAATTACTTTTACTTCTTCATATATATATATATGAATGATTTATTTAATGGATACTATATGTATCTACCTAGATAGACAGCTAGCTACCTATCTCTCTGCCCAAAGATAACCTTGATGTTAGATGCAGTTTTACATCTTTATGTTTAGGCAAATGACAATTTGTATAATTTAGGTGCTTCTCCCAATAAATGTTGCATTTTTTAATTTTAAATAAAATTTATTTTCTTTTTAAATTTAGAGAATAATTGTTTTGCAATGTTGTGTTAGTTTCTATTATACAAGGTGAATCAGCAGCCTTCCACTAGCTATTTAACACACAGTAGTGTATATATGTCAACGTTGCTTTATGTTTTATTTTTAATCTTATTTTTAAGTGTTCTGGGCTAAGGGGCTGACCTCTGGCTATTATAAATCAAAGAAGTAAAAGTAAATGTGTCTTAAATATGCATACATTCTGAGAGAAACTAATGACTATTTTCAAGTGAAAAACCTCTTATTATTATAGTTTGGCAACCATCCTTTAAAAAAAAGGAGCCATCAGTTCCTTCTACAAAGCTTTTTCGAAGGAGCTGAGTTCAGTACAGTTACATCAAGAACATTAGCAAATGTACGTGGTCTGCCGTTGACCTCACAATCCTCACGGATTCTCAGATATTTTTTGGACTTTGCTAACAGTGACAACAGAACCAAGGAAGAGGTCATTGGCGGCCCCATTTACCTCCGATGACCGCGGAGTCACTTCTGTCCGCATTAACTAAGGGCCGTCCCTCATCCGTTGGTCCAGAACGACCTACAGTAGAAAAAGGGAGGATGACAGAGAGTGGAAAGGAGGAGTTTTGAGAAATCCACAAACGTTTGAAAGAGGAGCAGATAATGCAGTGACAGAAACGAATTTGAAACGAAGAAGCAAGAATGGAAAGACCAGAGAAGTGAGAAGATGAATTGAGGACTTTGGGGAACCTCTGGCATGGAGATTCTGAGCATAATCTTGCTGGCATGTGAAACGCAGATGTACGGGGATGGAGATGGTGTGGAAGACCGCAGGGAGCGAGCCACACACCTGCACCGCCTGAGAGAGTGCGGGTGGCCTCCCGCGCTGGGGCTCCGGGCCCCGCCCCATCCGCGCAGCGGGACGCGGTGGCCACATGTCCGCGGACGGTGACCTGGGAGTGGCCGCCAGAGCGCAGCGCCGCCTTCAGAGGAACTGCAGGCCCGAAGCGTACCGCAGAAAGGCAGCCCGTGAAGCCCCGCGCGCCGGCCCGCAGCGTGTCTGGGTCCGCGCCGAGGGGCTCTGCGGACAAAAGAAGCAGGACACACCGTTAGGGCTTATGGGCATCTGGCGGGGGCGCCAGACCAGCCCGCCTCTGCGTAGCAGTGATGAACTGAGCCTCCCTCCAAGCCCTTCCTCTTTTCTTCCTTAGGAAAAGATCCACAGCCGTCCCAGAGAGGCCTTGGCTGACGCCCTGCGGTTGTTCACTTCCCATGGGAAAAAATTAAAGCTTCCTTGGATGCAGTCACTGTTAACGGAAGAATGAACTCCTCCTCCACCAAAGCAGTTTTCAAAATATTTTGAACAGGATTTGTGACCAGTATTCTAGATGGTTGGTGACCTAGGTCTCATGAGGACGGCAGAGTTCTAGGAACTCCTTCTGAAGTTACCTCCTAATTAATATTTTAGTCTTGCTGACTGTTCTGCGCCTCACAGTGAGGGCATCTCCTTACCCACAACTGCTGTCCCAGGAACACCACACCCCACTTTCTTTTCCCCTCTCCACAAGGGTGATCTCTGTCCCTACTCTATAAATAAAGGCTTGCCCTCACCAACCCCATCCTGATCCCCGTTCTCACCCCAAACTGACAGAGGCTGGTTATTATGACCAAAAGAAGAGCTGCGATTGACACAGGAGAGCAGAGCATCAATTCCTTCGTTTCAGTGATGCCTGCCTCCCTCAGTGCACCTGCTCAGTGGGCAAGAAATCTGACCCAGGGCCCCTTAGTTGTAGACTTCAAGTTTAAATGTGTCAGTCAGGGAAGGAGGACTCTGCATCCCCCACAAAGGCAACCACGTCAGTATGAGGCAACTTTGGCATCTGCTGTCAAACTCCTTCCTGCTTCATCATGTATAGAAAGGATCATAGTCTCTTCTTTTTCAAACAGTTACCAAGAATTTACCAAATGACTCCCATAGTGTCTGGACATTGTGTTAAGCGATTTATAGAGGTTATTTCTTAATGCTCAAACCACCCTGAGTACTTTTTATTCCTATTTGAAGTTAAATAAGGTTCCAAATAGGAAAAGGCGCATGTCAAGGCTGTATATTGTCACCCTGCTTATTTAACTTCTATGCAGAGTACATCATGAGAAACGGTGGGCTGGAAGAAGCCACGCTGGAATCAAGATTGCCGGGAGAAATATCAATAACCTCAGATATGCAGATGACACCATCCTTATGGCAGAAAGTGAAGAAGAACTAAAGGGCCTCTTGAGGAAAGTGAAAGAGGAGACTGAAAAAGTTGGCTTAAAGCTCAACATTAAGAAAATGAAGATCGTGGCATCCGGTTCCATCACTTGATGGGAAATAGATGAAGAAACAGTGGAAACAGTGGCAGACTTTATTTTTGGGGGCTCCAAAATCACTGCAGATGGTGATTGCAGCCATGAAATTAAAAGACACTTACTCCTTGGAAGGAAAGTTATGACCAACCTAGATAGCATATTAAAAAATAGAGACATTACTTTGCCAACAAAGGTCCATCTAGTCAAGGCTATGGTTTTTCCAGTGATCATGTATGGATGTGAGAGTTGGACTGTGAAGAAAGCTGAGCGCTAAAGAATTGATGCTTTTGAACTGCAGTGCTGGAGAAGACTCTTGAGAGTCCCTTGGATTGCAAAGAGATCCAACCAGTCCATCCTAAGGGAGATCAGTCCTGGGTGTCCACTGGAAGGAATGATGCTGAGGCTGAAACTCCAATACTTTGGCCACCTCATGCAAAGAGTTGACTCATTGGAAAAGACCCTAATGCTGGAAGGGATTGAGGGCAGGAGAAGAAGAGGATGACAAAGGATGAGATGGCTGGATGGCATCACTGACTCAATGGACATGAGTTTGGGTGGACTCCGGGAGTTGGTGATGGACAGGGAGGCCTGGCATGCTGCGATTCATGGGGTCACAAAGAGTCGGACATGACTGAGCAACTGAACTGAACTGAACTAAGGGACAAGTGGGATCATTATATTATTCTTTCTTTTTTAATGAATGCATGTACCTGCCATAGAATATGTGTATATATTCTCTAAGTTTTTTTAGCCTGCATAATGCATGCATGCTAAGTCACTTCAGTTGTGACTTAGATCCTACTCTTTGTGACCCCGTGGACTGTAGCTCACTAGTCCTCTAGTGAGCTCCTCTGTCCATGGGATTCTCCAGGCAAGAATACTGGAGTGGTTGTCGTGCCCTCCTCCAGGGGGCTGGCATAATAGTCAGCCTTTAAGTTCACCCTGAGAATCTGAGCTCTGATCCAATCTATCATGATGTTGTAGATAAACTCTCAGAGGACAACCTTCGTTTCTGTTGAGTTTGAGTTTTTGAGGAGCATTGCTCTTTTGTCTCCATTTCCTGATGAATATAAATAATAATATATAGCTTTTATGGGACATGTATCATCCAGTACATATATGCTAGAAACTGAAAAATAAAGGGCTATTGTTATCATAAAAATAAAGTGAGCATTTAGAGCAGGATTTAATGGCTTGCCTCATGCTAAACCATTAGTAAGCAGTTGGAGAGAACTTTTGAATAGGAGCGTTTGAACTCTGAAGCCAGGAGTATAACCTCGCTGCCTTTGAGCTTTGTCAGCTAGCTTTATCTTGTGCATCAGTTACAGAAGGTCACTTTCCTTAACTCATCCATCTTTCTCATGCAACATATGGAAGCTCCTGGTGGACAGTGTGTTTTATTCTTGTCTTCCCCTGCACTTAGCTTAGTGTCTGTTACATAGGACATATGCAATATATATTTTATAATCAAAGAATACATTTAGTCCTATTACCACCCTTCTGTGGATGGTCTGGCTGTTGAAATTTTTAAAATGTGGCCCTCTGAAGATGTGGTCTGAGAAATTCAGAAGTCCCTCCTTGTGATTCTGGGAAAGACTGAAGGCAGAAGAAGGGGACAACAGAGGATGAGATGGTTGGATGGCATCACCGACTCAAGGGACCTGAGTTTGAGCAAACTCCAGGAGATGGTGAAGGACAGAGAATCCTGGTGTGCTGCAGTCCACAGGGTCCAAAGTGTCAGACACAACTGAGCAACTCAACAACAACAACACCACCACCTTGTGATAAAAGATGACTTGCACTGGCTTCAGCTAAGGATGCATGTCCATAGTTGGCTGACGTCTTACGCCACTGAGTTTTACCAAATGTCATGGTAACTAAACACGTTCTTATTTGTCATTAAAGGTAACCAACATACTCTGAAGCTTCTTTTGAAGGGTGAAAAAAATATGCCACTCCCAAATATGCCACTTTGGCATGAGGATTATTTACTTGAAAACAGCAGATAGAAGGACACTGATGTCCATTTTACTTCTTGAAAGCAGCAGATAAAACTCCCATGGAAAAGCTGCCCTCTCTGTACCAGGAGGGAAAATGCATTGTTATGACCAGAGATAAGCAGTCCAGCCTAGAGAAATCTGTATCTACAAACATTGTTAACAGATTGTTAAGACAATACCTTCCTTCACTCTCCTCATACATTTTACTTACTTTTTCATAATCACCACTCTTTGTTCAAATTAGTATATAAATACTTGGGCCTACCTGCTTTTTGGGTCTTCAGTTTCCTATGGGGGCCGCATGTACATTTACAAATCTTTATGTTTTTCTCCTGTTAATATATCTTAAGTAGAAATAATTCTCAGGCCAAGTTATAGATCTTAAGAGAAAAGAGGTCAAGCATTGTCTCCTCTACAAACACATGGGGTGGATTTCTTGAATCTTATTACAGGTTGTTACTTTTTCTCCTATTAAACTTCATTTCATAATGAGATAAATTTTTTATCTTTATTTCTCCTGGCTTGACAAAGAGCTGTACCTTCAAGAAAAATGGTCTAACTTTGAGATTTTCAGCAAATGCACGGGGAGCTATTTCGGCTTACAAAATTTTGTTTATGAGTTTAAAGTTGCAAAAATAATGTTTGCTATGGAAAAGACCTCTAAAAAGACCTAAACTCAGGGGCATACATTTGCATTGTTATAATCTCATAAACATCTCTCTGACACACATAGCTATATTGGCCAACTCGATTATATGAAATATCAAATAGCTTTATACATGTGGAATTTTAGGTAGATTCCTAAGTACACTGAAGTAAAATGAGCTTGGCACAACCCCACTAAAGGATTATCATTTAAAAGGGTACTTGAAAGATGACACTTTTTTTTTTTAAATTTTGGATTCAGACAGTATGTTTCTTAAAGGAAGACACCCTTGCTTGTGTAACCCAGGACTCTTGCAAGGCTAAAATACTGGAGAAAAAATTACAGGTAAAATAAAAGTTTTAGCTGTTGGACAAAAAGAGCAACTAGATACTACCAGCCTTTCTGGTCAAAGTTTTGACCTGAACACTACCAGGCAAGGGTAACAGAAGGAACCCAGGACAGACATATATCATAACGAGTTAGATCAATTTTGTGGAATTTATTTTTCAAAAGATAACCTGGCTTCATATTTGTATAGTGTTATTACTAAAGAAAGAAACATCAGTAGTATATTATATTGCATATTTTCCCATATTTCAAGATATTTTATTTATATATATATGTGTGTGGATTTGAGAATGTGAATATGTATGGGGGATTTATATGTATCTGAATAGCCCAACATTAATCATGTAACTTTAATTATGTTGTGCATGTATGTATGGGTATAAATATACACTGAAAGTTTTGGTGTTCATAACTTTCTGTCATTTTCCCAACCTGAGGTCATGGTTTTCTTTTTTTTTTTTTTGATTGGAGTAATTCTCTAGTATATTCTTCAGATGGGATGCTTGATTAATATTTAATCTTAATCTTTCCTTGCTATCTAAAATATATTTTATAACCTTGTCAGATAAATTATATATTAGATGCTTGAGCTTCAGTCATTCTTCTTAGCAGTATAGCTATATCATTATAGCATTTTTATTCTGTTGTTGCAAATGAAAAATTGGATGCTGATACCAATACTATTATTTTTATTGTAGCAACTTCTGCCTGAAAAGTTTGGAAGATTTTTCTCTATGGTTTTGTGATTCAGAGATTTTCCCAGAATTTCTGCAGATGTGTGTCTATTTTCATTAAGATCAATACGTCCTTTCAATCTGCAATTCAGCTTTTCCTTTAGTTAAGAGAAATTTTTTAATACATAATCTTTGTCTTTGCTTTTAATTCTCTTTTTGGATCTCCAATTATTCATACTAAGTGTTCTAGATCTAACTTCCAAGTCCCTTTTATTTTCCCTCCTAATTTCTGCTTCTTAATCTTTTTGCTTACAGCATGATACTCCATGTTACTTCTAAGGAAAATCAGTGATGATTCTCTTCTGTAGATCATCCAGTGACATTTTGAAAAGTCATATTAACTCCCAGAGTTTATGTTTGTATCTGTATGTGTGATTTTATTAAAATATCTTTGAGTGCCAAGTTTTATCCTAGTTTTCTGTCTTCTTCAATAGCTCTAAATTGATGTGGAAATTTTGTTGTTTTTTCTTCTTGCCCCATCCCCACTCTTACTTTTAGATTCTCTCAGTGGTGGCATCATTGTTTACTTATATATGTATTGGGATGGCTTGTTGGAACTCCATGGGTTGGAGATGTTATACAGTATACAAGTCCTGACACTCTGGACAGTGCCACTTCTCTGCCCCTGTAGTCAGCAGCAGGCCTGCAGGCAGACTGTCTGACTTCTTATGAAGCAGAGGAAGAGGTCTCTCACCCTTGCCTTCACTGTGGTAGGAAGGATATGACCCAATGATCCAGCCCTTTATCAGCTTCAGAAGGAGCAGAGAGTACAGGGATCATCACGTAGAGCAATATTGACCTTCGCTATGGAAGTCTTGAGTTCTCTGAAAGGCAAGCTTTCCCCAGGATCCACAGGCTTCACACACCACCCAAGATTCTGCTATGTCCTCCTCCAGCTGCTGCTGCTGCTAAGTCACTTCAGTCATGTCTGACTCTGTGCGACCCCATGGACAGCAGCCCACCAGGCTCCTCTGTCCCTGGGATTCTCCAGGCAAGAATACTGGAGTGGATTGCCATTTCCTTCTCCAATGCATGCATGTATGCATGCTAAGTCGCTTCAGTCGTGTCTGACCCTGTGCGACCCCATGGACAGCAGTCCACCAGGCTCCTCTGTCCATGGAATTCTCTAGGCAAGAATATTGGAGTGGGTTGCCATTTCCTTCTCCAATGTCTTCCTCCAGTCTAGTAGGCAAATCCTCACGTCTGCTCTCTTATTCACACTTCCCTGCCCTCTTCTGCCTGATGGGCTGGCCCTACAGTTCCTGGGTTTAGTGGTACAAGTAAGTTGAATTGGGAGTAGAAACAAGTCTTACGGTCCAAACTGCCATTTCTCAGACCTAGGTCCACACAAAGTCAGCATTCAAATTAACATAACTGTGCTTAGAAACACAGTGTGAATCTGTCTTCCCTATAAGCTGACTCCTGAAATCCCATACTTAAGGATCCTTCCTTTTGGCTCAAAAATCTTCCCTTTAAAGTGCAAAGAAAAAAAAAGTGGGGGAAACCTTAGGCAAAACTTAATGCATATTAAAAATTAACATATTAGGATGAAAATGTTTGATCAACCCTTAGCTTGAGAACACAGGCATCAACAAGAAGTAAGGGCAAAACACGTGTACCTTCAAGGTAGGGTAAGGAGGGGGCAGGAAAGTGGTTTGAGTGTGAATGTGAAGCAAAGAAAAGTTTAGTAAAGAGTGTGATAAGGGCTGAGAATAAAGTTCATTTCCACTGTAATTTTGAGTAAACTCCCTTAAATCACTTTGAATGAAAGCAGATTTAATCTATTTTTTCTCTTAAAAAATGTCTATGGTACAAAATCTTGAGAGCAGTATCAGATTTCCAACAATTCAGGACATAAACATTCTCAACTGTCTCAGGTATTGCTGGTGTTGCCTTTAAAATATATTGCCAAGGCCAAACATTCTAACACAAGAGATGATTTCTGGTTTTGTGAGGAACAAGCATGTTAATGAAAGGTCCACAAGGAAGGGAAGGAGCAAAGAATTAAGGTATGTGTGAAGTGCTTACTGCTACCCACAATGAGCAGTGCTTCTGAAAGGCACTGGCAGTAAACAGTGGAATAGCAAAAAGAGTATTTCCAAGATTCCCTAAGGCTCTCATCTGCAAGCAAGTATCAGGAAAAGTGAGCTGTCCATGGAATTGCAGGAAGCAATGAAGAGTATTAGGAAGTGTAAATACATAATTAAGTGAATACTGACTGTTGAAACAACAGCAGTAATAATATCTTATGGAAAAAATAATATCCATAAGTGAAGTGCATGATAACAATGGCAAAAAGGGTGGAAGAGGAAGTAAAATGGGAAAAAAAATAAGGTTTTTATGTGGTTTGGGAAGTGTACATTCAAAGTAGAATGCAATAAATCAAGTATGAGTAATCTTTGGGGTAACTGCTACAAAAATAAAGAGGTACAGCTATAAAGCTGATACCAAAGATTAATAGTCCCAAACTGGAAGTAATTCAGCTTCACGTTAACATGAGAATAAACAAACTGGTATATTCATGCAATAAAAGACTATCAAGCAAAAAAAGCTAGTGAACCTACATGCAACATATGTTAAAAAAACATTTTGGCAAATGGAATTGGCTAGACAGAATATCAATATCAACCTGCTATTTATTTTGGACTTTATGAAACAACAGTGAACATCCTTTATTCTAAATAAATGACATGATTAGAAAATGATGCTAAGTAAAATTTTCAGTCTGTCTTTTGAACAATTCATCATTGGAAGGACCTGATTTTCAGAGTCAGCAAGAAGTGACTTATTCTCCCTTCCCTGCACCCCACTTCCACCACACCAAACTATCGCTGGCACTTGCAGCCAATACCCAGGAAGAAATCAGGGGTGATTTGAAATTCTGAGCACTTTAACAAGCACTCCCGGAAGGTATTTCCTGGAATAATTGTTGTTTAGTCACTAACTGGTGTCTGACTCTGCTACACCATGGACAGCAGCCCACTAGGCTCCTCTGTCCATGGGATTTTCCTAGCAAGAATACTGGAGCGGATTGTCATTTTTTCCTCCAGGGGATCTTCCCAATGCAAGGATAGAACTCTCATCTCCTGTTTGGCAGGTGGATTCTTTACCACTGAGCCACCCTTGGAAGCCCAATTGGAAGAATAGTCTTTAGTAAACTAAAAAGACTCTTCCTATAATAACATTTGAATAATCTTTCACATAACAAAAAAACATTGTCAGAATTCTACATGTTTGCTGCTTTCAGCTCATCAGTCCTTCTCTAAATTGTGATTAGGCTCATGTAGCCTCTCCTTGATGGAGAAGGCAATGGCAACCCACTCCAGTACTCTTGCCTGGAAAATCCCGTGGATGGAGGAGCCTGGTAGGTAGGCTTCAGTCCATGGGGTCGCGAAGAGTCAGACATGACTGAGTGACTTCAATTTTACTTTTCACTTTCACGCATTGGAGAAGGAAATTGCAACCCACTCCAGTGTTCTTGCCTGGAGAATCCCAGGGACGGGAGCCTGGTGGGCTGCTGTCTATGGGGTCGCACAGAGTTGGACACGACTGAAGTGACTTAGCAGCAGCAGCAGCAGCAGCCTCTCCTTGATATATCCTTATTCCCATTCAGAGGTCCAAGTTCTTCCCTCTCTGTTTTCCATCAAATCCTATTCTTGAATAAACTCATTCATACAATAGAAGAAATGTCCAGTTATGATTCAGTGTTCCAACTCTCCCAGGGACATGTGCAGAAAATACATTATTAGCAAAAGAAATAAATCTCTAATGGGTTTTTTATTATTCAGATATAATTCACATCTCATAAATTTCACCCTTTTAAAGTGTACAGTTCAGTGGGTTTTTTACAGATATAAACTATTCCCAGTATGTAACTGCAGAATCTATCACCCCCAAAGAAATCCTGTACATATTAGTGGTCACTTCTCACTCCTACCTGCCCCCACCCCAGTCCCTGGTAAATCTGAACTGCTTTCTGTTTCTATGGATTTAACTATTCTGGATATTTCATATAGAAGAAGTCATACAATATGTAATCTTTTGTGTTTATCTTCTTTCATTTAGCGTAATGTTTTCAAGGTTAATCCATATGTTCCCACGTATGAGTACTTCATTACTTTTTATGGGCTAGCATTCCATTGTACACAACTTTTGTTTGTTCCTTAGTTGATAGACACTGGAGTTGTTTCCAATTTATAATTCTTATGAATAACACTTCTCTGAAGACTCATGTACACTTTTTGTATGTGGATATATATTTTTCCTGGGTCACTTGGTAACTGTGTTGGAACTGCCAAACTGTTTTTCCCCAGCAACTGCACACTGTTACATTCTCGTCAGCAATGCACAAGAGTCCCAATTTCTCCATATCCTCTATGACACTTGTTACTGTCTGTCTTTATGATCATAGCCATCCTATTGGGTGTGAAATGGTGTGTGCCTGCTTAGTCATTTCAGTTGTGTCTGTTTTTTTGTGACCCTATGGACTGTAGCCCACTAGGCTCCTCTGTCCATGGGATTCTCCATGCAAGAATACTGGAGTGGGTTACCAGCCCTCCTCCAGGGGACTTCCCAACCAAGGGACAGAACCCGTGTCTGCTGCATTGCAGGTGGATTCTTTACTGCTGAGCCACCAGGGAAGGTCGTGAAAGGCGACCTTGTGGTTTTGACTTGCATTTTGTTGATGACTAGTTATTCTAAACATCATTTTCTGTTCATCATTTGTGTATCTTCTTTGAAAAAAATGTCTACCCAGAAGCTTTGGTCATTTTTAAGTTAGTTTACCTATCTTTTATTGTTTAGTTATAGTTCTTTATATATTCTCTATAAAAGTCTCTTATCAGATACATGACTGGCAAATATTTTTCCTCATTTTGTGGGTTGTCTTTTTACTTTCTTGATAGTGTCCTTTGAATCACACATAAGTTTTACTTTTAATGAGGTCCAATTAATATATTTTTCTTTGCTGCTTATGCTTTTGAGAAACTTTGATCTAACCCAAGGCTTCTGAAAAACCTTCTCTAAGAAATCATTGCCTAATCCAAGGTTACAAAGACTTACAGTTATGTTTCACTCTAAGAATTTTATAATTTTAGCTACAAAGTTAGGTCTATCATCCATTTTGAATTAATCTTTGTGTATGGTGTTAGTTAAGGGTCCTACCTCACTTTTTAAACTTGTGGATATCCAGCTGGGCCAGCACCATTTGTCAAAGAGACTAGTTTTTTTTTTTCCCCTCAACTGAATGGCCTTGGCACCAACGTTAAAAGTCAGTGGACCATAAATATATAGCTTTACTTCTTAACTGTTGATGTAGTCCACTAATCATTATGTATCTCTTAGCTCAGCTGGTAAAGAATCAGCCTGCAATGCGGGAGACCTGGGTTCAATCCCTGGGTTGGGAAGATCCCCTGGAAAAGGGAAAGGCTGCCCACTCCAGTATTCTGGCCTGGAGAATTCCATGGGCTGTATAGTCTATGGGGTTGCAAAGAGTCGGACACGACTGAGTGACTTTCACTTTCACTCAAGCCAATACCACATAGTGTTGATTACTGATGTCTTGGACTAAGTTTTGAAATCAAGAAGAATGAGACCTCCATCTTCATCCTTCCTCTCAAGATTGTTTTGGCTACTTGGAACCCTTGCATTTCTATGTGAATTCTAGAATCAACTTTTCAATTTCTGTAGAAAAGGCCATTTGGATTTGGATAGGAGTCTGTAGGTAAACTTGGGGAGCACTGCCATCTTCAGGTCAGTTCAGTTCAGTTGCTCAGTCATGTCCACCTCTTTGTGACCCCATGAACTGCAGCATGCCAGGCCTCTCTGTCCATCACCAACTCCCGGAGTCCACCCAAACTCATGTCCATCAAGTCAATATCGAGTCAATGATGCCATCCAGCCATCTCATCATCTGTCGTCCCCTTCTCCTCCTGCCCCCAATCCCTCCCAGCATCAGGGTCTTTTCCAGTGAGTCAACTCTTCGCATCAGGTGGCCAAAGTACTGGAGTTTCAGCTTTAGCATCATTCCTTCCAAAGAAATCCCAGGGTTGATCTCCTTCAGAATGGACTGGTTGGATCTCCTTGCAGTCCAAGGAACTCTCAAGAGTCTTCTCCAACACCACAGTTCAAAAGCATCAATTCTTCGGTGCTCAGCTTCCTTCACAGTCCAACTCTCACATCCATACATGACCACTGGAAAAACCATAGCCTTGACTAGATGGACCTTTGTTGGCAAAGTAATGTCTCTGCTTTCAATATGCTGTCTAGGTTGGTCATAACTTTCCTTCCAAGGAGTAAGCGTCTTTTAATTTCATGGCTGCAATCACCATCTACAGTGATTTTGGAGCCCCCCAAAATAAAGTCTGACACTGTTTCCACTGTTTCCCCATCTATTTCCCATGAAGTGATGGGACCAGATGCCATGATCTTTGTTTTCTGAATGTTGAGCTTTAGGCCAACTTTCGCACTCTCCTCTTTCACTTTCATCAAGAGGCTTTTTAGTTCCTCTTCACTTTCTGCCATAAGGGTGGTGTCATCTGCATATCTGAGGTTATTGATATTTCTCCCGGCAATCTTGATTCCAGCTTGTGTTTCTTCCAGCCCAGCGTTTCTCATAATGTACTCTGCATATAAGTTAAATATGCGGGGTAACAATATACAGCCTTGATGTACTCCTTTTCCTAATTGGAGTGAGTCTGTTGTTCCATGTCCAGTTCTAACTGTTGCTTCCTGACCTGCATATAGGTTTCTCAAGAGGCAGGTCTATCTTTGTTCATGGATTAAAAGATTCAGTGTTGCTAAGATGGCCACACTGAATCTTTTAATCCATGAACACAGATATATTTCTATTTATGTAACCCTTGCATAATTCCTTCCAGCAATATTTTATGGTTTTCATTGTATATGTCTTGTACTTCTTTTGTTAAAGTTATTTCAAAGTATTTGCTTCTTTTTAATGCTATTGTAAATACAATTTATATTTCATTCATTTTATCCTTGTATTATTCATTGCTAGTATATAGAAATACAATAAATTCTTGTGTGTTGATCTTGCATCTTTGCCAAAACTAATAGCTTTTTCCATGGAGATCATGTCTTTTACAAATACAGATAATTTTACTTCCTTTTTTATCTGGATTTTTTTTGCTCTTTTCCTTGCCTAGTAGCCCTCATTCAAATCTGCACTAGTTTTGAACAAAAATGGTAAGAGTGGACATCTTTATCTCATTGCTGATCTTAGGGGAACACTTCCATTATTTCACCCTAGCTCTGTGGGTTTTGCAGATGCCTTTTTTACACATAAGGAAGTTCCTTTCATTCCTAATTTGTTCAGTGTTTTTACTATGAAAGCATACTCGATTTTTTTGAAATGCTCTTTCTGTGTCTATTGAGGCGATCCTGTGTTTTTTGTCCTTAGCTCTATTAATATAGTGAATTACATTGATTTTTATCTGTTGTGCCAACCTTAAATTCCTGGAAGAAATCTTACTTGGTCATGGCATATAATAATTTTTATATATTATTACATTAGACTTGCTAATACTTTGCTGAGCATTTTTGCATTTACACTCATATTCCTGAAATTTTATAAACTCTTTGTGTCTTTCTACATAAATTTCTTCTAAATGATATAAATTCTTAGGGAGAGTATAGGAAAGACTAATACATGTCACATAAGTCAAGGGAATTTTAATATCTAAACTCTAGTTTCTCCATGCAGATCTCAGTAGGTAATTTCCATGAATTATTTATTATCCAATTATCATATATGGAGTTCCATTTCCACATACAGTACTTCAGTGGATTTCTTTTCCCACTCAGATAATTGGCCTACTAAAGTTTATTCACATGACTATATTGATTTGAACTGTATTCTCCCCTAGGAAGAGACAGGAAGATATATCTTCAGTTTGCACACTTCAAGAACAGATTTTTGTTTTGTTCTGATATTTCAGGTTTGCTATTTTGTTTTTTTTTTTTTTTTAATGCTCAAAACCCAAAATGAATAGAATACCAATTATACAAAATCTTTAGAGAAATAAAACGCAGCAAAAATGCTAGGGTATCTTACTCGGTATTTTAAAGTTCTCATACTTTGGGATTATAAGTCCTATCAGAGTCAAAACTACAAAGAACACTAGAAATCCAAAGATTTACATTTAAAGTAGGATTATACTGAAATTATTTTATAGTAACTGGGAAAACTTAACCTGATTGGTCATCACTAATACGATCTTTGAAGAATGGAAAGAACGTAGGGGTTGTTAATCAGAAGTCACTTTCAAAGCATTTTCCAAAATTCACTAGGGAAAACAATAATAATAACTAACTAGATTAATCATTAGAACACTATTTTATTGTTTATATTTTGTATTATATCACGAGTGCTTTGAGGGCAGATATAGTATATGTTTTGCTATGAGGCATTCAAAATGTCCAGTGAAATACAAGCACATACTAGGAACCACCAAACATTTCAGAGTGGATAAATACATGAGTCAAAATGGCTAACAAGAAATACTGAGGTCACACTCTATGTAGGGCTTTCTACGTTGCTTCTTTTATTTAATGTCAATGTTGTACATGATAATAAATATAGTTTTTTATTGTCTTTAATAGCTATATACTTTTGCATTAAACAGAATCTTAATGATTTTGAGAATTATGTATGTTAAGGACATTTTATTATCTTGCATTACAAAATTTTAATTATTATTTTGTATTACAAAATTTTGACCACTTTATTGTTTTTAGCCCCTTAACCTTATTTATATTTTTCTTTATAGATGTTATTAAATCTCATGCTGTAATTTTAAACTCTTTAATTTAATAATTCCTGATTTTTTCAACATGTTTGGAATGACTTTCTCCTCTACGAGATTATAAAAATACCTCCACACACACAAAAAAGTAAGTACTAGATATCTCATCATAGTTTGCCACAACTTTCCAGAGGAATTAATAGCTACTTATTAACCAATCTGTTGGTCTATTTCATTATGTTAATGAAGTGAAATTCTACGTCCTTGCCAAACCCGAACACCAAACTCTAGTCTTATTCTCAATAACTGATTTTGAGAGTGGTAGAAGAACAGAAGCCATCCGAAAATAAAGTTATCCAAAACATGAAAAGTTTTATTAGCCTTTGATCAAGATACATACCTCTAGGTACAGATGAAATGAATATTTATAATTTTATTAGATTCAATTGCTTCAGGCTATAAACTTCATTGCTGAGTTTCAACTTTAATTTTTATGGCCTGAGAGAGATGCATTTGAATAAAAAGATCCTTGAATAAAAACATTAACACCTTCAATTCCATGCTACTGTTCTCTATATATTAAATCACAAAAAAATAAAAATTCATATAGCAAAACCTATTCTACTTTTTAATTAAAGTGAACCTTTTCATATAATACAGTTTAGTAATTAAGTTGATTTCCATAATCTATTGCCTATTTCTTTATAGATCAGACATTTGAACCTAATTTGCCTTTAAAATACTCCTTTGTCAATTTCATACGTACTGATGGCAACTTTCTACTCGGGGACATGCGCATCTCTGAACATGCCTCATTTCTCCTGTTGGATGCTGTAGTCACTGAGGGCATGGAGTTGCGTGTGATGTGTTTGTTTTGACCATATCTGTTCTTTAGACTGGGAAAAGAGTGCAGACTTCTCTACAGTGGAGGAGGGATCAGATCTAGGTGCAGACAGGACAATTATTCCACTCACAGCTTGCACCCACTTGACAAAAATGCAACTATGAGGCTTGTACATCCTTTGAAATTGAAGTGAAAGTGTTAGTTGCTCAGTTGTGTCTGACTCTGTGGCTCCAGGACTATAGCCAGGCTCCTCTGTCCATGGAATTCTCCAGGCAAGAATACTGGAGTGGGTAGGCATTCCTTTCTCCAGGGGATTTTCCCGACCCAGGGATAGAACCGAGGTTTCCCAAAATGCAGGCCGATTCTTTACCAGCTGAGCTGCCAGTGAAGCCCCTTGGATACATTTTAGGTGATTGATTACTTACTTTTCTCAAACCAAGGATAACAGGGCCAGAGAGTAGAGCTCAAAATCAGATAATAAGGGAGCAAATTGTTCTCCATTTGATATTTTTAATACTTACTTAAAATAAGTATTTTTAATATTTATAAGTTAGGCTGACAACCAAAGATAGGGTTTTATCTCCCTGTTCTCTAAAACTCAAGGTAGTCTTTGAGCTTTTAGGAATTTCATAGTCTCTATTTAAACATATACTGTCATTCTCACGGACGAAAGTTGAGAGAGCAGTTATTCTTTTGAATCGTTTTTCCAAGTCTTTTTTTTTTATTTGTTTTTGTTTGCTTTCCCATTCTTTTAAAATTATGCCACTGTTTAAACAGAATAAAAAATCTACTAATATCATGAAAACAGAGATGTCAGAAGTGCCTGATAAACATCCAAATGACACATTAGAGACTGGAATATTCACCTCTACAATAGGCTATGATGGGTATAAACATCTCCCAGCATTCAATGGGAAACAAATATTTTCATTTTTATTTCTGTGTTAATTATAGCACCACTATCCCACATGTGGGGAGTGTGAAGAACAATGAACCACAGGAAAAGATATTCAGCACAAGCTGCCTATCAAATACATTATCAAGGCTAGGTCGATTCTATATCCAACTTTAAGGGGTGATTATAGTGCAGGACCATCACCGCTTCAGCATAAAGTTGTTATTCACCACACCAAGCTAAAACTATATTCTTATCCTTCTTCATTGGCTTAATCAGCCATTTTAACAGCTGGGCTTTTTAACAGTTAGGCTGTAGTATCTAAAACTTACACTTTTGTTATTACCATTTACAAGAGCACCCTTGGAAAGCACTAGGATTCGTAACATTTCCTCTGTCTGAAAAATTAGAAGTCATCGTTTTATTGTCCATCTGTTTGAAAGATGTGATAGTTTTAATAGTTACTATGCTTCTTGACATATTTGGAACATCCATTCATGTACCTTCTCTAACATTCTCAAGTTTGTGATGTACTATATATATATGTAGGGTAGAAGAAATGACCAAAAGAATCAATGTGTAAATGGGACAAAACAAAATTATATGAATAACAAGTACTAGAGAAGGAATAATAAATATACGGAGAATTTCCCCTAGATAACATTTAAATATCAATAAAACATATAGTTTATAAATAATCAAAATAAAAGAAATACCTTTCAATATTTGTTTTTATTTCAATGTAATTCTCAGTGAAAAGGGGGGGAAAAGCCATCAAGGTTTTGACATTTAAATAGTAAAGTATGCTTTTACTTTGGCAGTTTTATGGAGAATAACTAGCTGCCATAAAGGACAGGACGTCTGTGGGATGTTTAGAGTGTGATTTTCCAAGAGTAGCTGGGAGTAATGAAAACATTTCACCTCAGCCCACAGACAAGGCAGGGCCCAGGCCACAGCTCAAAGCTTATTTGTTTGCTAAGAGCAGCTTTTTCTTAAGCCGAAGTCTAGATTTATCATTAAAATGATTTCTGCATTTGACCCCTGATTACTAAAGAGTTTGTGAACTTGCTATCTGCTTTGATTTTGTCTTTCCTGAATTGTTAGAAAAATGCAAAGTTTCATTATGCTTGATTGCTAAGTGAGAGGGTAAGTGTGGAGGCAGTTTTCAAGGAACGCTCCTGTTCAACTCACAAGCAGCACTTAGTCGTGATTATATGTGCACTCAGACAAGAGTGCAAGCTTCTACCTTGATTGTCACTCACTGAGAAATCATGAAGATGTCAAGGAGCTTCTTTCAGCATGATGAATGCTTCCCATATTTGCAACTTAACACTTCCGATCTCAATGATAGGGTGGTACGGGGAGAGGGGCCCTCTTTCTTCCACTCACCTAAAATCGCCCCCAACATAAGGGACTTGACAGCGTTGAATTCTGTCCCTGAAGACAGGATGGCTTGTCTCCTTGCATTCTGGTTAACCTATTAAATGTTCCACAAGATGCAAACACCAAAATGGCAAGCAATTCGATAAAAGAATGGAAATCAAAGGAAAACCAAGAAAAATGATAAAAATAATCCATGTGTTCAAGCTATCACAAAGGTTAAAAGAGAAAAGTATTTTATAAACAACTTCTATAGCACCTCAAATTCCACTCCACCCCATCATTTCCCCTACATCTGTCTTCATGATTTAAGTATCATAATTGGTACAGTGCACCAAAGAGATGCAAGAGCTACTTTGAACCTCAAAGTTTTTACTTATTTAGAGGAAATTTATAACATGAACAGAAAAAATGTATTATTCATACAGATTCAATATAAAAGATTACTTTTCAAAACCCAGTGACAATGCATAATTTAAAGACTCTGCTGTTTTTCAAAATGTAGTTCCACTTTAAGCAATATCTTGCTTTTTCTGTGTGTTTAAATTTCCGTAGCATTTGTTCTTTTGTAATCCAGTGGGAATAGGTTCCCATTGGAATATCTCCAATAGTCCCTATGAAAAACTAGACAATATTTCCCAATCAAATAAAGTGAAACCAGTGTGGAGAGCATGGTATTTTAAAAGGTCAAATATCAATAGAAACTTTTGACAGTCTCTTGATAAACTAACATTACTAAATGAAATAAAACACCTTGACTACATTTCCTATCCTAGACTTATGGAAGGACAGTGCTGAATGTGTATTTCTCTTATTAGGATTTATTATTGAATTTTGGCTTTAAGTCATATGTTCTGAGCATCATGATTTTGATTACTGTTGCTGTAGTTGAATTTATGACCTTACCTCTACAAACATCACTGCTGCTTCTCTGTTAATCCTCACATGGTGAAGCTGCCCATCAGCCAGGTTTTTAAAACCAAAGTTAAAAACATCAGGTTCTCGGTGTCTGTCTAGCTTATACCTGATCTGCAAACTTCCTAAAGAAGAGAAAAATGACATTTTAACTAAAATATAATTTTATAAAAACTGGTAATGCAGGTCCTAACACACATTTTAAAAAATTAATACAATTTGAATCTATGGAGCCTTTACTTGAGTCCATACAGTCACTTTTCCCAGACTAGCAATTACTTATTTATGTGCTGTTCTGGGGCCAAAATCAGAATCCAATTACACAGTCTTAAAAGTCAAGACCAAACAGTCTTTTTCCAAGTTCTTCCATTTTCCTGAACCAGAGGAAAACGTCCAAGTTAAGCATATGAAAACACCAAGTGAGGCTTGAAGTTAATTATTCATGCAGTATTCGTATTATTAAATGGTAAAACCTCAAGCAATTTTGTATTAACTTTCAGTTTCTACAAGCATAACTTCTTTTAATGTGACTTACTTTAATGCATTTTAATGTATCACTGACATTTACATTATTTTTTTGCACAACCAGAAATATTTTCTAATGTTTCTACCAAGAAACAAAATCAAGAAATAGCAAAAAGAGAAAAATGAGTGATTTGCTACAATATTCAAATTGCCCAATCCACACACTGCTCTTCTTCACAGATGCACTCTCCACCCGTCACTATGGTATCACCTGTAATAGATTCTATTAGTCAGTGATTGTAGAAATCTTTTCCAGAAGTTTCTCCCTTTATTCTCCATGAGAAAGGGTTAAAGCTTAGTTTTGTTCTCTAATGGGAGTGTGTTAGTTCTGTACTTTTCCTGGTGACCATGGGTTAGAGAACAGTCATTCCACTTTTCTTTACACATGGATAGGGCATGGGGACTTCCCAGGTGGTACAAGTGGTAAAGACCCCACCTGCCAAAGCAGGAGAAATGAAAGACTCTTGTTCAATCCCTGGGTTGGGAAAATCCTCTGGAGGAGGGCATGGCAACCCACTCCAGTATTCTTGCCTGGAGAATCCCAGGGACAGAGAAGCCTGGAGGGCTGAAATCCACAGGGTCACAGAGTCATACATGACTGAAGTAACTTAGCATGCATGCAGGCAACAGGGCATGACTGACTTCCCAACCACTGATGGGTAAAGAACAATCACATTTATCTGACGCTCAAGGAAATTGGGTTTGATATGATTTAACGCACTTCATGATTTCATTTCCAAGGAGGAGGAAATATTTTCCATATATAAAATGAGATACCGTCTTTCAGAATGAACAGTGTTGTTGTTGTTCAGTTGCTCAATCGTGTCTGACTCTGTCACACCACAGACTGCAGCACGCCAGGCTTCCCTATCCATCACCATCTCTCAGAGTTTGCTCAAACTCAGGTCCAGTGAATAGGTGATGCCATCCAACCATCTCATACTCTGTCATCCCCTTCACTGCCTGCTTTCAATTTTTCCCAGCATCAATGTCTTTTCCAATGAGTCAGCTCTTTGCATCAGGTGGCCAAAGTATTAGAGCTTCAGTTTCAGCATCAGTCCTGCCAATGAATATTCAAGTTGATTTCCTTTAGGACTGATTGGTTTGATCCCTTTGCTGTCCAAGGGACCCTCAAGAGATTTCTCCAGCACCACAGAATGAAAACATCAGTTCTTTGGCTGTCAGCCTTCTTTATTATACAATTCTAACATACGTTGTTGTTGTTCAGTCACTCAGTCACTCTTTGCAACTCCCATGGACAGCAGCACACCAGGCTTCCCTGTCCTTCACTACATCTGGAGTTTGCTTAAACTCATGTCCATTGAGTTGGTGATGTCATCTAATCATCTCATCCTCTGTCATCCCCTTCTCCTCTTGCCCTCAGTCTTTCCCAGCACCGGGGTCATTTCCAATGAGTCAGCTCTTCACATCAGATGGCATTGGAAAGTCAGCTTCAGAATCAGTCCTTCCAATGAATATTCAGAGTTGATTTCCTTTAGTATTGACTGGTTTGATCTCCTTGCTGCCAAAGGGATTCTCAAGTCTTCTTGAACACCACAGTTCAAAAACATCAATTGTTTGGCACCTAGCCTTCTTCATGGTCCAACTCTCATATCCATACATGACTACTGAAAAACCATAGCTTTGACAATACTGACCTTAGTCAACCAAGTAATGTCTCTGCTTTTTAATATGCTGTCTAGATTTGTCATAGCTTTTCTTTCAAGGAGCAAGCGTCTTTTAATTTCATGGCTGTAGTCACCATCTGCAGTGATTTTGGAGCACAGGAAAATAAAGTCTGTCACTGTTTCCATTGTTTCCCCTTCTATTTGCCATGACATGATGGGACTGGATGCCCTGATCTTTCTTTTTGATTGTTGAGTTTTAAGCCAGCTTTTTCACTCTCTTTTTTAACTTTCATCAAGAAGCTCTTTAGTTCCTCTTCACTTTCTGCCATATAAGGATGGTCACCTGCATATCTGAGGTTATTGATATTTCTTCCAGCAATCTTGATTCCAGCTTGTGCTTCATCCAGCCCAGCATTTCACATGATGTACTTTGCATATAAGTGAAACAAGCAGAGTGACAATATACAGCCTTGATATACTCCTTTGCCCAATTTTGAACCAGTCCATTATTCCAAGTCTGGTTCTAACTGTTGCTTCTTGACTTGCATATAGATTTCTCAGGAGGCAGATAAAGTAGTCTGGCATTCCCATCTCTTTAAGAATTTTCCACAGTTTGTTGTGATCCACACAGATAAAGGCTTTAGTATAGTCAATGAAGCAAAAGTAGATGTTTTTCTGGAACTTTCTTGTTTTTTCTATGATCCAATGGATGTTGGCAATTTGATCTCTGGTTGCTCTGCCTTTTCTAAATCCAGCTTGAACATCTGGAAGTTCATGGTTCAGGTGCTGCTAAAACCACACTTGAAGAATTTTGAGCATTACTTTGCTAGAACATGAAATAAGTGCAATTGTGTGGTAGTCTGAACATTCTTTGGCATTGCCTTTCTTTGGGATTGGAATGAAAACTGACCTTTTCCAGTCCCGTGGCCACTGCTGAGTTTTCCAAATTTGCTGGCATACTGAGTGCAGCATTTTAATGGCATCATCTTTTAGGACTTGAAATAACTCAGCTGGAATTTCCAATTTACCTTGTCTAACTTTGTTCATAGTGATGCTTTCTAAGGCCCACTTGATTTCGCATTCTGGCTCTAGGTGAGTGGGATTTCTGGCTCTAGGTGAGTGATCATATCATGGTTTTCTGGGTCATTAAAGATCTTTTTTGTATAGTTCTTCTGTGTATTCTTGCAACTTTTCTTAATTTCTTCTGCTTCTGATAGGTCCATATCTTTCTGTCATTTATCATGCTCATCTTTGCATGAAATGTTCCCTTAGTATCTATAATTTTCTTGAAGACATCTCTGGTCTTTCCCATTCTATTGTTTTCCTCTATTTCTTTGCATTGTTCACTTAGAAGAGCTTTCTTCTCTCTCTTTGCTATCCTTTGGAACTCTGCATTCAGATGTGTATATCTTTCCTTTTTTCCCTTGCCTTTCACTTCTCTTCTTTTCTCAGCTATTAGTAAGGCTTCCTCAGACAACCATTTTGCCTTTTTGCATTTATTTTTTTTGAAGATGGTTTTGATCACCACCTCTTATACAATGTTATGAACCTTCATCCATAGTTCTTCAGGCACTCTGTCTATCAGATCCAATCTCTTGAATCTATTTTTCACTTCAACTGTATATGCATAAGGGATTTGATTTAGGTCATGCCTTAATGGCTTAATGGTTTTCCCTACGTTTTTCAATTTAAGTCTGAATTTGGCAATAAGGAGTTCATGATCTGAGCCACAGTCAGGTCCTGGTCTTGTTTTTTCTGACTGTATAGAGCTTCTCCATCTTTGGTTGCAAAGAATATAGTCAATTAGATTTTGGTATTGACCGTCTGGTAATGTCCATGCGTAGAGTCATCTCTTGTGTTGCTGCATATCCGTACAGTGAAACTAATTATTTCATTTCAGAAGGCAAGTCTCCCTCACCCCCACTGCTGTGCTATACAGTATGTTGTCATTAGTTATCTATTTTATACATAGTGTCAACCGTGTATATAAGTCAATTTCAACCTCCCAATTTTACCCGCCCCCACCCTTTTCCCCTTGGTAACCATGCAATTGTTCTCTACATCTGTGTCTCTATTTGCAAGTAATATCATCTATATGCTTTTCTAGATTCCACATATATGCATTAATGTACAGTATTTGTTTTTCTCTTTTTGACTTTCTCCACTCTGTATGACACTCTCTAGGTCCATCCACATCTCTATAAATGACTCAATTTTGTTGCTTTTTAATGGTTGAGTAATATTTTTTTGCATATCTGCTCTGCATCTTCTTTATCCATTCCTCTGTTGATGGACCATAATTCAAAAAGATATGTGTATCCCAATGTTCACAGCAGCACTATCTACAATAGCCAGGACATGGACACCACCCAAGTCAGTCTTCTTGTTCTTAAATTAAAGACACTCACCGTTTGGGGCAAGGATAACTGAAAGGTATTCCTCATAGAATGAGCTCACATAGAGCAGTAAGCTGGGTGTCCCTGTGGTCCGGAAGCTCAGTGTGGCCATTTCTCCTGTCAATGTGAGATCCTCGTGAAATAAAGCTGCAAAGGAGCTGGAGTTCTTGCTAAAGGTGTCATTGTAATGTTCTTGAAAATTGTAGATCACCGAGGAGCCAGCTCCAAAATAAGCAGAAATGTCTGAAATGGCAAGCAATTTTTGTTGTATCAGCAATATGTAAGTGCACGTGTCTTATTATGTATATTTCTATATATGCAAAGAATATCTCTAATCCTCAAATATCTCAAAAGGGAAAAACAATGTCATGCTGTGATGGGTGTTTTTTAGTTTAGTATTATTTGTTTTTATTTTGGCTGTGATACACAGCTTGCAATATCTCAGTTCCCTGATCAGAGATTGGACCCGGGGCCATAGCAGTGAAAGCACCAAATCCTAACTACTAGGCCACCAGGGAACTCCTCCTCTGCAGTTTTTTAATTAAAAAAAATTAAGATGAAAAATAATAAAGCTTAAGAGATAATCCCTCCATATTCCCATAACCCAAAATTGAGTAACAGTATTTTATTATTGCCTCAAAAATGCAAAATTAAATGTCCAGTGTAAATGCATAGTTAAAGTTTACTGCTCTCCTCAAGGAGACCTCATTGATGCCCCTCTGTTCTACTAGAAGTAGTCATAGCCTTGTCAAGGATACAAGCTTACCTCCTCCCAAGGGAAATGGAGGCATTTGGGATAGAAACCATTCTATTTCAGCTAATCACAGAGAACTGCCTTATCTTTTCATTACAGAGTCAATGCCAGAGGCAGCTTCATGGACTTCTCGTGCTCCATCCTTTCCCTGTTCCTTGGGCACACTCACCGTTCTCGCAGAACGGCCCGTCATACGCAGAGACGGTGCAGTCACACGTGATCCCTCTGCGCTTTTCTCTACACCTCCCTCCATTGCGACACAGATGGCCGTAGGTGCTGCAGTGTCCTGGACACCCTGGCTCCACTCCTGGGGTCATCGTGGCTCTCTCTTCCAGATCCAGGGCCAGCCCGTTCAATCGCAGAGACCGAATGCACCCCAGGAAGCCTCTCTGTCGGCTTGCGGTCCCACCTACAAGGGAAAGACTGCAAATGCAAATGCGTTCCTCTGTAGTCTTATTCAAGATTTCACCTTCATACTGAACTGAGGCCTTACGTCTGCTCTCTGCTCAGTCATCACGTCCGGCTCTGCGATCCCATGGACTGTAGCCCACCAGGCTCTTCTGTCCATGTCCCTGTGGTTTTCCAGGCAAGAACACTGGCGTGGGTTGCCATGCTCCCCTTCAGGGGATCTTCCTGACCCAAGGATCACACTTGTATCTCCTGAGCCCGGGGAACTGCAGGTAGATTCTTTACTGCTGAGCCACCAAGGAAGCCCCATATAGAGAATGACAAAAAAGTCCTTGCTCAACATTTTATGAACAAATACAATTCTGAAAACATAGTCTGTGATCAAATGTTGCTGCTGCTGCTGCTAAGTCACTTCAGTCGTGTCCGACTCTGTGTGACCCCATAGATGGCAGCCCACCAGGCTCCCCCATCCCTGGGATTCTCCAGGCAGGAACACTGGAGTGGATTGCCATTTCCTTCTCCAATGCATGAAAGTGAAAAGTGAAAGGGAAGTCGCTCAGTCGTGTCCAATCAAATGTTAAGAATCATCAAATGGCACTGAGTTAAAAGCATTAATGAAAATATTTTTTAAGGTGAACTTGGTAATATTTATTCTAAAATATTTAGAAAGACTTACATTTTTACATTTGTTCCTCTCTTAAAGGACAAATGAAGACCACTGATCCTTTTAAAGTTTAAATTTATAAACAATGACATGTATAATAAAGGTTATATAGTTTAAAATCTTTGCAATGTAATATGTATTATAAATATGTTGTACATAGATTTGTACATGTATTTTATATATATTAAAATTGTTGTGCATATGTATTTTTGTATAATAGATGTATTACAAATTTATGTATTCGATTGACCAAAAAGTTCATTTAAGATTTATTGTAACAACTTATAGAAAAAGCCAAATGAACTTTTTGGCCAACCCTATATATTGTGTGTGTTATATAATGCTAATTCTTACTTAGATGAGCTCTGAATAATAAAGCTGTGAAAAGGAACAGAGAAGAGACCAAAGAAAGAGAAGGTAGAAGAGGTAAAACCAAAATTCAGGACCTCAGGCCTTTCACACTCCATCCTGGAAGCTCTGAGATTAGGTGGTATAACATTAACCAAATAATATATATCTCCTTATTTTTATATCATTTATCATGTGAACATAATAAATATGGGAGCACAGGAGTCATCTGAAGTACCTGCTAAAAACAGATTTTGGATTTATTCCCAAAGATCCTGATTCACTGAATTTTCAACTAACACCTCGGGATTTAGAAACATTGCCATAATGGAAACACTAGCTCTAGGTAGGTTCCCATTCAAACTTTGTTCCTAGAAATTCTGTTAATTAATCCTCAGAATTTAAATCAGAAAATAGAACTGTTTAGTTTGATTCACAATTTGATAACTTTCAGGGAAGCCTCCTCAACTCAGTGAGAACTAACTGTGCTTGAAGCTGAGTTTAACAGTGCTATGGGCTACACCACACACACACACACACACACCCACACACACACCCACACACACACACCCACCACACACACACACAAATTCATTCAATAGCATCCGTTCCTGAACATTGTAGTCGGCAACTTCTGGCAAAGCAGACTCTGTGCTAATTTGTGATTTACATCGATTTTTAATTGGACTGTGTCCTTATTTACTTTAAAATACGTGAGATCAGACCAAGTGAGAGCTACTTCGTTAATCTGCTTAGTTTCCAAATTAGAATAGAGTTGTCTAAAAAGCAATGTAGCAAAACTTATTCCTCCCTTTGGGGAAAATAAACAATAATAAAGACTAAGCAAGTAAATTAGAGGGAAGACTTCCACTACCCAGAGTGTTTATCTTTAAAGAAGGGACAGCAGAATAATGAGTCCACTCTGGTTCTAAACATGAAGCTTGCAATGAGAGCAGCAGAGAGGGAGCAGGGCGAAGAGGAACCGGGCGCTGGGCTGGATTAAATACTGCTTTGCAGAGTCACACAAGCCTGCTTCTGTCGGCCTGGCCTCCTATTGTCTGATTCTGGGGGGATATTGGAGGATTTTGTCCCAATTACAAGTCTGATTCTCTAACTTCACTAAAAAGTGAAATGAGAGAAATGGATAAAAAATGCTAACTTTTTAAATAAATAGAGTTAACTGAAACAAACATAAATCGTCTATGATATTGAGTGCAAGCCTGGGAATCAGTCCAACAGGGGTTTGGATTTCCCTTCCAGTTGGGTTTCTGTGATCAAGTCCCTTGATCTCTCTGAACCTCCATGATCTCATCTGTAAATTGGGTATAATAATCTGTGGCCCAGTGGTAAAGAATCCACTTGCCATTGCAGGAAATGCAAGAGATGTGAGTTCAGTTTCTGAGTCAGGAAGATCCCTTGGAGTAGAAAATGGCAACCCACTGCAGTGTTCTTGCCTGGAGAATCCCATGGACAGAGGAGCCTGGTGGGTTACAGTCCATGGGGCTGTAAAGAATTGGACATGACTGAGCCATTGAGTCACATGATCTATGACAGAGATATTCATATTGAATGAGTTCTTGGTACACAGTGTCTGTGTGGCTGAACCACACTGACTCTTTTTTTTATCAGCTCCATCTTAGCCCTGCAACCCCACCCTGCCCCCCTCTTTTTGGATGACTGATCTTTAGCCTACTCACAAGGAAAGCATCCCAGCCAGATATTTCCCTACCAACCTTTACCCTTGCCTTCACCTGATATGAAAACTAGAAGTGTCTTTTGCTGATGCAGGTGATCATGAGACTTCCATAGGAGCAGAAAAATCCTGGGATTGGGCTGTGCGTCCTTCTCACTTGGTAGTCAGATTCTATTTTTAGCTTTGCCCCTTCAGATTCCCCCAGGATCCCTTTCCATGGCACGAGATGCCACTCTGAATGCCTCTGGTTCATCATCCCCTGGATGTAATTAACCCAGAGCAAACATCAGAACTGTACTTGATGGAGCTGCCTGCATTGAGTTTCAGTCTCAAAGTTCCTTTTCAGTTCAGAACATTTTTTCTTTTTAATTTACATTTTCATTGGAGGATAATTTCTTTATAACGTATTGATTTCTGCTGCACAACAATGTGAATCAGTCATAATTATACATACATATATATACACATATATATACATACATACATATATATGTATTATATATATATATCTCCCCTCGCTCTTGAGACTCCCTCCCACCCCTCATCCCACCTCTCTAGGTAACCACAGAATCACAGAGCACCAGGCTAGGCTCAAACAAATATCATATATTAATGCATATATATGGAATCTAGAAAAATAGTGTTGATGAACCTATCTGAGGGAAAGAATGGAGACACAGATGTAGAGAACGAACTTATGGACTGAGTGGGAGAAGGAGAGAGTTAAAGAGGATTTTATTCAGTACCTCCTTCTCTCACCAGTGCCTATAGTAGTTGTGGCAGCTGTTATCATCACTACTGTTGTAGCTGCGATCTCCTCTTGGTGTGTCTTTGCACTCAGAGCACAGTACAGATAGAAGCCGCCAGCAGCACTCACCCACGAAAAGCTGGCTGTTGAGCTGCAGGCGGGCGTGCCCGTCAGCTGGGGCAGGTTGGCTCTTGCGAGGGTGCTGACCCACTTGAAGGGACGCTTCTTTAACGTTCCGGTCTGCCTTCACGTGGTGCCACCGATTGTCATTAAAGGCAGTGGGAGACTGCACCGTGACCTCACAGGGCCCATTCCCCACATCAAAGGAAAAGGTTACTTCTGTTGGGGCTGGAAATAAAAATATGAGAGATGCCCTAGTTCCTTCATAGGAGAGAAAGTTTAGCCTTGAGTAGATCTGAAAAAACCACCATGACCTGCTCCTTATGAAAGAAGACATGCTAGGGATGCAGACAGATGTCAGTCTGAGTTGGTTGGGGAGGGGTTGGGGTGGAGAATAAACCTGTATCCTGGAGAAAGAAAGGTGAAGCTGATTTTAATGTATTTCTCCCCAGAGTTTACTGTTCATCCTGCTAAGCCCTAAGCAATAGAGATATTTACCTACAGAAACAAAACTAATATTTTATCTGAATTTATACATAGAAGTGATTTTATTTAAAGGTGGTTTAAACCTTTATGTAGTTTTAAAAGCACTAGGTGAATTTCAGATAGCAAGACATTAAGTTTTGTCTACATATATACAAACAATGTATTTGGTCAATTAAATCACATAATGTTGTGATTTAGTAAGAAGTTATTTGACCAGTTTGGTTTAATACCCTTTTTGCACATAGAATTAAGGCAACAAGGAACTGTACAGACTATTGTGTGTTGCAGGAATCACTGTTTCACTTTCCACTTAGTATTTAAGAAAAAATATAACTGACAAAGGAAGCATGTCAGTGTATTAGGAGTTAGGTTACCAACAAGGTTAATGTTAATTACTGAGTACCCCAGGGGCTTTGTGCAGGGTGGACAACTCACCTCGCAGCTCTAGCCTGATGAAGTCTGTGATTCCCAGGTTCTCTAAAAACACCCCTGAAGAGGCTGTGGTCTTAAAAAAGAAAGACACATCAGCACTAAGCTCTCCTCGGAACGTGGGGAAATGAAGGTATGAAGTCTCAGTATTGAAGGAAGCTGAATTCCAAAATGAATCTGTTTATAAAAAGAAAAAAAAAAAACAATGGCAATAGCAGTAAAATACAAGTAACAATTGCCTTTTATATTTCTAGCATTTTTACTGTTTGATGCATTATTTATCCATTCAAAGCATTATTTATCCATACAAGCCTTCTTATGGGAGTTCTTCTGAACATGTGGCCATGAGATGAATGTCTAAACAGTGATTCTTTTGAGGATTAAGAAAACGGACATGGCTGCAAGTGAGTGGATGGATAATCACTTTGATAAAGGCCTGCCGGGGGGTGGGGGGTTGTTCTCTTTTTTTAACTAAATTATCATAGAGTAAATTTGACTTTTTAGGGTTTTAGAGTTATATAAAGTTTACAGACTTTTACAGTTATATGAATTTTAACATATGCATGGATTTGTGTAACCATCATCAAAATCAGAATAAAGAACAGCTCCATCACCCCCAAAAAACTCTCTCCTGCTATTTCTTTATAGTTACACCCTCTACCCATCCCTCATGAACTAGTCTCTGTGTTACAGTTTTACCTTTCCCAAATAACATATAAATGGAGTCAAGCAGTATGCAATAACATAAAGCCTTTGAGATTCATTTGAGATGTTGCATGTCAACATCTATCCTTTTTTTACTGCTCTGTAGTATGGCAACCCACTCCAGTATTCTTGCCTGGAGAATCCCAGGGATGGAGGAACCTGGTGGGCTGCCGTCCATGGGGTCGCATAGAGTCGGACTGAAGCGACTTAGCAGCAACAGTAGCAGCAGTATTCCATCACGTGAATGTGCCATAGTTTATTTATCCATATTTAAGAACACTAAAGTTGTTTCCAAATTTGGTCAGTTACAAATAGAATTGCTCTAAAAATTTGCGTGGTACAGTGGTAAAAATCTGCCTGCCAATGCAGGAGACATAGGTTTGATTCCTGGGTCAGGAAGATCCCTTGGAGTAGGAAATGTCAGCCCACTCCAGTATTCTTGCCTGGAAAATTCCATGGACAGAAGAGCCTGGTGGTGGGCTATATAGTCCATGGAGTTGCAAAGAGGCAGACATGACTGGGCGACTGAGCACAACCACAAGAACAAACATTTGTGAAAGGTTTTTGTATGAGGATATGGTTTCATTTCTCTAGGGTAAATTCCCAGGAGCATGATTCCTGGGTCATATGGCAAGTATATGCTTATAAGATACTGCCAAACAGTTTTCCAGAGTGATCATACCATTTTTAATTCCCATGATCAGTGTGTAACGATATAGTTGTTTTATATCTTTACCAGCATTTTACATTGTTAGTATACATATTTTTTTTTATCTTAGCAATTCAAATTGATGTAAAGTAGTATTTCATTGTGGTTTTAATTTTCCTTCCCTAATAGATAATGATGTTGGGCATCTTCTCATGTGCTTATTTGCCACTTTATGTCCTCTTTGGTGAAGAGTGTGTTCAGCTTGGGGGGAACTGACATCTTTCTTATGTTGATCTTCCAATCCATGAACACAGTATATCTCTTCCTTTATTCAGATTTTTTGATTCTTCAGTATTTAGTCATTTATTTGGTTTACAGATTTTATACATGTTTATGTTAAACATATACCTGAGTATTATATGTTCTTTGGAGATACTGAAAATAATATTCTCTTATAGATTTTGGTTTCCAGTTTACATTGCATATATAACTGATCTGTCTGTTGTTGACACTGCATCTTGAGATCTTGTTGAGCTCACTTATAAGACCTAGTAAGGTTTTTGTTTCTGTTTTGGGTAGTACATTCCTTGATATTTTCTGCCTGTAATGCAGAAGATGTGGGTTCAGTCACTGAGATGGGAAGATCCCCTAGAGAAGGAAATGGCAACCTACTCCAGTATGCTTGCCTGGAACATTCCATAGACAGAGGAAACTGGCAGGCTACAGTTCATGATGGAATCACAGAAGAGTTGGATACAACTTAGTGACTAAACAACCAACCAACCAACCAATCAAGTGTGCATATGCAAATAGAGTTTTCTTTCTTGCTTTCCAGTCTTTTTGAACTTATTTTCTTTCTTACATTATTGCCCTGGTTAAGACAATGATAAATATTGTTGAATAAAAGTGGTGAGATTGGATATCCTAACCTTGTTCCCATCCTGAGGGGAAAAGCATTCAGTTTTATTACCAATAATTATAATACTTTTGTAATAGACACTGTCTTATTAGGCTGAAGAATTTTCTTTACACTTATTTTGCTAAGAATTTCATTATAAATGCTATTATGATATAAATTATAATTTTTAATTTGTTATTTTAGTAATTTAAATTATAATGTTTGTATTAATTGATACAGAAAAAGCATCTGGCATGATTTTTCTTCCTTTAACCATGTTAACATGGTAGATTACATTAATCAACTTCCAAATACTGAATCAGCCTTGCAGCCTGGATAAACTGCAGTTGGTGGCGGTGCATTTAAAAATACATATATCCCAGGGTTATTTGTTAATATTTTGTCAATGTTTTTTGCATTTGTGTTAGTAATAACATTGTTAGTACATATACATATATATATATTTGACTGTCTTTGTCTAGTTTCAATATCAGAACAACATTCTGCTTTAAATGTTGGAAGGAATTTCCTCTTCTACTTTCTGAAAGAAATTTTATAGATATGGAATTATTTCTTGGGTAGAATTCATCAGTGAATCAAGCTTGGTCTGGATTTTTTTGAAAAATTTAATTACAAATTCAATCCCATTAATACTATTAAGTTTATTCCAGTTGTCTCATTCATCTTAAGTGACTTTTGGTTGTTAGTGGTTTTCAAAGAACTGGTCCACTTCATATGTATAATAAATTTAATACTTGTACAGTTGTTTGTACTGTACTTTTTTATACTCTTGGTGTCAGTGGTGTCTGCAGTGTTATCCCAACACTCAATTTCCATATTGGTAATTTTTATCATTTTGGGGATAGTTTCATTAGAGGCTTAACTATTTTATTAGTATTTTAAAAGAGCATAAAAAGAATCACTTTTAATTTTTATAGATCAATATATATTCTGCTTTTAATTTAATTGATTTCTATTCTTGTCTTATCTTTCTTGTCTTTCTATTCTTTCTGCTTGTTTAAGGTTTAAGGTTTATTTTTCTCTTCTATTTCTAGTTTCTTTTGGTGAAAGCTTACCTTATTGAACAGAGATCTTTTTTATTTCATTATATAAGTACTAATTGCTACAAACATCCCTCTGACCACTGCTATCACAAAATTTAATAGTACAAATTTTGATAGTCTGTATTTTAATTTTCATTCAGTTCAAAATATATTATCAGATCTATTGAGACCTTGTCCTTGACTTGGGTGTTATTTAAGGATCTGAAGTTTAATTTCTAAATGTTTGGAGATTTTCTTGTTTTTTTTTTTTAATTATTTCTAATTTAATTTGATTGTATTAGTGAATTCATTTTATATGATTTAAATTATTTAATATTTGCTAAGGTTTGTTTTATGACACAGAATATGCTGTGTCTGGGTTAAAGATTCATGTGTATTTGAAAAGAATGCGTATTCTACTGTTGGTAGAGTATTTATAAATGTCAGTTGGATTCTGGTGTCATTCAGGTCTTCCATACCCTTACTAATTTTCCTGCTATTAGTTCCATATATTAATGAGAAAGGAGTATTAGACTCTAATTATAATTATGCATTTCTCTATCTCTCCTTTCCATCCTGTCAAATTTTGCTTTATGTATTTTGAAGCTCACTTATTTGCACACATATTTAAGATTTTTCAGTCTTCTAGTTCTTTTTTATATCTATTAATTTACTTTGCTTTCAAGTAAAAATTTTAATATAGAAACTTCAGTGTTTGTATAGTATATCTTTTGCCATCATTTTCTTTTATTATGTCATTATATTTCAATTGAACTTCTTATAGACAGTATACAGTTGTCTTAACAGTGTCTTTTATGAGTTTATTTAGACCACTTACATTAAATATACATTTTGATATGTTAGTTCTTCATTTCATTATTTTTTCCTATTTGTCCTAATTTTCATTCTTTGTTTCCCCCTTTCTGCCTTCTTTTGGATTATTTGAATACTTTTCAGTATTCTATTTGTATTCGCCTGTAGCAAATTCTTAATTGATTGTTTTAGGGATTAAAATATATATACTTACTTTCTCAGTCTGCTTAAAATCTATATTTTAACCACTTCTAAGTGATTTGTAAAAACCTTGGAAACAATTTTGACCCTTATCTATTCCTGTTCATGTTGTTGCTACTTGTATTACATCTACATAAAATAAAAGCCCTGTGAAATAGAGTTGTACTTTCAGTCCTCAGATACATTTAAAATAACTGAATAGGAAAATAACCTATTAAATTACCCAGGTATTTACCATTTCTGATGCTGATTGTTTTATCCCTGAAGTTCCAAATTTCCTTCTGATACCATTTCCTTTCTAAGAACCTCCTTTTAGAAATCCTTTTAAAGGATGTTTTCTGGTGATGAATGCTTTTAGTTTTCTTTCATTGTAGATATTTAAAACTTTTACTTTCATTCCTAAAGGATATTTTTGCTGAACACAGAATTCTCAACTGCCAATACTTTCAAAATAGAAATATTTTTCCATTTCCTCTGGCCTCCATATTTCTGATGAGAAACTTACTGTCATTTGAATTGGTGTTTTCCTATAGGCAACACATTATTATTCTCTCTGGCTGCTTTCAAAAAATTGTTCTCATTGTCTTTAGTTTTCATCAGTTTGCTTACAATATGTCTAGATGTGAATTTCTTTGAGTTTATCCTGTTTCAGATTCATTCAACTTCCCAGTTTCTCTTTTGACAAACTTGGAAAGTTTTCAGCCATTATATTTTCAAATATTTTTTCAGGACCAACACTTTTCCTCTCTTCTTCTGGAAATTCACTTACATGAATATTATATATATTTTTTATTATTAACCCACAGGTCCCTGAGACCCTATTCATTTTTTTCAGTTTTTTTTTCTTTCTCTTGCTTAGATTGGATAATTTCTGTTTATCTATCTTCAAGGCCCTTGGCTGTTTCATCTCAAATTTTCTACTTAGCCCATCCGGTGCATCTTTTAGTTCCATTGCTATACTTCTTAGTTCTAAAGTTTCCTTTTAGCTCTCCTTTATATAGCCTATTTCTTTGTTGAAACATTCTCTTTTTCTATTTGTTTCAAAAGCATTTATTATTATTCCTTACAGTTTTTGTGTAATAGTTGTTTTAAAGTCTTTATCAGTTAATTTTAACCTCTGTGTTATTGGTTATCTATTGATTACATTTTCTTATGCAAACTTCGATTTTTCCGGTTCTTTGTATGTCAAGTAATTTTGGATTATTTTCTAGATATTTACATCTAGATATTTTCTAGATATTCTAGATTATGTTCACAAACTGGGAGCTTTGTTTAAATTCAAGGAGTATGTTGATATTTTTATTTTTCAGGCCTGGTTATGATCTGCCCACACATTTCAACCTTCCCTCTGTGGTCCATGGCACCTATGGCAGTCTAGTTTTCAAAGTTTTTGCAGTACTTTTCAGATCTGCCTCACCTTTGCACCACACAGTGGCCAGTCTGAGTCCTGGGTGGTAGCTTCTTTGCTCATTCTCAATTCTTGGTCTATAATTAGGACCAGTTTGAGGCATATGTAGCTCGGAGGTAAACCCAGGACTTCATAAACAAGTTATAACTTCACTTTCTTGAACTCTTTCCTCTCTATGCTCTTCCAATACTTTCCAGTTCCCTGGGGCTCTCTCTTCATGCACACAGCCAGAAAACTAGGGCTCTATTTAGCCTGTTTTCTTGTGCTTTCCTATTTACTTCTGTTCCTGTACCTAAATCCGTTGCCAAGTGATGGGTGAACAGAGAAAGAAAACAAAAGTAACGTGAGTCTGCCATTGTTTGGGAGTCAGGGCTGCCCTGTCCAGAGCAGAAAATTCCTTTTTCAGAGCTCTGGCTCTTGCACGCTCTTGAGGCAGTTTCTGCCACTGTTGCCATGGGGTTGCCTAGGAACTGGAACCTCAGAAAACAGAGATAAGGGGGAGAGGGATGAGATTCCTGTACTCACTGACTGAAGCTCCTTGTCCCCTCCTCCAATCAGGACTAGAGGACTTCTCCTGGAACTCTCTGCATCTGTGATCCCATGGCTAAGAGATAGTGGAGGAAAGTACACGGTGAATTCTGCTTTCTGTTCCCTACTGCTGTTTGCTTTTCAGAGTCTTGAGATAACTGCTTCATGAATCCTACCTGTGCAGTATTTAAAGCCATGAGATGATGGGGAAAGACCACCAGTGGAGAATAGACAGGAAAGAGGGCAGAGAATAGAGCCTTGGGGAACCCCAACATTATCCCACTGGCGAGATGAAGAAATGTTAGGGAGAGAAGGGAAGAAAAACCAGAATTTTGTGGTATGCTGGCCACTAAGTAAAGAAAGTGACTTAAAGAAGAGGGAATCATGGGAGAATTCCAAAGTGGCTGACAGGTCAATTCAGATATTAATCAGACAATAAGAATTGGACTTAGCAATGTCAAGTTCTCATTGGTGACCTCAGTTTCTGAGAAGTGATGAAGGACAATATCTGTCTTATTCAAGAGAGACTAGAAGTAGGGAAATTAAAGATAGAACTCTTATTTTATTTCAGTTATTTAGGGGCAGTAAAAGATATGAAAGAAATTAAGTTGCAGTTGGAGGGGTAAGTGGAATTAAGAGCATCAAGTCTTCTAGTGTAAATATTCAGAACTATCAAAAGGCATTAATGCACAGGTAGGAATCAGAGATCAAATTGTCAACATCTGCTGGATCATCGAAAAAGCAAGAGAGTTCCAGAAAAACATCTATTTCTGTTTTATTGACTATGCCAAAGCCTTTGACTGTGTGGATCACAATAAACTGTGGAAAATTCTGAAAGAGGTGGGAATACCAGACCACCTGACCTGCTTTTTGAGAAACCTATATGCAGGTCAGGAAGCAACAGTTCGAACTGGACATGGAACAACAGACTCACTCCAATTAGGAAAAGGAGTACATCAAGGCTGTATATTGTCACCCTGCTTATTTAACTTCTATGCAGGGTACATCATGAGAAACGCTGGGCTGGAGGAAGCACAAGCTGGAATCAAGATTGCCGGGAGAAATATCAATAACCTCAGATATGCAGATGACATCACCCTTATGGCAGAAAGGGAAGAAGAACTAAAGAGCCTCTTGATGAAAGTGAAAGAGGAGAGTGAAAAAAATGGTTTAAAGTTCAACATTCAGAAAACTAAGATCATGGCATCTGGTCACATCACTTCATGGCAAATAGATGGGGAAACAGTGGCTGACTTTATTTTGGGGGGCTCCAAAATCACTGCAGATGGTGACTGCAGCCATGAAATTAAAAGACGCTTGTTCCTTGGAAGGAAAGTTATGACCAACCTAGACAGCATATTAAAAAGCAGAGACATTACTTTGC
Organism: Oryx dammah; assembly: GCF_014754425.2. NCBI lineage: Eukaryota > Metazoa > Chordata > Mammalia > Artiodactyla > Bovidae > Oryx > Oryx dammah. The sequence continues at coordinate 64,617,365 of NW_024070185.1, read as the reverse complement.
CAACAAGGGTCCGTCTAGTCAAGGCTATGGTTTTTCCAGTGGTCATGTATGGATGTGAGAGTTGGACTATAAAGAAAGCTGAGTGCCAAAGAATTGATGTTTTTGAACTGTGGTGTTGGAGAAGACTCTTGAGAGTCCTTTGGACTGCAAGGAGATCCTACCAGTCCGGCCTAAAGGAGAACAGTCCTGGGTGTTCATTGGAAGGACTGATGCTGAAGCTGAAGCACCAAGACTTTGGCCACCTGATGCAAAGAGCTGACTCATTGGAAAAGACCCATTATGCTGGTAAAGATTGAGGGCAGAAGGAGAAGGGGACGACAGAGGATGAGATGGTTGGATGGCATCACTTACTCAATGGACATGAGTTTGGGTAAACTCCAGGAGTTGGTGATGGACAGGGAGGCCTGGAGTGCTTTGGTCGCAAGGAGTTGGACACGACTGAGCGACTGGACTGAACTGATACTTGATGGATTCTGTCCTCTCATTTTCTCATTATTTTACCAATTTCAGGCATCTCAGCCCTCAGCAAAATGTCTTATACTTAGTAGGTACATATTAGATGCTTGCTGAACAAGTTACATGATATTTCAAATAATTCCATGAATGTTTCAGCAGAATCTGATGTAAATGTTATATGCATGCCTGTGTACTACGTCACTTCAATCATGTTTGACTCCGCAACCCTATGGACTTTAGGCAGCTAGGCTCCTCTGCCCACGGGATTAAAATTCTCCAGGCAAGAGTACTGGAGTGGGTTGTCATACCCTTTTCCAGGGGATCTTTCCAGCCCAAGGATCGAACCCATATCTCCTGCATTTGCAGGTGAGATTTTTTACTGCTAGTGCCACGTGGGAAGCCCTAAATGCTATATGAAAATAAATGCATAATCCAGAGGTAGTATTTTTTTTCAATTATATTAGCAATATACACTTATTTTATAGGTTAATACATTCCTAATGAAGTACAGATTACCAGGATAGACAGTGATTCTATGAACCCAGGCAGCTAGATTTCTCATAAAACACTGAAATACATTAGCAGGGATCAAGGCAGTTCCTCTTGCCACTACTTACTGTCCCCCGAGCAGAGCAGAGGACCCAGTGAATAAGCTGCTTCAGAATGTGGTTGCCCTGTGTCTCTCATTACAACCTGAGTAACCGGCAGGTGCTTCTTATGGGAAAGGACTACTGTGTTGCTGGTCCTAGAAAACAAACACAACCACTTTAACATCATTCTCAATAATGTACAGAAAAGTAAAAGCATTTTATTGCAGTTCAAGGGATATTAAGCTAAATTTGTAAACATGTAACAGTAGGGAAATCAAACAGCTCATCCGAACACTTACAAACATACTAATGAGGTCTTCTGATGACCAGAGACCTTTGCTCATCTTCAGGACCATAGGGAAGAAAGCAGGCAGGTCCAAAATTGTGATCATAGGAACAGACATAAAATTACATTTCAATGCAATTAAGCAGCTTATTGCTGTTTGCAATTCAGCCGTGTGTCATACTGGAATGTAAAATTTACAGAGGCAAGAGTAGTTTGCCTTGATTTAAAAAAAAAAAAAAAAGGCAAAAGACAAAAACCGAAACCATCTGACTGACAAGAAATAGGTTTTCAATTTTTGGACCTTTTTTTTTCACTAAAAGTTTCAGAAATTGCTACTGTGGCTATGAGGCATTTCCTTATTTGTTAAAGTTTTAAATTTAAAAACAAAATCAAAACAAAATACTGATTCAAAACCATGATGAAGATATGATACAAAGTATTCTTAAAATTAATAAATGGGCTAATGCATGGGAAAGTGCTTTGCCAATGATTTTCACCATCCATTCATTCAACAAACACTTATTACACATCCTCTATTAGTCACGCCCTGTGTGTTGGGGAAGTGAACAGAAAACCCATTGTCAATGTCCCCCAGAAACCTAGTGGATGTTATAAATAACAGAAATAACAATAATATCATGACTATTTGGGGACACATTAAAATCTGTGGTTCAATACAATTTAATGACTAGAACAAAAGCCAGAGGACCTGGTTGGTAAGCTGTTTGTACTGCCAATGTCCTCTCTGGACAAAGTAGAAAGGTTTCTGTAAGCTGTTCCTATTATTCATTGTATATTTCAATTACATATGTACTTCTAATTTATGGACAAATACTGGTTTGTCTATTGTTCTGTGTAGAACCTAGCAAGTTTTCATTGTTAACAATTACAAAATCATCAGTCACTAATATATATACATATACATATATATAGTAACTGTTCCAAATTATATATGTATTTATATAAGTTGAAGCATTATCAAAAATAGTGCAGGTCACCTCACAGCTTTGCTGCAAAAAAAAAAAAATCTTCTTAACTTAATAGTTAATCATTCCAGTGCTGTTAGGCATCAAAATATTCTTGTAAGTTGGAAAACTAAAAATTATTAAGATTGATATTTTATTTAAAAATTTGAGCACAGCGACTGGCAGTGCATGGGGTAAGATATGAAAAATAGGAACTAAACACCCTAAAATTGAAGAAACAAACATTAAAAATCAAATTGCTTCAAAAAATCAGACTGAATTAAGCCACATGGTTTTATCTGGGGAAATCCCTGCGACTGCTGCCGACAGAAGCACACAAGCTTCATCTAAACACAGAACACCCGACTTTGTTGGGATCACAAGCTAGAAGGTGCCACTGAATCACAGGGTGATCAGTATGGAAAGTTATTTTGTTATAAACACAGGAATAGCACACCAAATTAATTCCTGGTATTAAATATCAGTAAGTATTACAAATAAGTATTTTAATTCCCATGACTGCTATTTTGGCAGGTATCTTAGAGGAAAAATGTAAGTGTATTAGTTCTTTATTGAGAAACTTTGAATTTTAAGGAAACTTTTAAAAAAGCTATGCTAATATAGGAAAAAGGTACACTATAGTTCTGTTTTTAACACTAACAATGCATTCACAAACCTAAAAAATCTTTAAAAAATCATAATGCAAATAGTGTGTATTAAGGTAGATAATATCATAAAGTACCTTCCTGAATCTGAGAAAATGTTAAACAATTCTTACTTCAAAATCCTTTATTAGTATAGATCATTCCCAATTGTCCATGCTTTATGCAAAATATTGTAACTCATGATCAACAGCTCGTGCTCACGCTCAGTCTCACAGTTGTGCTCAACTCTGCAACGCTATGGTCACCAGACTCATTCAAAACTGCCTAATTTATGATTATATCTCACTTTTCTTGCTTTTCAATTTTTCCAAAAATTTGTAAAGATTGCATTTCTAGGCACAAAAATTTCTCACAACAGTTTTAAACATTTGTAAGAGAATTTCCAAATTCGCTTTTTTTCAGAGAGTGTAATGCTTTAGAAATTCTTGCTGTTTGCTGTTTGTCGTTAGATATTTTTGAGGTATAATAGAGCTTTAAGAACTTTGAGTTGTTGGGAAAGTTGCAGGGGAGAAATACTGTGTCAACTTTAAGTGTTATAATCATTGGGGAGAAAGAGGGACTGGTGACAGTACAGTTTTCATTATCCAGAATTACATACTTTGAAAGTTCCAAGCTCTTTATCGGGTTTTGCTGTTCTGCTGGCTCAGCCTTTTGGCTAAGTCATGCTGTATTAATTACTGAGGTATCATTAAGACTTCTTCATGTCTGGTAGGGCTGGTCTCCCCACCTTGTTTTCATCTTCAGAGTTGTTTTAAATATTTATGTACCATTCTTTTCCAAAATAAGTTTTAGAACCATTTTGTCACTACTTAAAAATAATAAACAAATGTCTACCATTTGTTTGGCATTACATGGAATCAAGAAATTTATTTGGAGGAGAGATACTTAGATTTCCTATTCGCGGCAACAGTGTGATGTCTCCATTTATTTAGGTCTTCTTGATTTTCATAATAAAGTTTTATAAAGTCTTTTTTAATCAAAGTCTTGCATATTTTTGCTATCTTTATTTCAAGATACATTACTATTTTGTTGCTTTTGCAACTGGTTTTTATAGGACTTTCTTATAACACATTCTTGATAAGAATTCAATTATTCTACGACTCAGTAAGTAGTCTTACTAAGCTCTCATTAATTTCAATAATATTTCTGTTTGTTCTCTTAGGTTTTCTTTGTTGACAACCACATTTTCTATGAGTAATATAATCTTTATTTCCTTGTTTCCAATCTTTCCAATAGCGGTTTTGAATTAACTCATATATATTTTTTAGGTTTCTATTACTCATTTCTAACCTAATTGCATTGCTATCAGAGAAACTGTCCATAGGATAGAAACTACACTAAAAGTTTTTGAATTTTGCTTTATGGAACATTGGGAAAATCAGTTTGCAGAAATGCACCACAAGTGCTTCAGAAAATTATGTGTTCTATAATTTTATGTTCCCAACAAATCAAGCTCTTAACCTAATTTGAAAATATTCTAGGTTCTTACTAATTTTTGTTCATTTGATTACCAATTACAAACAGATATTCTTATCATGGTTGATTTGTGAATTTCTTCTTTCAGTTCTGTCAAATTTTTTCTATATATATTTCTAGTTATTTTTATTGGAAGCATACATGTTTAGGATTGTTAATTTTCTCTGGTGAAATTAAGTAGTATCATTACATAGTAACAGTGATCTTAGTCCACCTAAAAAAAACCTTTAACATTTGCTGACTTTGTGATATTTAGCTGGTAATTTTTTGCTTTCAATATTTCCACTTGTACAAACAAGATGTAATATGAGATCTGGATCTAAATGGTTATTTTTGTCACATTTATTGTGCATGATTGTTCACACATTTTTATCTCAGACTTGTTGCTTTCTCTTCTTTTTCAATCTCATGCTCTATCTTCTTTTACATTAACTAAGTTTTTAAAATCCCATTTTTTCTTTCTTCCCTCTGCTGAATTGAAATAATTTTTTAAGGGTTACATAAATTTCAATATATACACTTTAAGCAACTTAATTCTAATAAATATTTAGAAAACAAGTTAAATTTCAACAACGTTTTTATTTCTAAGCAGTCTTTTAGTTCCTTTGTAAACCACAATCATCATTGTTAATAGGATCTGACTGCTTTCTTACACTTCAGCTTCAAACATATAGTCATATGTTATCAGTACATGTTTTCCACCTCTATGTTTACAATTCTTTTCCTCAATATTTCTTCCTGCTTCTGAAACCTTCCTTGTAATATCACTTTCTTTCATTCTGAAAATCATTCTTAAAAATCCCTTTTGTGTAATTTCATCTTAAAAGTTATAGGGGGAGAACATTTAGATTTCTACATTATTTTGTATTGTCAAAAATAGTCCTGGTTACATGAGGGTATTTTTTTTTTTTTTTTTTTGGAAGCCTTAATTTCAAACAATAGCAAAAACAGGATCATGAAGTTTTAAAATGCTTAAGTGTGGTAACATTGCAATAGTTAATGGGTTGACGAGTTGCTGGTATAATCGGTCAACTTAGAGACCATCACAATGAAGCAAATGGTCTCATGTGTTAATGTTAACACCATCAAAGACTCGATCAAAAAAACTTTGTCTAAGGTTTGCTGTGTTTACTGAGAAAACAAATTCTTCCTAGCAACTGTTTAAATAAATCTCACAGATGCTACAGACCTTTTTAGTGGCCTGTGATTAAAAAAATATGGCTTGCTTAAAAAAAAAAAATCCCTTTTGCGGAGTCTGCTGCTGGTAAATTTCTCCAGTGTTGTTTGTCTAGATCTTAATTTTATCCCACTTCTTAAAATATTAGCTTAGTAAACACTGTGAGTCTGACAGATATATCGCTTCTGCCCTATAAGGGGCATGCTCCACCCTCTGTGGGCTGGGCTCTGAGCTGGTCAGGGAAGGTCAGCTGTCTGGCTGTCTTTCCTTTAAAAGGTCTTCCTTTCCTTTCTCCTCCTTTAAACATTCTCTTTAGTGTTCTTTGATTCCACCTGGGTGCCTAGATATGGATTTACTTTTATTTATTTACTTTTAGCTTGGTATTTTAATATTTTCTCAATCTGGAAATTTCTCAGCTATTTTGAGTACTGCCTCTTTAATTATTATACCTCAAATCTTTTCTTCTGAAACTTTAATCACACACATTTATTCTTCTTCACATGACTCTTCAATTTCACCACTTTCTTAGGTCCCATTTTGGTTTTCTCCACTCATTTTGTGTGTCATTTAATTTACACACCTTTTCCACTAATATGTGATCCCAAAGTTTTAAACAGTAATACTGTCATTACTAATGACAATATATTCATTTCTAATATATTGATATATTTATATCAATAAAGAATATATATATTTATATCAATAAAGAATATATCAATATATTCTATATATTTCTAATATATTGATATATATGTTAGTATATGCATTTCTAAGCATTCATTTGGTTCTTTGGTAAATCATAGTTTTCTTTGTTAACAGGAAGATTCTCATGTTTGATTCCAGTTTTAATTTTTTGAGCAGCTTACATATTTCTTTTATGTTTTTAACATATCCATAATCTGAGATTTTTAGGCATTGGATCTACTCTTTGGGGTTTCTTCTGCCTCTCAACTGTGTCCTCTGGTGTTGTATAACCCTGGATTGTGAGTTCATGTTTGATAGTATTTTATTTGTAGGAATCTTGTGAGACCTGTGTGAAGGGGGAGGGCAGGTCTCCAGTGAGAATATCATGTAATCTTAGGATGAGCCATTGGTGCTGCCAACCAGTGGCCAAGTTAACCAATTTAAGGAGCATCCAAGTTATGTCAATTTGGGCACCAAATCTGTGTGAGAGCAAGTCTGTAGAAATGCGTTTTCAGGGAGATTTTTTTTTTTTCTACTCAGAGTGCTAACTAGAAGATCTGTCCTCATTCACTTTTTGGGGGTTTGTAGCCTTCTGAGACCTTCCGCTGCATGGAGAATTTTGTGTTCTCTGTATTCTCTTTCATGGACTCAAGGCCTTGTCTGGCTTCCCCTATGTGGCCATTCAAGAAATCAGCTTGAAGTTTAAGAAAGTCAGTAAACAATCCCAGGTGAGTCATGGGGTGGTCATCTTATTAACTGACTTAACTTTAAGAAGTCTTATATTTCACTTTCAGTGAATGGGAAACATTCATTCCTACCTATTTTGTCTTAGTAGAAAAATAGAACAGACATGCTTAGTTATTTACCGGTAAACACAAATAGCTACCTAATATTTTAGGCTTCTGATTAATGACACTATACACATCACAGCTTATACTTTTAAGTTGCTAGGGCATACTTTAATTTATTCTCTTTATTGTACTGTCATGTCCAATGTCTGCCTAAGGTACATAGTTTAAGCAACAAAAAAATTACAGTTTGCACAGGGAAATTATATGGAAATCACCATTCATTCCGGTCAGCATCACAGTTGCAGTAATATTGAGAATCAATGCAGTTCCCCTCTAATCCACAAGTACATTTTTGAGCATCAGGCTGAGAACCTCCCCAGTAAGTGTGTGTTTCATTGGTTCTTCCAACCCACCAGCTCACTGGGGTTCCATCTGAAAGACAAGTATGAGAAAGGTGACACCTACTTTGACCCCCACTAACCTGCCTCCCCAAAATAGTTCCTTTACTCCTCTTTATTTAAAGCATAGAGAGACTCTTTTAGAAGTATATTTTATATTTTAACTCTGCAACAGGATCATCTTCAGGAGGACTCCCAACTATTTAAAAATATATACTTTAATGTCAAGTCACATCATCATTAACCATTTTTTTTCTTTTATCAGAAAAATGAGCAAATTGTCCCTAAATCATTCAAGTATGATGTTTACATATTTCTCTTGAGGACTCCAATTACATCATTTCTGCAGAAATAATGTTCAAGAAAGAATTGTCATAAAAATAGAAACCAGAGTAATTTATACATTGAATCTAAAATCTGTTTGCGATCCTATTAATAAAATGTGATTAAAATGTTTCATGTTATGCAAAGTAGAGAATTCTTTCACTTTATGTATTAGCTAAAAACACTGGCACTTCCTAGCATATCTTTAAAGTTTCTTGGGGATACGTACTTATACTAAATGGGTTACTCTGTTTGGAAACTAAAGAAATGGCACTAATCAGCCTTCCTCATGCCTGAAGTGAGTCTTCGGTTTGGACAAATCCGAGACAACTACAGAGTGGATCTTCAGCAAAACCCACTCCTCAGTACAATGCATAAGTGACAGGAGCAGAGGCTGCCTCAGCTCTGCAAGACTGCTTATTTATGCTGAAGATGCTGCCGAAGCCCCACTGTGGGATTATAGAGCACCTGGAGGAGGACGTTCAGAAAAGGTGGAGCACACAGGAAGGTGGAAAGGAAACAGTCCCTAGTAAACAGAGATTCAGGGCACGGGGGGAGCAGAGAATGGAAGGGACATTAAATCTGTAAAGATGCCTGTTTTTCACACTCTTAAGTTGTCCCCATCAGGCCCCCATCAAGAATCTGTAGCAGCTTCTTTGCAACTTACAGTCGCCACTGCTCATTATGGCTCCCTATTCAATAAGACTTTTGCTTCTGCTGACAACCTCCTAGCTTGTAAACACATAGACTGCATTCATTACCATGCATTGCAGGCCCAGTGGGTGCAATGTGAGCCAAGAAATAATATCAACCATCATTTTTTTTAATGTGTTGAAAACATCTCTAGGGGGTGGAAGATCTTTTCAGCTTAATATTTAATAAATATTTAATAGGTATTTTTCAAAATTCCATCTTAAAAATGTAATTATTCAACATCTTCTTTCATTGATTGAAGAGCAAAGAAATCATTATATGCAAATGCACAACTGTGTTTACATTTTTCTCACTAAAATGAGAACCATTAAGGGTTCTTAAAGGTACAAAATGTATGTGGCTCCATTCAAAATTCCTTTGAGTAACCTAGAGAATTTGCATAAGAAAGCATTAGGAATAACATGAAGAAGAATTAGAGGCTGAAATGAAAAGGAACAGGAAAGAGAGCAATGACCAGGGTTCACGGCTCCACGTTCTCAATTATTTTAGCCTGTGGGTCACTGTCTTCGCTACGTTCCTCAATGAACTTAAGCATTCATAGTATGGTGATAGAATGGTTTCCTAAAGTCAACACAGTCACACAACTTCCGCTTTAGCCACCTGTAATCATATCCCCGAAACTATCTCTAACACAGAGACCTTAAAGATGCTGAAGGAAAAATGTTTCAGGACCCAAGCAAGATCCTAGGCTCACTGCTCCTCCCCAGCCCTCTTGGAAATCAAAATCAACACAAGGGCTGCTGCACTGAGAACCCTGGCTTGTTATATCTCCTCTCAAGAAGACCACCACCACTCAGTCTCCTGATAACTTCTGAGAATATGAGGGTCTTGAGATAAGGCTGAAATTTGACTGATGGCCCCCAATCTGTCCTATAAAATTCCTAAGCTACTTGCTTCCCATACTGCAGTCCCCTTGTGCTGTTTCACATTGCAGCCATCTAAGGAGGGACCCCAGTTCAGTGTAAAGAATCTGCTTGCAATGCAGGAGATGTGGGTTTGATCCCTGGGTTGGGAAGATCCCCTAAAGAAAGAAATGGTAACCCGCTTCACTCTTCTTGCCTGGGAAAACCCATGGACAGAGGAGCCTGGGGAGCTACAGTCTGTGGGGTTGCAAAGAGTTAGACAAGACTTAACAACTAAACAGCAGCAATGAGGGACCCAGGCTTTGTTGTTTTCACTCCTTCCACACAAGTGTAATATTAAAGCTCTGCATGCTCATTTGTGTCTATTGATAATACTGAACAAACTAGTGCAAAAATTTTAAGGTGTATCAGGCTACACTATTTGCTTGCCTCATCTCAACCTTAATTAAGCACATCTGGAAATATGTAGGTCTGCAGTGAATTTGTTAAATTAAGTTTGTACTAAAAATTCTCCAGCAGCAGCATATAAGAAATGCAAATAACTTGAGCATGTATATTTCATGAAGTCCTTTATTTTGCTTCTTTAGTAGGTGTTTATCAAGTTTATAAGTCTTTTCTCTTTCCATCTTTTCCCCTAGCCTCAATTAAATACACATTTAAATACCTGTTGGTGGTGGTGGTGGTGATGCTATTTTATGTATTTATATCAAAGGGCTAACAATTGAGTAACCACATGCAAATAGACTCTGGCCTTCCAGATGGGAATCCTTTGGTGATCTCGGTCATGTCCAGGTTCTGGAATAGACCATCTGCTTCTGTGTATGAGTTTGCTCCCTGACTCACTGGGTGGCTTTGTTTTATGGCTTTGTTAGTGGTTGGTTTCAATGCTACTCTGTCTTTGCCTTGTTTTCCCTGGTTAGAGAACCCATGAACAATACTCTCCTGGAGGCAGCTTTCTCATTCTTCTGGGAACATAGAATTTTAGTTCAGTGATCTATTTGGCAATATCTAATTAGCAATCTAGTTAGCAATCAACTAACAGTAAGCACTAAACCCACTAGCACTAACTATAAATTCAATAAACCAGAGAGATGCAAATAAGTAGCATTTACTTCATGCCATTTATAGGTATGGTGCAATTAGGTTCTAGCAGAGTTAGTGCCTTAGCCTTGAAGACTCAGAAAAAATGATTTCCTAAGTCCCATAGCTGCTGAGTGACAAGCCTGAACTCTGAGGACCTGCCTAGCACTCTCTGCTCATTCTAATCCCCAGATGCCTGATCAGAGGAGCGGCAGGCCAGCCTCCAGAAAACCAAGCAGTTTCATGCTTCATGCAGGCAGGTTGAACATTCCAACAAAATTAGGTATTTCAAAGGAAGAAAATAGAAAATAAAAAATAAAAATTTTCAAAAGAAGAAAAGATATGTAAAATAAACTACTAGCACTTAACGTGTGAAAGAACTGGTGATACCATTTTTCCCTACTTTATATTTAGCCAAGACACTAATCACATTCAGCATAGGAAAAAGGATCTCACCAAATAATCGCCTCCAGATAAGTAAGCCATGTTGTTAACAATGCTTCCCAAGATACCACAGGATTGAGATGTCCCTGTCCTTTATGGCGGGTGAGTACTGAGCCCTCCAGGGGCCTCTTTAAGAGGCTTTTACTGCTCAGTTGCCCAGCTGAGTCTGGGGATGGGAGGGAACTTCAGATCATTTTGGCTCTGGGCAAAGATTTTGGTCTTTGCTCTAAGAAAAAGTCTCTCAGATTGTGACCTGGGTGCTATGGGCACAGATTCTCATGCATCTGTGGCAAGCCATTGTGACCTGTGGGGACAAAAGCTCATGACGTCTAATTACTCTGATTTCTCACCTTGGGGAGTTGAAAGCCTTGACTTCTTGCAGTGGAAAGTCAGCTCCTGTTGGCAGTTGTCAGCATAGTCAATGATGGTCTGGAGCTGGTCCGTGCTGGCTATGTACTTGAAAAATACTGGATGGGGGCTTTCTCCATTCAAGCTTTTGACTTTGACCAAGTGGGAGCCATTATGCTGCACTGAGGTCCACGCAGTGTCTGGTGGGCAGAAGAGGGGTTGGGAGAAAGAAAGGAGACCGTAATGAGGATGGAATCATTAAATGTAAATATGGAAAGCAGAGCATCTGAATTCAGTTTTCTTTTATTTTTTTTTGTAGTCATCAGATCTCTTTGCAATTGGAATCAATGAGTGGAATTCTCAAAATGTTTAACAGGAGGGATTCTCTTTGTTGAAATTTTCACTACCATTATTATAGGCAACATTGTCAGGCAGCTACTTTAAAATTCTGCATTATAATACTAAAAGTTATAAATATAACTTTATGGCCCTAATATTTTTCTTTCCATTACTTTAAGGAGAAAGCCAAAGGTTACTGTATATATATTATCTTTTTACAAGTATATTTGTCATCTGACTGAGCATCTTTTCCTCTGATAATCAGAGAAATGTGTAAAAGACATATGTGAGGAATAAGCTGCAAACGTGATCATGAAAATAACAGAAACTAAGTATTTTTGACAAAAATTAACTAATAGTGTGTCAGCAACTTGTTCAATGGCCAGCACTAAAAAAACACAGGGCTTAGGAATATGACTATCCCAGCAGTAATCATAGCTACATGAATGTCTGTTGGAAAATATTCACATATTTCTATTACATTGATTACCTATATTTTTCAAAGACATTTAAAAAACAATGCACATTTCATAACATTTATAACAGAAGAAAAACAACTTGACTTCTTTTATCTTCCCCTCAATATACATCCCACCATAAATACCTCCCCCCAATATACCTCCCTCCATAAAAGTATAGAAGCTCCCACAGTATAGAAAGCTCAGTGCTAAAGGGCTGAGTTCAAGCTACCTTAATCCAACTATCTCTATAATGTCATTTAACTTTCTCTGTAATATGTATTTGATAAATGATCAGTCTGCACACAAACTTTCCATATTACAGAGCAGGAAACCGTCTTACTGAGTTTATATTATTTCTTAATATATGAGCAAAAGAGCAAAAACCAAAACAATAACACAAGGAATTCACTTAGGGGTCCCCACAGGTCCCTGATCTTTTCCTACCCTGGGGATGTGGGTCTGGGAAAAACCTAACAGATGTGCTGGTGCTCACAACCCTTAACACATGAAATACATTGAGAGACTTGGAAAAGAACCCCAAGGGCCATGGAAAAAACTCTGGTTCAAAGCCTATGGGAAAAAGCATGATGAAATATGCAAAAATTAGCAAGAACAGGAACAAACTGTGAGTCAACATGACCAATGCAGTTTTATATTCTATTAAAAAAAGACTTAATGGATCACCCACCTATCTGCTCACTAGAGGGGGCTGTGAGTGTTCCCATGGCAACTTGAAATCCATAGATTTTGTTTCCTCCTTAATCATGTTTTCACTAGACATTTTACATTTCAACATTTTCCTGGAAAATTACTTAAATGGGTCTGGTATTATTTTTGGTAATTACCTACTCCCATTCACCCCCAGGGTTTCTTCCATCAAATGAAATGAAGGTACAGGGAGTCATGCAGATGACTGTGTTAGGCTTGGGGGTTCATCAATTCCAGTCCACCACATCATTTATTTTCATGGCTTAGGGCACAAAGAAAAATGATGTGCCTGAATGGTTCATATAGGCTAGTGGTCAGTATGATAGATTTATGGTCTTGCATGGTTAAGGTATAATAATAGAAATCTTTTCGAGTGGAGAGAAAGAAACAGTTGAAAAGAACCTCAAAACTGCTCTTCTCAAAAATACTTTAAATGACTGCTCTTTATAGAAATGTTATTTAAAAGACCCCAACAACAACACATTATAGTTCTCTAGTATTCCAATAACATATTATTTTCATAGATTTCAAAACCATGAACCTTTGACATGCCACATAACCTTAATTTTCAAGCACAAGGAGACAGACTAATGAATTAAACTGACCAGCATGATGGAAAAATTGTTGTTAAGTCACTAAGTTGTGTACAACTCTTTTCAACACCAAGGACTACAGTATGCCAGGTTCCTCTGTCCACCACTATCTCCTGGAGTTTGCTCAACTTAGATGTTATTCAAGGTAGTCTGAAGCACAATTTTGGACCTGAAGTAATTAATTTTGCTGGTGGTGGTGGTTTAGTTGCTAAGTCATGTCCGACTCTTGCCACTCCATGAACTGTAGCTTACTAGGCTCCTCTGTCCGTGGGATTCTCCAGGCAAGAATACGGGAGTGGGTTGCCATTTTCTTCTCCAGGGGATCTTCCAGACCCAGGGATTGAAACCGGGTCTCCTGCATTGCAGGCAAACTCTTTACCAACTGAGCTACTTTTAATCAAGGGGAAATTAAAACACGAATTTTGAACTATTGTTAAAACTAGACCCTTTCAGAACATGTAAATTGAACTCAGTGGGGTCTTTCTTCGCACAGGAGCAGGGAGACCATTGGTGGCACTTGGTCAACCATTCTGCCTGAACAAATGAACCTGTAGCCAAGTTAATTTGCTGGTTTGGTTTGATGTTTCATAATAATCACACTGACCATATCATATGCTATCCTTCAGTTTGATTTGCTTTTTCTTTTTGCCAAATTATATCCATTTTGCAACTGGCAACACTTCTTACGCTTTATAATAGACCTCTGGACTATACAAAGAGTCTTTTATAGCAAAACAATCAGTTATGGGAAAAGAACCAGCTCTTTATTTTACACATTCAGGTAAATATACATTGAAAGCATATCTACTATACTCACTTCCATTTCTCTGAGAAGTAGACAGAAAATAAGGCTTCATTATGAAAAATCTGATGCCTTTATAGTTGGTGAGTTCATCACTCATGATTTGGAAATTAACCTCAAAGAAAGTGAAGGTAAAAATTCCTTTTCCCACAGATGCCTGAAATGAAGTCCAATTTGTGTTCAGTCAGTTCTGTTGCTCAGTCATGTGTGACTCTTTGGGACCCCAGGGACTGCAGCATGCCAGGCTTCCCTGTTTGTCACCAACTCCCGGAGCTTGCTCAAACTCAGGTCCATCAAGTTGGTGATGCCATCCAACCATCTCATCCTCTGTCATTCCCTTCTCCTGCCTTCAGTCTTTCCCAGTATCAGGGTCTTTTCCAGTGAGTCAGTTCATTGCATCAGGTGGCCAAAGTACTGAGGTTTCAGCTTCAACATCAGTCCTCCCAGTGAGTATTCAGGACTGATTTCCTTTAGGATGGACTGGTTGGATTTCCCTGCAGTCCAAGGGACTCTCAAGAGTCTTCTCCAACACCACAGTTCAAAAGCATCAATTCTTTGGTGCTCAGCTTTCTTCACAGTCCAACTCTCACATCCATACACAACTATTGAAAAAACCATAGCTCCAACTAGGTGGACCTTTGTTGGCAAAGTAATGTCTCTGCTTTTTAATATGCTGTCTAGATTTGTCATAGCTTTTCTTTCAATGAGCAAGCTCCTTTTAATTTCATGGCTGCAATCACCATCTGCAGTGACTTTGGAGCCCAAGAAAATATAGTCTGTCACTGTTTCCATTGTTTTTCCATTTACTTGCCAGGAAATGACGGGACCAGATGCCATGATCTTAGTTTTTTGAATGTTGAGTTTTAAACCAGCCTTTTCATTTTCCTCTTTCATCAAGAGGCTCTTTAGTTCCTCTTCACTTTCTGCCATAAGGGAGGTATCATTTGCATATCTGAGGTTATTGATATTTCTCCTGGCAATCTTGATTCCAGCTTGTGCTTCATCGAGCCCAGCATTTCGCATTTGTGTCCAAATAGAACATTTTTGGAAATTAAGCCCTCTGCCTTTGTTTCTTCTGATGAGAAGAGGGTACATGTTCTGAGAAGACTGAGAAGGCAAAATGCCAGATGATTTAATTTGTCACATCTATCTCCAGATAGAGCTAGTCAAGAAGATGCAATCAAGGTGATAAATAAGGATAGACAGATGTACACACTAGCAGCCATTCCTGAACCCACAAAGATAATCTGAATACTACAATAGAGAAATATCAATAATCTTAGGTATGCAGATGATACCACCCAATGGCAGAAAGCGAGGAAGAACTAGAGTCTCTAGATGAACAGCAAGGACAGCAAGGAGATCAAACCAATCACTCGTAAAGGAAATCCACCATGAATATTCATTAGAAGGACTGATGCTGAAGCTGAAGCTCCAATACTTTGGTCACCAGATGTGAAGAACTGACTCACTGGGAAAGATCCTGATGCTGGGAAAGACTGAAGGCAGGGGGAGAAGGGGCTCATGGAGGATGAGATGGTTACATGGCATTACCAACTCAACTCAGGGAGATCGTGAAGCACAGGGAAGCCTGGCATGCTGCAGTCCATGAGGCTGCAAAGAGTTAGACACGACTTAGGGACTATGCTATGCTATGCTAAGTCGCGTCAGTCATGTCCGACTCTGCGTGACCCCATAGACGGAAGCCCATCAGATTCCCCTGTCCCTGGGATTCTCCAGGCAGGAACACTGGAGTGGGCTGCCATTTTCTTCTCCAATGCATGAAAGTGAAAAGTAAAAGGGAAGTCGTTCAGTCATGTCTGACTCTTTGCGACCCCATGGACTGCAGCCTACCAGGCTCCTCCGTCCATGGGATTTTCCAGGCAAGAGTACTGGAGTGGGGTGCCATTGCCTTCTCCGGACTTAGGGACTAAACAACAACAGAAACCCAAGACAGCCTCCTTAGAAATTGTGTTACTACACAGAGAGAAATATCGTTACAACTAGCTTTCACTTTTTATTCACCTCCACCCTCTTGCCACACAGATAACGAAGTGAAAGTCTAGAAAAACTCACTTGCAAAACTAAATTCATGAAACTATGTGATTTAGCCACACTTTTCTAAGTAATACAGCATAAGTCACTGAGCTTTCTGAGTAAACTTCTCAAAGAGTGCTAAGGTCTGTAATTTTCCCAGACAGTCTTACTCACCTGAGCCCTCTCCTATATTTCCAATGAAAATAGAACTGGATCCTGGTCATTTATGTGTTCATAGGGCCAGTAAAGGCCAAGCCCGCTACTCCAGATGTTCAGAGGGTGTCCTGAGGAAGATGATGGTCAGCTCTCACCTGGTCCTGCCCTAGATTGCAGAGGCCCTGGTCCCTGCCATGTCACCGGTTTGTCAAAGCTGAGAATGACTGGTGTGTGCATTTTACTGAAGAGAAGCAATGACAGCTCTAAGGAGACAGTTGCCAGGTGCTGGGGGGGGCCAGAGATAGCATTCATCCTGGCCCCACATCCCGGGTCCCTCCTGATTAATATTTATAGGAGCATCCTCATGAGGGTTGCCCTTCCTGCCATAATTCTGGGGCCTTGAGGATTTTCTGGCTTACTTTAATATTTTGAACACAAGAAAATGCTACAGGATACAACTTGATAGCTTCAAGGGAATGTAGCTACTTCACAGCCTTCTTTCTTGGAATTTCAGAGGATGATGCTTTCACTTACTAGGTCACACTGAATGTGTGTCTGCTCATTCATAAGGGCAGACATCTGCTATTTAGCAAGAATAGACATTTACTCAATATGACTTACATTGTCTTCAGGCAATACATATATATGCCTGGCCCCATATCCGGAACCTCCTAGAAGCTAAGTTTTTGGAAGATATTAGTGTCTCCCCTTGTGTGTCAGCCCATCATACAACTCCAGAGCAAAATAATTTTCTCAAAGAGCACATTATATAATTCATTCATAAAATTAGATACAGACAGAGTTCAGGGTCGTGGTCAATAAGAGATATGGGTTATAATCTATGGTCTTGTTTAGTCACTAAATCATGTCCAACTCTTTGCAACCCCATGGACTGTAGCCCACCAGCCTCCTCTGTCCAGGGGATTTTCCAGGCAAGAATACTGGAGTAGGTTGCTATTTTCTTTTCCAGGGAATCTTCTTGACCCAGGGATTGAACTTGCAGCTCCTGCTATATCTCTTGCATTGCAGGAGGATTCTTTACTGCTGAGCCACAGGGGAGGAATGGTCTTAGAAAAGTAAAAAAAATCTCTGAGCCTCCAATTCCATATTTAGTAAATGCTGAAGACCAAATGCTGTCGTTCTAGCCACCTTTGAATGCTAAGGCCATGAACCCGGCATGTTTCTGGCCTAGCTGCCCTCTGAGCATAGACCATTCACTATGCCCACCCACAAGGTTGGGGCAGACTGCGTGGCTGACAGAAAAGCAGGAAAATAAGCTTTCCTGAAGCATTTGTTTTTTTTACCCTTTGGTCACAATGACTGGACCTGCCCCAGAAATTCTGCATCGCCAACCACATCACGCTGCATGTTTTACGAACTACCTTTACAAGTGTCAAGAGGCAAGTCAGAATAATGTCTCCCCAGTGGAGGTGGAAAAGAGTTCTTTCAAGGCAAAAGCCAGTATAAAAGAAATGCAGGTTCACTATGTATGATAATCATCAAAGTGCAGGTCTTCTTTCATTTTCCTTAAAAATTCCAACATTTCAACTTTAAAACATTTTTTGTAAGAAACACTAGTTCCAAACAAAACTTGCTACATGTAATGAATGCACAATAATGCTATGTTCCTGCCAATCTCAATTTTCAAGAGCAAAGCAGAGAACAATGAAATCCCAACTTTTTACAAGCAAAGAAAATATATGTTGCAGCAACTATGCATTTACTCATGAATGAACTCTCCAGTCTATACTTACCACCTCTTTTTGACAAATTTCCAACAAGTGCTGATATCTACTTAAAATAGCAAATGTAGAACTAATGATATTCATAACATTGTTAGTTAGTTGAATTAACATCTGTCTATCTCATTCATCTGCAGGTCTACGAGAACAGTTAATTTCCCTTTCATTCCTCACATATAGCTTAGTGCCTGCAACTTCGTAGTATAAAGTGTGTATGATTGAATGAATGCATGAACTGAATGGGTAACTGAACAGAGAGCTATCTGGTTATGTAGAGACAGGAATTCAAGCAAAAGAGAGAAGAAAGGAAGAAAATCTATACTAATAAACAAATGTTAAACACATAGCAGAATGGGGCTATCAGCACCCAGTCTACAAAGGACTTAAAAAATAGCTTGGCAGAATCTTTTCTCTTTACTGCTTACATCTCTTATAAGTGTTCTTATATTAATAAATCTACTTCTCACCCCCTAAAAATAGCGTGTGTTGTGTGTAAGACAACTGGACTGACTGCCCTTTGCTAAACCACAGTGCTGGAGACCTGACACAATTTCTGACACAGGAAAATGGCTGTTGAAGAAACAAAATAGCAGATATTTTAATCTCATATTCCTAATTTATACCCTCCTTTCACCTTTGGTAACCACAATTTTCTTTCCCATGTCTGTGAGTCGATTTATATTTTGTACATAAGTTCATTTGTATCATTTTTTAGATTCAAAATATACATACTACAAACCTAGAGAGTGTATTAAAAAGCAGAGACATTACTTTTCCAACAAAGGTCTGGACAGTCAAAGCTATGGTTTTTCCAGTAGTCATGTACAGATGTGAGAGTTGGACCATAAAAAGGGCTGAGCACTGAAGAAGTGATGCTTTTGAACTGTGGTGCTGGAGAAGACTCTTGAGAGTGCTTTGGACAGCAAGATCAAACCAGTCAATCCTAAAGGAAATCAACCCTGAATATTCATTGGAAGGACTGATGCTGAAGCTCCAATACTCTGGCCACCTAAAGCGGAGAACCAACTCATTGGAAAAGACCCTGATGCTGGGAAACATTGAGGGTAGGAGGAGAAGGGGTTGAAGAGGATGAGATGGTTGGATGGCATCATCAACTCAATGGACATGAGTTTGAGCAAACTCCAGGAGATAGTGAAGGACAGGGGAGCCTGGCATACTGCAGTCCATGGGGTTGCAGAGAGTCAGACATGACTGAGCAACTGAACCAACAACAAAATACACACTGCTGCTGCTGTTAAGTCGCTTCAGTTGTGTCCAACTCTGTGCGACCCCATAGACGGCAGCCCACCAGGCTCCCCCATCCCTGGGATTTTCCAGGCAAGAACACTGGAGTGGGTTGCCATTTCCTTCTCCAATGCATGAAAGTGGAAAGTGAAAGTGAAGTTGCTCAGTCGTGTCCCACTCTTCGCATTCCCATGAACTGCAACCTACCAGGCTCCTCCGTCCATGAGATTTTCCAGGCAAGAGTATTGGAGTGGGGTGCCATTGCCTTCTTCAAAATACACACTACCATATATAAAATAGATAATCAACAAGGACCTACTATACAACACAGGGAACTATATTCAATATTTTGTAATAACCTATAAGGGGAAAAAATCTGAAAAAAAATAGATATATATGTCTGTACTACTAAATCATTTTGTTGTACACCTGAAATTAACACAACCTTGTAAATCAACTATGTCTCAAGAAAAGAAACACAACTACTTGGTTTGCATGAAGACGAGTGACTTAGTAATAATAATGAGTAAAAAGTTCTGCATTATTAACTGGCTAGTCAATAAATTAAGATCTGAAGGGGGAATGGTCAGGGAGGCAATAGACCCAGTTCTCAGCTTGTTCATTAAGCCTCCAGGGATTCTTTTGGACCGGAAGTTGAGTCACTGCTCTGACTGCAACCCATTTTCTTCCAGCAACAGTCATTCTCACAATGCAGTGTCTGAGACCCAGTTTCTGAACCTCACAACTATGATGTTATAATAGCAAACACCTAACCTGGGGCTTCTCTGGTGGCTTAGTTTGTAAAGAATCTGCCTTCAATGTGGGAGGTACAGGTTCAGTCCCTGCATCGGGAAGAACCCCTGGAGAAGGAATGACTACCCACTCCAGTGTTCTCTGGAGAATTCCATGGACAGAGGAGCTGGGAGAACTACAGTCCATAAGGTCACAGTGAGTTAGACTGACTAACATCCTGGTATAGTGTGGACACAGTCATCTCCGTCTCAGTGGGGAGAGATATTGACCTTCCTCATATTGTCATCAAAGAAATTACTTTCTGTTCCTTCTGTTTAGAAAGGGAATAGACCCATCAACAAATTTCACAAGCAGTCCATTCAAAATAGTTTCATTTTCTGTCTTGTTTTGGATGTCTCAGTACTAAAGGTACTAAAAAAGGCTAGAAGTGTCTTTTTGTAGGTCCTAGGACTACATTTCTGAAGGCTATTACCAAGGATTTAATTTTAGTAATTGGTTTACAATTTTGTTTTGGGTATATTTTTCCAAGTGTTAGTACTTGTTTTTTTGAATAATTAAAGAATGTTTGTCCACAGGCACTGCAGCCTTATGGAGAAGGAGAAATTATTATAATGTAAATATTTCCAGGTTGGAAGAACAGAATCAGGACCCTAAGATCTTTCCTCTATCAATACAAAGACTTTGAAGGCAACTCATGTGACCCCTGGATCAGCAAGAACTATTTAGCTGTGTGTGTGTGCGTGCTCAGTCGTGTCCAACTCTTTGTGACCCCATGGACTGTAGCCCACCAGGCTCCTGTGTCCAAGGGATTCTCCAGGCAAGAATATTGCAGTGGGTTGCCATTTCCTACTCCAGGGGATTTTCCAGACCCAGGGATCTAACCCAAGTCTCCTGCATTGGCAGGCAGATTCTTTACCACTGTACTATAACCCAGGCTCATTCTTTGGATTTTCTCTAGGAACAAAGGATTCTTAAATTTTTCAGTTAAATATTTTGTTGCCTAGCTGTTGGAGGTAGTCATTGGTCATTTGGCCTGTATGTCTTTAGCACACTGCTTTCTTTATGGCTCTGAATTTTAGATAAATCCTTGGCATTTAATATTATTTGGAAATCTTCACTGAAATGTTTAACTCTTGCACTCCATCTCCATGATCCATTTGACGTTCCATCTTAATTGCAATTATAGAACTCTTGAACATTAATCTTTTCACATAGAATAAGACTATACTAATTTCAGGAGTTTTAGATAAGATTAGGCAACCACAAACTTTTCTAAAAAAAAACTTAATTATGCAAAAGTCACAATGATACAATAATCTGGACTTAATGTTTGTTCATTTGCAATGTAATATAAAGCCATAGTTACTAAGTATGCTTTAATAATAGACATTTACATATCAATGTAAATCATTAAATTATTAGCAATGATTTTCATGAGCACATAGACATACACCTTAGAGCTCTTAAAACTTTCCAAGATTAAGTTAGAGTGTTTAGAAAATATTTACTTTAGAGAATTAATGTCTTAGACTTTATCTTAATACATGTGAACAATTCTTGTTGCATTGTGGACAAATCATAGCCACAAGGATTCAATGATGGATCATGCAACCTCACCCACAGCAACCTACATTAATACGAACAACAGAATAATTGCTTGGACTGTGAAATGAATAGCAGCATCAAAATTTTACATCTCCATTAGTTTTATTTCTCCATTGTGTGGTGCCCTTTACTCCCTTTCCGTTTTAACTTTTTGAAGATAGAGGAGGCTGTGCTCACTGAAATCAAAGCTCCCCAGCTTCACAACTGTGGTTTCTAAACCTGTGTGCAAATAAGCATCCCTGGGCTGTGCTGTGCTCAGTCGTGTCTGACTCTCTGTGACCCCATGGACTGTAGCCTCCCAGGCTCCTCTGTCCATGGGATTCTCCAGCCAAGAGTACTGGAGTGAATTGCCATACCCTCCTCTAGGGGATCTTCCGGACCCAGGGATCAAACCCACATCTCTTATGTCTCCTGCCTTGGCAGGCCAGTTCTTTAGCCTAGCGCCACCTGGAAAACCCTAAACATCTGTAAAGAAGCTTAATAACAATAATACAGCTTTTCCTGGATGCTGCCAAAGGATCCTTCTGTAGAAAGCAGAGCTTCCCTAGGGGGACAAACATATAGGGACCTGGAAAAGCCTCATCCTGCTGGACTGTGCCCACTAGTGACAGTAAAGCAAATGAGAGCCTGCTGGTCAGGGTAATTTGTAAAGTCACGGTCCAAATTATATTTTTTAAAGTTTGTATTGCCAAGGATATTATAACCACCCAGTAGGCTTTTGTTTTTATAAACAAGAGATCCCTACTATCTAATTAAATGACCAACAGGCAAACCAAACTTCACATGCTCACAACTGGAATCCTGGTCTTCCATTAAAACATGGTCCTTCCATCTCCTTAAACAATAACTGCACCTTCCTTCCAGGGGTCAGATCCAAACAGGGGAGCCCTGCTTGATGCCTCTCTTTCTGTCTGTCCATATCCAGTCCAGTGGTTCTAAAGCAATCTTTCTCTCCTCCTCCTCTCTCCTACCCTGCTCCCCACCATGCTCCCCACCATCACCACCATCTTGGCTAAATTACTAGAGCAAAGTCCTAACTGGTCTCCTTGCCTCCCCTTGGTGCATCATGATGGTTAAAGGTCCTAACTGTGTGAAATCTGGACCAGCCACATGACTTGAGGAAAGGCCACCTCCTGGTCCTTCCACCTGGGTCTGTCCAACAGGCCAGGCTCCCTGTGGCTGTAGGCCTTCTGCCCTTGTCTCCTCCCTCCCCATGAAGGCTCCACTTCCTCTTGTCTCAGTGCTCCTACTTTGATGTAATAAGTGCAAATGTCAACTTTCCAACTGAGTCTTTTCCTGATCTCTCTGTTTAAAACTGTAACCCATCCTTCTGCAGTCTGTGCCCCACTCCCTGCTTTGTTCTGCTTCACAACACCCACTGCCTTATAACATGCCATGTATTTGATTTGCTTCTGTCAAGGGTTTGGTTCCCCACCCGAAAAAGTGCCCCAGACCATGGGAGGGAGGTGTTCAGATTCACAGTCTGTTATGACCCGAGCTGTGTTGGCTCAGGGCAGGGGCTGAGTACACGTGTTGTTGTCAGAAATTTTCTTGCATCTCTTCAGTTTTGTGCCTTAACTTGGACATTTCTTCATGTCGCCCTGGGAAAGGGAATGATTCATGTCCTTGGCAGACAGTTTTCAAGGCCATTATGTGTATAAATTAATCAAGATGGGTAATCAGTAGATTTTACCTTTTCCCTCCCTTATTCAGAGTTTCTTTTTTATCTCTAGGGTAAGAAAAACATGCTTATATATCATCAAGTATTATCCTAACTTAATTGAAATCAAAAGCTGTTTTTACTGTCCCTTTGCATTTTGATAACTATTCTTGTCTACCGTGGTAGGGACCTACATTCACTCTGAAGAGGTAATAGCAATTGCAGGGAATCAAAATGTATCCAATATTGCAGCAATCAGTATCAAAACAGAACACCTTTGAGATAGTTACACATTCCAAATGGGCTTTAGAAATATACACAACTAAAGCTTCATGGCAAAGCTTAGATCATGTGTTCACTATGATGATTAAAATGTTTTTCTTTTATTACAACCATAAACTGGAGAAAATCAGGCAATCAGCTCTCGGTTATTTCTCTTGGCAGACTTATACACTTGACCTCAGCCTTACCAAGCCTGCCAACAGTTAATTATCAACAAATACCTTTGAAACTTTACTCATCTTGGTTCATGCTATTTGGGATTATTTCTACCTTTCTATCACAGAAAGCAATGGCACCCTACTCCAGTACTCTTGCCTGGAAAATCCCACGGACAGAGGAGTCTGGTAGGCTGCAGTCCATGGGGTCGCAAACAGTCAGACACGACTGAGCGACTTCACTTTCACTTTTCACTTTCATGCATTGGAGAGGGAAATGGCAACCCACTCCAGTATTCTAGCCTGGAGAATCCAGGACAGGAGATGGGGGAGCCTGGTGGGCTGCCATCTATGGGGTCGCACAGAGTCAGGCACGACTGAAGTGACTTAGCAGCAGCAGCAGCTACCTTCCTATGATTCTTGGAATTTTTCAGTGTATATGGAACTCTGCTCATAGGATTAACCCAAGATAATATATATGAAAATCTTTAACATGCCCTAGACTTTTGTGATAATTAAGAACCTAATTGATATAAAGGAAATGTATTACTGGGATGCTTCTTTATTTAGCTTTCTTTGTTCTTGGCACTCACTTGAGTCATGGTAATGAAAGCAAATCAAAGCAGAAATTTAATCACTTGAAGGTAATAAACCACTGGAATCCAGTATATCTAGAAAGATCCTCTGGGCCATTTCCTCACATATTTCTCTGATCACATCTCTTTCAGTAAAAGCAAGTTGATGTATTTAACTCTGTCATCACACTGCAATATTCTGGTCAGTATATATGATAAGATATTTGCCCCAAAGCCCCAAACAGCCATACTTACACCCAGTGCAATGCCCTGGGAGTTCCTGCATCTTCTGCAACAAATTCGGGGGTGGTTTTGGGACTGAAATACATATTTGACTGAATTTAGATCAGATCACATATTAACCACTGCCAAAAATGCTTTGATTTTTTTCATGTGTGAAATGACCATAGATAGTGATATAAAAACCACACCAGGATTGCAAGCTATTCACAAACCATCATTGTAAGTTTACCCATAAATAACTTCCTCCTTGTGAGATCTGCAACCCTTCCCCAGTGATGTGGAGCCATAACAACAGAGAAACCAAATTATAACTAATGTATAGTTACCTAAGAACCATCTATAGTTGATTTTTTTCTGATAATTATCTCAGAATTTGCACTCAAATTCTGTGGTTGTTGAAGTATCTGTTAGGGCTACACTGCTAGAGTAACAGAAAGTTTTCTAAAGAAGGTTTGTCCTCTTTATTGGGCAAACCTTATATGAGCATGGAGAAAAATTTATGGGTATATACACATACAGATACAGGTAGATAAGAGGTATAAAAAATTTGTATCAGTTCCATCAGGGCAGTTGTCATTCATTGCAGTGGAAGTTTTGGTCCTTTGCGCTCCTATACATTTAGGCAGAGAGCTTAAATTAAAAAGTTTTAAAGAATTAAAGGCGTCATAAACACTATGTAATATACAAGTCCTTTAACACATATTAATAATCAGGTTTTTAAGGAAGATGTAATATTATTTATATAGTTGCACGTGAATAGTATTATTAGATGAAGTATACATGCTTGGTGTGTGTGTGTTAGTCACTCAGTCATGTCTGACTCTTTGTGACCCCATGGACTTGTAGCCCATCAGGCTCCTCTGTCCAAGGAATTTTCCAGGCAGGAAGGCTGGAGTAGGTTGCCATTTCCTAACCCAGGGGATATTCCTGGCCCAGGGACTGAACCCAGGTCTCTTGTGCCTCCTGCATTGGCAGGCGGATTCTTCACCACTGTACCACCTGGGAAGTCCATATACACTTTAGAAACATTTATTATCCCCTAGATAAACTCAGGGCTTCCCAGCTGGTGCTAGTGGTAAAGAATCTGCCTGCCAACTAGGAGACATAGGAGATGCGGGGTCAACCTCTGGGTCCAGAAGACCCCCCGGAGGAGGGCATGGCAACCCACTCCAGTATTCTTGCCTAGAGAATCCCATGGACAGAGGAGCCTGGTGGGCTACAGTCCATAGAGTCACAAGGAGTCAGACATGACTGAAGCAACTTAGCACACATACACGCAGATAAACTCACCTCACTACAGATTCAAAAGAGTATAAATGGATATTTTTTAATAAATTTAAAAAGTGAACATTCTCCTAAGGCTTTGGCACTTATTGACATGAACTAAGAAATAAAGTTTACCCTTTTAGGTTATAGATTAATAAACAGTGATTGATTGCTAATTTTTGCATAAAGAAAGAACATTTCCAGGAAAACAATGACATAACTTTTAATTACCACCTCTTAACTACTTTAGAACATTACATTTAATGCTTCTTAGCAATCATATTACAATTACAATCAAAATGCACATCTAAGTAAAGTTGCCACTAGGTAAACTCTGCTTACTGCATCTGGATTTTTCATACACAGCAAGTATTTACATGAGTTTTTCATTAAAAAAGCTTATTAGCATACCTGTCATGTTGCAATATACCAGGGATGGTTCCAGGGGGCCACTTCCATCTGAGTCAATATAATAGAGCCCTGAAGAGTTTCCTCTGTGCCAGTGGGCTTCACATGACTGCTCGTAGAGAGCTGCAGAGGACAGAGATCTCAGACAGGAACGACAATAGAATGAACCCCTCCATGTTGTTAAGTAAGTGATACTTTCCCCAGTGACACTCATTCTGCCTTGCTCTCAGGGACGTATTCTCTAGAGGAGTGTTCCCCTGTTTCACTCGGGTAGCATAGAGATTCTCAGGCACAGAGTGAAAGATTTTAAGAAGTATCACTATGGGACATGTGGATCTGAATACTTTATGCTCTAGAAACACAGAATTCCTGTCAAAATCAGGGTAACTGGATTTACTCTAGTCTAATTCTTTGCTGTTTCACAATATCTAAGCATCTGAAATGCATTGGCTTAATCTCCCTAAATGATATGTTATTATCAAATAATGCTATTTTTAAAAAATTACTCAGTAACTATACTCTTTATTTACTTAAGACAATTTCCA
Source organism: Oryx dammah (assembly GCF_014754425.2). Classification (NCBI taxonomy): domain Eukaryota; kingdom Metazoa; phylum Chordata; class Mammalia; order Artiodactyla; family Bovidae; genus Oryx; species Oryx dammah. Next base: position 64,590,529 of record NW_024070185.1, on the reverse strand, counting down.
CATGAAATGCATTTTTTTCAATGAGATGGATTTCACAAATCAGCAGCTCTACTTCATTCCATTTTTAAAGTTCATTTTAAAATGTGGTACATATACACAATGGTGTATTACTCAGCCATCAAAAGGAATACATTTGAATCAGTTCTAATGAGGTGGATGAAACTTGAGCTGATTATACAGAGTGAAGTAAGCCAGAAAGAAAAACACCAATACAGTATACTAACACATATATATGGAATTTAGGAAGATGGTAACGATAACCCTGTATGCGAGACAGCAAAAGAGACACAGATGTACAGAACAGACTTTTTGACTCTGTGGGAGAGGGAGAGGGCAGGATGATTTGGGAGACTGGCATTGAAACATGTATAATATCATATAAGAAACGAATCACCAGTCTAGGTTCGATGCAGGATACAGGATGCTTGGGGCTGGTGCACTGGGATAACCCAGAGGGATGGTATGGGGAGGGAGATGGGAGGGGGGTTCAGGAGTGGGAACTTATGTACACCCGTGGCAGATTCATGTTGATGTATGGCAAAACCAATACAGTATTGTAAAGTAAAAAATAAAATAAAAATAAACTGTCAAAAAAAATTAAAAAATAAAAAGAAACATCCTAAATGCTTTGGAAATGATTATTCAAGAAAATCAAAATTCAAAGAAATATATATAATATATATGAACAGTCTCTTTGTAGTTTCAATTTATCCTAATTCATAAATGAATTTTCTATGTATACAATGAATGTTTTACATGGCAAGTGATTAGCATCTGTAGATGATGAACTCAATTAATATTCAGCATGCATTGAAATGAATGATCAATCGAGTAAGTTCTCTTGCGCATCACCCTTTACCTTGACAGGAAAAACCTTTGAAAACCTGAAAAGCTGCTAATGGCTGCTGGGAGGGAAGTGTGGCACTAATTCTGGCACAGAGTTGGACTGGATCTTTAAGTCAGGTCTAAGGATCAAATCTGGCATCCACATAGAGAGACTCAGGTGGTAGTTAGACAAGATCCACAAACTAGACTGATCCTAGTAGGATATGGCTTTATGCCATGCTATAATGACTGGATTACCTACATTTCTAACTTTGCTTATTTCAAATAATCAAGAAAAATCCTGGGAGAAGTTTAGAGGTTGTTGTTCTCTCATCTCAAAGAACAAGAACATGAAGGGAATGCTTTTTGTCCAGAGATTCTATAAAGGAAAAAATCCTTTTATTAAATATGGCCAAGTATCAAATGTATCAAGTTAGACTGCCCCCAAATCAACGTCATGGTTACCATCATTTACACTGATGGACACAGAGACACTGATGGAAAAGCAATATGGATTGCTTTTCCACCATGCTTGCATTTTGGCCACTCACATTAACATTTCTATCATATATACACATGGTTATAACCACCTAGGAAAGTGTCCAGAGGGATACACATAGATTGGTAACAGTGTCTGTGTTGTGTTGGGGCTGCAATTGCCTGGGAAAACAACAGTACTGGAGGAATGACTTAAGAGAAAACTTGCTTTAAACAAGAACATACACATGTACTAATTGTGTACTTAGACTCCAAAATAATGGTCTTGTGATCACTTACATTGATTTGGTAATATCTCATCTTCATGTGACTGATCAATTGCAGAATTTCAAGAAAGTCAATTCAATTATTAGACCAAATCATGGGCCACAAACAGAAAACCTTACATATGTGTAACAGGATGTATAATATACATAAAATACATAATATATGTCTGTTAGTTTTAAATCTTTATGCTACAGAGCTGTTTGGAATGATATTTAGATCACATTACTGATAACATTTAGCCATCTCTCCTTAATCATTAATATTCAGTTGGTATCTGCTTCATATAAGTATGATGAAGAACACTCTAAGAAAGAGATTACCCTATTCCAAAGTGTGACTCGGCAAAATCACTTAGCTTCAGGTTTCCCAGATGTCTAGGTCCTTTCAAATAAAGAGTTACCCTGGCAAATTCTTACTTGGCACTAGTATAGCAAATTGAGTTGCAGGTAGGATCACTCTGGCTGAACTTGTTTAGGGGATATTTAGGGCATGAATCATCTCCCTTTGTCTTCCAGAGTTCCTCTGCAGAACCCTCGGTGGTAGGGACTTAGGGGTCTCACCCCAGTGCCTACCTCCCTGGGATTCACTTCCCAAAATGACAAATTTATGCCAATCCAATTTCTGCCTTTGTCTCATATGTGGAAATAAAATTAAATAATTCACAGGGAAGAGTTCTTAACAGTGCAATGTATTCTCCCAGTAGGAGGGACTGAATGCAGTGAGATGAGTGAATTTTCATATCATGCTGTCTCTAAAGACTAAGAGGGAGGGGTGCTATGAGAGCAGGGCTTCAGAAGTGTCAGCAATGAAAAGGAAATAAGGAAAACAATAAAACAAAAGCTTAAACAACAGCCAATAATTAGAAAACCAAGGACATTTAAGGGCTTTCTGTCATAAGTTTCTTATAGATAATGGATTAGTCATCCATAAAGATTTGTTAGCTTTAAAGATGAAAGAATAATTCTTCAGAAAAGAGACTGATATTCTAAACAAAAGAAACACCAATGAGAGGTGATCGAGAGTGTGACATTGGGTAAACAACTTAGCTTCTCAAGTGCAAAACATAGATAATTGGACATTTATCTCCTAGAGTTGTTTCAAGGATTAAAGGAGTTGAAATAAGAAGAGAGCTAGAATTATGCAAGTACATGGTAAGTTCCAGCATATTAACCATCATCATCATCACCACCAATACCACCACCATCATGACAAAGAACATCAAGATTCCAGAGGGACCTGGAATCTTCCTGAGTGTTTACCTGGCTTCTTACTGATATTGAGAAACCCAACCAGGTTAGCTTCTACCCTGCACTTCTGAGATTCTTCCTACTTAATTTTATAAACATTGTTTATAAAACATGAATTCTAGATTTTATTTTTACCTTTGACTATATTTTATTTTCTTATCCTTATTTTCTTTCACCTACTATTTTTCCTGTCTTAGGATACATGTATTTCTGTAAGCTGCTTAACCACTCATATGAAATAATGCAAAATGAAAAGTATAAAAGGTTAAAAAATAAATCAGACAAAAATTAATGTCTAAAGTAATTATTTTTGTTGTTACTTTCTAGCAGAGTTGCACAGACATGTACATATACACAAAATAATGGAAAGAAAAACAGAGCTACATGGAAATCAGGACAAAGGAGTATGAGGCTTACAGGAATGGCAGGTTGCACCCGTGTAACCAGTGTGTGTACAGTCGCAGGAGAAGGTGTTCCAGGACTGGGAACATTCACCACCATGTTCACAATAGCTGGGCAAACACCTAAGAGAAAGCAGACACAGCACTATTTCTCACATTTGGTCATGATAAATTGTATCTTAAAATGTTGTAATTAAAGATAGATAACAGCAGTGAATTGACCAGAAAACAACATGGACAACACTTGCTGGGTCTGTCATAGAAATTTCCAAATGTAATATCAATTACAGACTAAAAAATCCATTATATGCTAACAACTGTCATGTATGTATGACAGGCAAATTTTCTACACATCTCATTACATCAGAAAACGTGTTTGCTTTTTCACAAATAAGGCAAGATTAATTTCATACATGACTAAGGATATAAATTGCCTGCAGTGGCCACAAATAGCACATTTTCTGTCCTTGCTTCCATGTCCCTGCAGTGTGTCCTATAGATACTTCCATCAGACACTTCTCCATCTTGAATCAGGGTTGGGCATGTGACCTGCTTGGATCAATGAGGCATTAGCAAACTGACACAGCAGAGGCTAGAGAAGTGCGTGGGCAGTGGGCTTTCTCTCTTACTGAGCTTTGAACCCTGAAAGCACAACCACACGAAGAAACCTGGGTCGGTTCACGTGGTCCAGTCACTCTGGTGGGTTCAAAACCATAGGACAAGTGAAGGGAAGGATTATAAGTCTTGCAGCTGTCAGCTGAACCCTCAGGCAACCACAGATATACAAGAGAGCCCAGCAGCAAATACAGAATTGTGAGACAAACAAACAGCTGCAGTTTTGGGCTAGTAAGTTTTAAAGATAATCTATTGTGCAGCCAAAACTAGCTGATGTATTATGTATACCATACTGTAATATATTGCCATGTTGACTTAGTACCTAAGAAAACATTTTAAAGAGAAGGGAAGAAGGCAGGAAAACAGAGACTTATTTTTTATCGATGTAGTATCACAGTGCCAGGGATTCTGAATGTCATCTACTTTAGTCAGACTGAGGATGCCCTCATGAATTAGAAAGCACTTGTGACTGAGGGCCTTATTTTTATTTTTCCCAACATAACTGAATAAACCACAAAATCACTCAGGCAAACCAAATAACTACTTATGTCTCATGGACACTGTTACATCTCACTTATCAAAATCAAAAGTGAGATTTTAATGTTTGTTTATAAGATTGAAATTTTAATTATAAGAGGTTATTTAATTTTTCATTATCAAAAATAAATGCTATCCTCAAAGTGATAGAAAATTAAATTCAAATATGTATATGCAGAATTTATTGCAAGTATAAAGGCTGTTCTAAAATCTGAAAAAAAAATTGAAAATTAATGCAATGTATTACACAAATAAGCTAAAGAAGAAAAACTATAAGTTCACATCAGTAGATGCAGAAAAAATATTTGACAAACTCTAACACCAATTCATGATAAAAAACAAAACCAAAACAGTAACAACAAAACACCTAGAGAAACTAGTAATAGAGAGCAATTTCATCAACTTGATTTAAAAAAACCTTTCAAAACCGTAGAGCAACATCATATCATTGGAGAGAAACAAGATGCTTTCTTCTAAGTGTAGGAGCAAAAATGTTCTCTTCTAAATGTAGGAGCAAAGCAAAGATTTGCTCTCACCACTCTTATTTAAACATCATACTGGAAGTCTTAGCTAATGCAATCAGACAAAAAATGGAATAAAACTATGTAGACTGGGAAGGAAGAAATAAAACTATCTTTGTTCACAGATGACATGAAATAAACAAAAAAACTTCTGAAACTAATAAGTGATGAGAACAAAGGTGCAGGATTATTTCTTACAAATGAACAATGAACTGAAATCTAAAATAAAAAACACAGCACTTACATTAACACCATCCAAAAATAGAACACTTAGATACAAATATAGCAAGACATATGCAAGATATATATGAGAAAAACTATAAGATTCTGATGAACAAAAATAATCTAAATATGTGGGGCTATTCCACGCTCATGGAGAGTAAGGTTCAAAATTGTCAAGATTTCAGTTATTCCCAATTTGATCTATAGAGGCAAAGAATCTTAATCAAAATCACTGCATGTAATTTTATGGATGTCAACAAACTAATTCTAAAGTTTATATGTAAAAGATCCAAGAGAATATTAAAAATGAAAAAGATCAAAGAACTAACATTATCCAACTTCAAGACTTTTTATAAAGCTACAGAAATCATGGCCATGTGGTACTGGCAAAAGAACAAAGAGACTAATGGCACAGCATAGAAGGTCCAGAAACAGGTTTACACAAATATAATCAACTCATATTTAACAAAGATGCAAAGGCAATTCATGGAAGAAAGGACATTTGTTTCAACAAATACTGCTAAAACAACTGGGCCTCCACATGCAAAAAAATAATATTATAAACTCAGGTTTTACATCTTTCACAACAGTAAACTCAGACTAGATCTCAGAAATTTTAAATGCAAAATGCAAAACAGTTAAGCTCTCAGAATATAACATAGGAGAAAATCTAGGTGACCTTGGTTTGGCAATGACTTTTCAGATACAATCAACAAAAGAAGGAAATGGCAACCCACTCCAGTATCCTTGCCTGGAAAATCTCATGGACAGAGAAGCCTGGAGGGCTGCAGTCCATGGGGTCGCAAAGAGTCGGGCACGACTGAGCAACTAACACTTACTTACTTACAACAAAAGAAAAAAATGGTAATTTGCACTTCAGTAAAATTTTAAAAATCTTTTCTATGAATTACACTAAGAGAATGAAAAGATAAGCTATAGACTAATAGGTAGCTTTTATAAAACATATATCTAACAAAGTTGGGGGATAAAATACAGGAAGAACTGGAGAAAGAAATGGCAACCCACTACAATATTCCCATGGACAGAGGAGTCTGGCAGGTTATACAGTCCATGGGTTTGCAAGAATCTGATACGACAGACAGCAATTGAGCACGCATGCACGCACTTAAAATTCAACAAGAAGAACATAACCAATTAAAAACTTGGGCAAAAGATCTGAATAGACACCTGACTAAAGAAGGTACCAAGACTGCAAATAAAAATACAGAAAGATCTCCAGCATCATATGTCAGTAGAGAAGTGCCAATTAAAGCAATGAGACAACACTAGAATGCAAAATGACACAGACACTCTGTAAGGCAGTTTGACAATATTTCACAAAACTCAACATCTTCTTACTACATGATCCAGTAATTGAGCTCCCTGGTATTTACTCAGATGAGCTGAAAACGTCCATACAAAACCTGCACGTAAATTTTTATAGTAGCTTTGCTAATTGTGAAAACCTGGAAGGAACCAAGATGTCCTTCGGGTGAATGGATAAACTTGTGGTATATAATATTGTTTAGCTCTAAAAACAAATGAGCTGTCCAGTCACAAAATACATAGAAGAACCTTAAATTCATGTTATTAAATGAAAGGCTATGTATGTAGCACATGATTCCTATACATGACATCCTGGAATTGGCACCAACTATGAAGAGAGTAAAATGATTGGTGATTTCCAGTCCGGAGGGTGGGAAAAGGGAGGGATGATTGAATAGGTGATGCATGTAAGATTTTTAGGGCAGTGAAACTACCATACATGATACCATAATGGTGAAGACATAACAGTATGCATTTGTAAAACCACATAGAACTATCTAACACAAAGAATGAACTATAATGTAAATCAGTGTGTATGTGAAAGTCATTCAGTCATGTCCAACTCTTTGTGGCTCCATGAACTATAGGCCATGGAATTCTCCAGGCCAGAATACTGGAGCAGTAGCCTTTCCCTTCTCCAGGGGATCTTCCCAACCCAGGAATCGAACCCAGGTCTCCCGCATTGCAGATGGATTCTTTACCAGCTGGGAAGCCCATGTAAAGCAGGGACTAAATGTATCAGTATCAGTTCATCAATTCTAATAAGTGTACAACACTGATGCAAGATGTTAAAAATACAGAAACTGTGTATGGGGAGACTGGAAAAAGAAGAGATAGAGGAGAACTCTCTATACTTTCTGCAAGCCAAAAACTGCTCTAAAAAAAATGAAGTGCATTAATTAAAAATGTTCATTGTAAGGGACTCAAACAATACAGGCAAGTATATGAAATTTACTAAAAAAAAAAAAAAATGTGTGTATCCTTAGTTGCTCTGCTGCTGCTGCTGCTAAGTCACTTCAGTCGTGTCCAACTCTGTGTGAGCCCAGAGACAGCAGCCCACCAGGCTCCCCTGTTCCTGGGATTCTCCAGGCAAGAACATTGGAGTGGGTTGCCATTTCCTTCTCCAATGCATGAAAGTGAAAAGTGAAAGGGAAGTCGCTCAGTCGTGTCCGACTCTTAGCGACCCCATGGACTACACCCTACCAGGCTCCTCCGTCCATGGGATTTTCCAGGCAAGCGTACTGGAGTGGGGTGCCATTCATGCCCAATTCTCTGCAAACCCATGGACTGTAGCCCACCAAGCTTATATGTCCATGAGATTTCCCAGGCAGGAATACTGGAGCAGGTTGTCATTTCCTTCTCCAAAATATGTGTGTATAAATTTATAAATAATTTTACCTAAATATTGTATTATTTTTCTGGCAGTGCTATAACAAACTACTACAAATTGTACTAAGAACAAGAGAGATTTACAATAATGAAAGGAACTTTGCTTGGAAGACAGTACAGTGTGAACATGTAGAAATGCATGAGATCAACATACACCCCCTATTTCATCCCACTCTGCTCCCCTACCGTCACTTATCTGGAAATCAGAAAAGGCAAAACAAACATCATTAGGAAGAAAGTAGGAAAAACGAAAGATGAAAGGGAACATCTGGCTATTTTATGATTTTTTTTCCTCTAATACTGTACAAATTATGCACCCAAACACTGAAATTCCAGTAGATGTAACCAAACAATTATTTTGACTTTCTTTGGAAAAGTATAGAAAAAAATCTCAGCTGTCAGTAAGAACTAGAAATAGGCAAAGTCATTTTTACTTAAAAAATAAAAGGATAAATATTAGATTTTTGAAATATTTCCTGGTACTCGCTTATTGTTAATTACTGACAAATTTCAGAACAGTTTGTCAACTTTAAGATTGTGAGCTTCAAAATCAGTTTACACCAGTGGGATTCACATGTAGAATGAATGGTATCCACATTGTTTATCTTTCTGAAGAGGTCTACTAGGTGAATGCATAGGATGGGGCATCCATACCTTAGTTGTTGTTGTTGTTTAGTTGCTAAATTGTATCTGACTCTTTTGCAACCCCATGGACTGTAGCTTGGCAGGCTCCTCTGTCCATGGAATTTTTTCAGGCAAGACTCCTGGAAATGGGTTGCCATTTCCTTCTCCAGGGGATCTTCCAGAACCCTGGGATCCAATCTGAGTCTCCTGCATTGCAGGTGGATTCTTTACCACTGAGCCACCAGGGCAGCCCTTATCCATAACTTGACAGTCAGAAAATTACAATAATAGTTAAAGAAACGGACAGTCAAGAGCAAAGTCACCCCGTATCTGGAGAGGTGGTATTTCAGATGGTGTTCGGCAGATCCTCTTGGGGCTGAAGAGGTGGCCTGACCCAAGCATGGCCCATCCCCTTTGCCCCTCATTTGAACAAAGCAGCTTCTTGGCCTTTTTTTTTTTTTTTTTTTGACAAGTTGAAACTCTCTAAAATCTCACTTAAATAGATTCCATACTTTTTAATAGGATGAAGATGACTCTTCTATGATAAAGAATATTATAGGGTTATCTAAAATTGTTTGGGTATAAGATTTTTTTCAAAAACAAAATGTTTGAGTTTGTGGTAATTAATTTTCTTTTAAATGTATTATTTATTAAAAAAACAAGATGTATGTTTCACAATTTTGCTTTTGGCATCTAGAAGGTTAATGTTAGGTCAAAAGCAGTGGAACTGGAAAAAGTGACCCCATCAACACAGTCCATGGCTGTGGATGGCAAATACTTGAGCCTAAGAGGAACCTGCAAAGGGCTATGTAGCCTGGGTCACACCACATGAAATCCTAATGTCCAAAACCCAAAGAGCGTAAGACACAATTTCTCCTCACTGCTATCCTTACCCCACAGCCTCGTCCCAAAGGACAGGGAACTTTTCCCTGTAAAGTGACATCAGAGCCACAGGAAGGCAGAGAGTCATGAGGACAAGTCCTTGTGTAGCTCAGGAAGGTTTTCTAAGCACACCTTAGATTTCAAACATCTTTGCAGTATTTGCAGTGTGAGGAGGAATGCCACAGTGAATTATTAATTCCTGTGCCTGATGGATAGAAGTTATGAAACTAGCTGCGTTTTAATAATAAAGCTCAGCTTCACTTGAGCACATTAGGACTTGCTCGGGGCAGCAGAGCTGTGGGCTAGGCGGATGGCCGAGCACAGTGCACAGCGCCCAAAGACAGCCCAGGCATGGGTGTCTGCTTTGCTGAGCTTTTAAGTGAATCTATTTCATGGTACATTGGACATGCAGTTAGCAGGTATGGACGAAAGGGCTGAGGAAAATGAACATTTTTAGTAATAAGAAGAATGGAGAATAAGGACATGTCTTTAGATGTTGAGCCATAAAAAATTACAATTAGTGACTATATAGGCCATCCAAAGTGCCAACAGCTATTTTTATACCCATTTACAAAGTTGCCATGAACCTGAATTTTATAGAAGATAGCTTGACACTACAGTAGTCTCCATAGATTAGTACATATATCTGAAAATCTTCTTAAAATGTGATGTGGAAAATGTTTCTATTTTCTATTTTGGTCACACATACATAGATATGTTTGTTTCCTTTTTTATTTTTGGACAAGAAATTTTTATGCACAAAGGGACCACCATTATGTGAGAAAAATATTGTGATTGCAACATATGCTGGGATGGAATTCTCCGGGGACTAAAATAACTTTCTTTGAGCTTCCTGACTGAAGTGACAACTCTGCCACTGCCTGTGAACTTGACCTCTCACCCTCTTGCCCTACTAAGTCATTCCCATGGGTGAGGGCAGCACTCTATGTCCAAAAGAACATTTCTAGCCCTCTCCCAAGACTCAAGATTCCAGAGATGACTGCAATTAAAACTTACAAATGATGCTATAGTTTCTGTGCCAATTTATTTTTTTATAATCTGAAAATTAGTATTGAGAGTTTTGTCTAAATTATTTAAATCATCTTTTCCACTACAAATGAATAGAATGTGAACATACGGCCATGGGCATTTGCATTAAAGCATCAAGTTCTTGTGAGTCAGTATTTTACATACTGGGAATCTGTGACCTTCTCATACATTGCTAAATTGCGCTGTAACTTGTAGTTATTTGGCAATGACAGGGAATTTCAATTAGTGTTAAATTTGAGTTAGATTTACTCCCCAATGGACGCTGTGCAGTGTGAACTTTTGAAAAGTGCCCTGTGTGTGGATGTGTGGGGATGTCTGGGATGTGCACATTTGTTCAACACAAACTTAATGCACTGCTATTGCAGAGAAGTCAGATATCCTAGGCACAGAAAAAGGTGCATGTGTGATGATTAAGCCATCCCTTTTAGCCAAAATTACTTAAAAGTCTGATAGTATGGCTAACAAATAACTTTGGTAAAGTTGCAATGCCTAGAAATTTTAATGTTATTGTCTTAAAGCTTTGCCTTTAAAAGCTTTGCCTTTATCTTCTCCAGTAAAGTGGTACTATGCTCAGTATGTGGCAACTGAATATGCTACAGTCTTTGCTGTGTTTACAACATCACTGCTGCTGCTGCTAAGTCACTTGAGTCGTGTCTGACTCTGTGTGACCCCATAGACGGCAGCCCACCAGGCTCCCCCGTCCCTGGGATTCTCCAGGCAAGAACACTGGAGCGGGTTACCATTTCCTTCTCCAATGTATGAAAGTGAAAAGTAAAAGGGAAGTCACTCAGTCATGTCCATCACTAGAAATCCCTAGAGCTTCAAATGTTATCAAAGAAAGAGTTGCTTTTCATTTTTCCTATAGAATAGAGAATGTAAGGTGAATGCAGCTAACCACACAGAATTTTTATTTCTGGGTCCTCCATGATCTCTTAAGAATATTCTAATCTGTTCTCTGAAGTGTTAGAAATTTCTAAAGTATATACTCATCAATAATTATAACAGCATCAATAGTATTCTGTATGAATTAAGTAGCTTGGAGCCATATACAAGGAAAATTCACGACAGTGTGCATTCTAAAAAAAGTATCATTGGAAAGAAACGATTACTTAAAGTTTTTCATTTTTGTTTTCTGTATAAATATAATTTTCCCCTATGGAATGGAATATTGGGAATGGAGAAAGGGCAAGAAGATGCTCTTTTTCATCAGTTTGTTTCTAATCTACTATCAAAAATTGAAAACAGCAGGGGGTGGGATGAACTGAGAGAGTAGCACTGAAACATATACATTACCATATATAAAACATTAGGAGGTAGCCAGTGGGAATTCGCCATACGATGCAGGGAGCTGGTGCTCAACCTAGAGGGGAAGGAGGGAGGTTCAAGAGGGAGGGGACACACGTATACTTATGGCTGGTTCACATTGTTGTATGGCAGAAACCAACACAACACTGTAAAACAAATACCCTCCAATTAAACATTAAAACAAACAAACAAACAAACAAAAAACACCCTGAAAACAGGCATGCTGACGTGAGATTGCCTACCTATCTGTGAGGCCACAGGTGTCTATCTGGAGGTCACGGAAACTCCCTAGCGCCCCCTGCTGTACGGAGATGGGATCCACTGCTTCGTCGCCAATGGAAATGAGCCTCAGGCAGCCCTGAAATCCACCCAGGGAATTAGTACATCCAAGGTGAGAGCTGTTGTCAGGACAGCCTGAATGAACACCGAGACAGAGGAGAAAAAAAAATTTATGAAAAAATATTGTACAGTATTTCTTATTAGCAAAAATTGTTACCTTCGTTTGCTAGTAGACACCTGAAGCATGAAAAGCTATGACAAACCTAGACAGCATATTAAAAAGCAGACACATCACTTTGCCAGCAAAGGTCCATTTAGTCAAAGTTATGGTTTGTCCAGTAGTCATGTACAGATGTGAAAGTTGGACCATAAAAAAGGTCCGAAGAACTGGTGCTTTCAAATTGTGCTGGAGAAGACTCTTGAGAGTTCCTTGGACAGCAAGAAGATAAAACCAGTCAATCCTAGAGGAAATCAACCCTGAATATTCATTGGAAGGACTGATGCTGAAGCGCCCATACTTAGACCACTTGATTTGAAGAGCTGACTTATTGGAAAAGATCCTGATTCTGGGAAAGATTGAGGGTAAGAAGAGAGGGAGACAACAGAGGATGAGATGGTTGGATGGTATCACTGACTCAATGTACATGAGTTTGAGAAAACTCTGGGAGATAGTGAAGGACAGGGAAGCCTCGCATGCTGGAATCCATGGGGTCCCAAAGAGTCGGACATGATTTAGTTACTGAACAACACCATTTGAGAAGGTCTCATCACCCATGGATAGGGTGGTAGAGAGCTGACAAGAACAAAATGAGTTGGTATTGGTAAACTGTAAAAATAATGACTAAAGCCAGGCTTACAGAGAGATGAAAGGAAGGGAAGATGTGAAATCTGACAAATAGAGTTACTGCACTTTTAATTTAAGCAGTCTTATTTCTTTTTTGAAAGCACATTTAAGACATCACTCCTTTTACCATGATGTTGAACTAGATGAACTAAAGGCATGTGAGAGCAGAATCAGGAAAAAAAAAATTATAGGCATAAGAGGATTTAATACATTTCAAATGCTTAAAAATAATCTTAAGTTGAGAATTGACCTGGATACCCTCCATTCATCTAAATATTGTTAAATATCCACATGTGTGAATTCACAGGCATATTTTAAAACACTTTTGATAATAACTGGTCTAATAGCAATTTATACTTACTTTTCTTTTTTTAATTAGGCATTTTAGTCAAATATATTTCAACATGAATACACAAACAAATTAACAATATCTCATAACCATACAGCATTGTGAATAATGGAGAAAACAAGCAACACAATGTTCTATGGAAAAAAGAAATGACCTTTGATTAATTTCAATAATGAGTCAAATTTACAAGTTCTGTTACAGCCATTAATTGGTCTGCTGTACAGTTCAGTTCAGTTCAGTCGCTCAGTCTTGTCCTTACCAACCGAAATTCCTACGGAGTAGTTCTGTTTTATCCTCCTGGGTCTCCCAAGAGATAATGTTGTTAGAATGATTATGAATAAGGACAAGATTTTAAAATCAAAATCGAAACAAGTGGGGTCTAGAGCCGCCTTCTTTTCCACTTGTAAGGCCAGCAAGGTTTTGAGTGTCCTCTCACCCTCCCCTAAATTGTCTCCTAAAGAAATCACAGGTTCTTAGATTTGCCTACTGCAAGACTGACAACATAGGAGAGGATGGGGAAAGTTAGGCTAAGAGGATGCGGTCACCATGAAATGCTTCTGTAAAAGGCAACAATTTGGAGAAAACTGCTGTACAGAGTCCAGATTCCATTCAGTTCAGTTCAGTTCAGTCGCTCAGTCGTGTCCGACTCTTTTC